>NC_056540.1:26657500-27257500 GCF_910596095.1 Thunnus maccoyii
AATGAGAGAGAGAGAGAGAGATATCCCCCCTTTTTTAAAGCTTAAAATTGTGTTTGTCCATTTAAGTTTCCTTGCAATTTGAATCCATTTTCATGTATGACTGTTGATGGCCATGCTTGTTTATACCTCTGTCCTAGTAACACATTTCAACAATAATGCTTGCAATGACCATGCATAAGCCTTTACATGATCATTTGCATCTTGCATTGTGTTACCCATGGACGTCATATTTAGTTCTCATCTACATTCTCATGTTTTGAACATTTATAAACTTTTAAGCTTACAGATCTGGAGATACCCTAACCTAACATGCTGTCTCCTTGTTCTTGTATGGATCCTTGTGTGCGTGAATGTGGTAATGTGTGTGTGTGTGTGTGTGTTTGCTTGCGTCTGTGTGTACTGTGTGACTTTGTGTGTTTTTCTAGATGACCTTTGGGGATGCCATGAGGAATAAAGCAAGACTTTCCGTCACTGGGAGTACTGGGGAGAATGGTCGGGTGATGACTCCAGAGTTTCCTAAAGCTGTCCACGCTGTCCCTTACGTGAGACCTGACATGGGACTAAACGTCAGCCTGACAGATCTGTCTTGATCAATGAGAAACTTCTGAGTGCCTTACAATGGTTTCAATAGAGCGATTCTTTTTTTGTCCCTCCCTCTCTCCTTCTGTTCTGGCGCCTTTTCTGTCTCTGTCTGGTGAAAAAGGAAAGGTAGGAGATGGAGGCTTCATTTTGTCTATCACAAAGACTTGTATTGTTGCTCCCTGTCTCTATTTCTCACCATATAAAACGCCTCCCTCACTGGGTGGAATTACATTCTGGAATATAAAAGGGAGGCTCTTTTTTTCTAAACTGATGACACCATGTTTTCCTATCTATCTGTCTGGACTGGACTGAGATGGAAACGGGGGCTTGATTGACGGCAACGGCTGCTTCTGGGAGTCAGAGTTTCAGTCATCTCAACTGTGTGTATGTGTGTGTGCGTGTGTGTGTGTGTGTATGTGTATGTTTAAAGAGCGTGGGGGTGTGTGCGTCCGGGGAAGATGTTGTCAAAAACACACTGTTTCTGTAGCCACCACCGCCAAACAGGATTTTCAAGCACACTTGATATCATCTGCATTAAGATGTGAAATTGTCCTTTTTTCTAAGAAAATCTAAGAAAAAGTTTATTGAAAAAAAAGTATTTTTATGTATTTTCACAAAATAGCTTTTAAATAAACTTGCTTACATACTGGTTGGATATAAACATCTTAATGTGTGAGTATAAAGAAAGAAAAAATACTAAACAGCTTCTAGTTCCATATTTTTAAAGCCAAATACATTGCATATGGGGTGAGATGTTGAAATCATGTAATTAATTCCTATTCTAAACTTTCCTGTATATTTTATTCTTTAACATTTGGTGTTGATATGAAATATATGTCAATGCTTGACATTTGGAATCAATCCTTCTATGCTTTTCTTGTTAGAGTTGGTGCAGCGATTTTGCTTTAATACTTTTGTCTCTTCGTTTGCTTCAGTGCTTTTGCTGTTTGTATTTTTTCTGCCGAGGACCAGGGTTGTTGTTCTACTTTCAAAAGGAAAAATGAATCTGTTTACACACCATGAATGCAAAACAAAAAAACTAAAAATAGTATGGTATGGTATTATTGCATCACGTTTTGAAGTGACATCAAAAGAGGCATCAACATCCACATGGTTTACGTGGTGGTATAAAATGCCAAATAAGTGAGAGTGCCAAATTCTAGTGCCAGTAGATATGAATATAGTCTTAATATAATCAATCACTGTCATCTCAATGAATGTAAATGATACATTCTGTAACTTTTGTAACTAGATGTACAGTTGGTGGCAATGACAGTGCTAATACAATAGCCTTTTTTGCTTTGTTTTCCAGTCTCCATGTATTTTGCATTGATCTGACAATGAAGTAGCACCAGTTGCATGTTGTTGCCGCAGATACTACATACGTTTCTTTCATTACTGCCAAACATGCGTTTTCATTTTAATGTTGAAGTTGTGAGGTTAACTGTTTGAAATTGGAAATACAATGTTAAACATATATACAATATATACATATATACATATATTTTATATAAAAGGTTTAAATGAAAAAGTATTGCCCCTTCCCATTATAGCGCCAAAGCTATCCCCTGCTTCCATTAAATACTAAATTTGATTACTTATTCAGAAAATATAGTTGTTGGGTTTTGTTTTTGGTTTTTTTTTTCAGTTATGCAGTCTTACCATAAGTTAATTACACAACTTATACAGACCAACACTTCTAATCATAGGACACTTTTTTTTTTTTTTTTAAATCTTTGAAACTGACCTATAAAAAGCCCTCCGGTACAACAAAAAGGGGGGTAATCTGTACTATTACTATCACTGTTGTTTTTGTAATCAACAATAGAAACATATACCGTAGTTGCTTATCAATTTCATTGCGTATTCAGGCTATTCTCACTGACATTTTGTATATGGAATGTGTGCTAACTTGTTTATTTTTTGGGACTCTTTCTAAATAAAAGTGGCTGATCTCTTGTTATCTTTCAGTGTGTGTTATTTATTTAGTACTAAAGTAAAGGATCACAACAACAAATGATGTCATTCTTTTTTTAAGTGTCATGAAATTTACTTAAATACAACAAAAGGTTTGCTCTGTCTTCCTTTCAGACGAGCAGGAGTAATGAGCGCCACAGTCATAAAAGTAGAGGGAGATGAGTTCACTGAATTAATTAGTATATCAAACTAACTCAGAGAATTAACAATTCCTTCAATCATTATGCAAATAGATGTCAGTACAGTTCAAGAACAGTGTCATACTGTCTATTTTTGATGGCAAAGGTGACCCATTAGGGAAAATTCATCTGAAAAACAAAGTTAAATTGGAGTGTTTTGAGGTGGAACAGTACATTTCTTAAACTCATTATTTGATGACATTCGTGAACTGACTAATTTACTTTGTATTGATAACAACTGATAAAACCATACATTATTCAGCAGATTTTAATTGGTTTAGTTGTAGGCCCTATACACCAGTGGTCCAACCACACAGGTGTCACTTATTTACCTTGATTAGATGTCAGTCAGTTACAGATTGTGCTTGATTGTAAAGGCCCCTTCACACTGTGCAAGTTGACAATTGTGAGATGAAACTCATCAGTCATGAATGATGATGCTAGATTGCAGTATGAGTCAAATACACAGCTAGATTATAGAGTTTTGGCAAAAACCAAATACACCTTGTGTCAAAATTCTGACATCAGAAATGTAGGACTACAATCCCATAGCGGGCTGGTTGCTATGACCCATGTTTACAAACCAACCAATCGGAAAACAGCAGATACACTTTGCATAATTAGCATTATATGTTGCCCCTTTTTCCCTGGCTGTTATCAGGGCCACACTCTCCCACTCTCCTGTCAATAATAAAATGAATGATGGTTGGATTCCATTTAGCTGTATCAGTTTCAGGGTTTTTTTTTTTGCATGCTGGCTCACTGTCACACTGTCATTGCTTACTGGGACACCTGAATAGAACAAAGCTATCAGTAAGGTTATTAATGACAACTATGCTTTTCTTACTAAAATGTCTGCTATGACAACAGCTTACTGTGCAATTGTTCACATGATGGAGATAAAGGACCTGGTTACAATAGAGGTTTACAGAATATCATGACAAGTTTTAATTTATTTAATAATAAATATTAATGTTGTTTTTTACCTCTGGTAATATAAAGATGAAATCATATTCCGACCCTCGTTTCTGTATTTCAGGTGTAGTCAATGTAAACATTTATACATGCCAAATATATCTTGTTTTCCCAACTTTCATTACATTTTAAACCAGTCAAAAAAGTGTAACTGTCAAAACTCATGGACACACACAACAATTTGGTCACCAAAGAGCCTTTATGGAGTGTTGCAATCCATGAAGAAGAATAAATCTCATAAAGCTCTCACAGAGAGCTTAAATGGCTGAGTTCAAGGTGCCTGTCATCTACCCTCCTTCTGCTGAGTGTTAATGAATGTCACACGTCTCCATGAAGATGGTTGACTTCCTTCTGCTCCATAAAGATAATCCCTCTTTTCTCCTATTCAGGCCATATGCTACCCTCCAGTTCTTTGTATTAATTTTCCATCACACCTGGAAGTTAATGACATCATATTAAAGGGATAGTTTGTATTTTTGAAATGGGGTTGTAGTGTTATCCATAGTCAGTGTATTACCTGCAGTAGATGGGGGTTGGCATGCATCCCAGTTTTGGAGAAGCAGACAGGAGTACCAGCACAGAGCTAAGCAATGTACTGCTGTGGACAGGGCCAGCAGCAAAGCATATTTTAGCCACCTAAACAAAGGCCCAAAAATTCAATATCAGTTTATTTGGTGTTTATTACACCATAGATCAGCTATTTAGGTCAGAAAGTGCGTAATATGGCCATAATACAGTGCACGGCATGCATAGGAATAGGAAAGGGCTGTCTGACGGCAAGATAGAACAGTGAAAATATTCTAAACATAGCATACACTTAAACTGATATTAATTTTTTACATGGGCCTTTGTTTAGGTGGCTAAAACATGCTTTGCTGCTGGCCCCGTCCACAACATGACATTGCTTAGCTTCTGTGCTGGTACTCCTGTCTGCTTCTCCGAAACTGGGGAGTGCCAACCCCCATCTATTGCAGGTAATGCACTGACTATGGATAGGTACTCATACAACCCCACTTCAAAAAATATAAATTATCCCTTAAAATCATGTTTTTGCCACACTCTCTCCATTTAATGAGTGGGCTGTAGCCCAGGGACCACAGGTCTAGAAAATGTTTTATTGGATGTAATATTGACAAATTCGGTAGTACTCACTCAATTGTAGTGGCTTAACAGTTCATTAGTCAAGGGTTGATTTTAAAATGAATGTACCTGGCTGACAAGAACAACTGTGGCATGTGTTTCTGTTTGTCGAGATTTCATGCATATATGCCAAAATAACCACTTTGCTTCTGCATGCAAGGTGGTCAGTTACCGTTTTCATGTGAAAAGAGAGGGCAAAATGCAACTCCACTTTAACTCTTGGCACACACAGGAGGAAACATGTTCACTCTTTCAGACTGTTTGCAGCTATGTGCATATGTAGTGCTATGATTCCAAAATGACCTTCCTCTGGGAGAATGAATGGGGCTTCACCGTCACTGTCGGAGTTCATCCCAGATTTTCAAACTTTGATGTTTTTACCTACACACATCTCACTGTAGAATATGTGATGTGTTGTACTCAGGGGATAGAGGACGGTGTCTTCAAGATAGAGAACACAAACACTCTGACTTTTTAAAAAGCCATTCCTCACTCAAGGCAAAAATCACACAAACTCTGCTCGTCACACCCCTTCACCTCCACTGTACTCACGTAGGTATACTGGTCTAAGCACTTGGAGAGAGAAGAGGGATTGCTCACCATCTGGTGCTGAGTTGGATCAGATGGCTTGGCTACTGGACACATCTGGTAAGCCCAAACATGTAGTGAGGGCTTTGTCTGATGGATGACTCCTTGTAATTAATTCATTGCTTACAAAGATTTGGGATAAAATCTGTTTACCTTTGTATCTTTGCATGAAAGAGCTGTGGCAAGGAAAAATGAAAGTCCATGGGATGATGGCAACCAAGGAACATAGACACTAAAGGCTAACAAGTTAGGGAACATGAGTAAAAACCTGAAATTCATGTCCACTAAAGCCTGATTTATACTGTGTCTCACAGATACATTGTATGATGAATTTGAATGATTTGAATAGGGCAATGGTATGCAAAAGAATTTGCAAAAGAATTCATCATATTTCACCACATATGTGCATGACAACAGATACAGTATATATAAAAAATTAAATAACGTTTTGCTACTTAAGATATGTCTGTAGAGTAATATCACTTGATAAGTCCTTAAGTGTTATTTCCAAAAGAGAAAAATGACAAACAAAAATTAGCTTTTTAATTAAAAATTAAGAGCATGATTAGCTTTAATAATAAACCATCTCATGAGATGAAATTAAATGAGAAAAGTGGGTGAAGTCTTTGGAATTTGGAAGATGGACGCAGGTGAGAGTTACTGTAACACTACAGCTTGAAGGTGTTCCTCAGTGTCAAACAATTAAGTATTCATTGCATGCCCCATTAATCCTTGTTTCTTTAATGATGGAAGGATTTAGCTCTAAAATTATATACCCACAGTTTGAAAGAAAGAGACAACAACAATTTAATTTGCCTATAAAACAGAGTTATTTATGCTATTTGAACACTGCTTAAGGAATACACACATAAACACACCATTTTATTTTTGTTTTAAATGCTGTCCCTATATTTGAAGTATATAATTTACAAGTTTATCTCCTATTTAAGCACAATGTTGCTGTTTGACTTTCAACCAAATTAAAGAGATTTACATAACCTTAATTAGTTATGCTTGGAGCCCACCTTTTGTAGTTTTAGCCTTTACTTCAAGACCAAACCAATGCATTCTTAAAGGTTAGGACTGTCTCGTGGCTACATCCTTTATGGGAGTAGTTGCAGCCTGAGGTTTATTGCCATTTATTGCTTTTGAAGCTTATTTTTAACCTTATGTGCAAGTTAGATTGATAGCATAAGTACTAATGTTAATACCTCTACTAATATTACAAACGTTATTGTTGCTGATGCCTCACTTTAGAAACTGAACACACTCTGACCCTATTATGCTTTTCTTCTTTGGGGAAATGACATATTGAAGTTACATTCCCCAGGAGCCATACTATCATTCCACCAATCGGTCTAAGCACCTTTGTGTAATCAAGTGTGCTTATGGGCCATTAGTTCAGCCAATCATGGCACGGAGGGGTGGTTAACCAAAATTAATCTTTACCCATGTGAACAATCAGTCTGTGAGGTGCCAGCTCTGTGTCCCTCCTTTCCTCCAGTGTTTCATATTGCTGGTTGTCAATGGATATTCTGATAGGATCCTCCCCAGGCTGAAGCTAATGATGACAGAAGGTACACAGGGAATGGCCTGAATCTGCCACCTCATATAGGAGACATCAATAGCACAGCCAGGGCAATGTTTCATCTTCAGGTTTATTAACTAACGACTGCCTTGGCCTCATTGAAATGCAGCAATGGTACAGAAATGCTCACACAGCAATGATGGTGCAGATTTAAGGCACAAGAGTGTAATGTATTTTCTAACTAGAAGTGGTCACAAAATTCACTGTCATATACTTAAAGTTGTTATTGTCCCATCCCACTGATCATCCAAGTAAAAAAATAAATACTAAATAATATTATATACTAAAACCCTTTTTTACAAACCTTTGTTGCAATTTGTTTCATTTCTCTTTAAAATAGTATATATATATATATATATATATATATATATATATATATATATATATATATATACATGAGCGATATATTTTGTGCCGTTTATTCCCTTTTCTTTACTTTATCCATCTACATTTTCAGTGACATTTGTGGTTTGTCTAGCAGCTTAGTGGTCAATCTGTCAGCTAACTTTAATGAAATTGACACCTCACCTAAATGTCACTACAAACGTGACAATTTATGTTAAATTAAATTCAAGTGTTTTGCCTCTAAGAAGCCAATGGAACTTGCAACATAATATGAAAATGACAGGCCTGAGAATTTATTCAACTTCAAAATGTCTGCAACTGAGAAGACAACAATATCTCTGGCATCTAAAACAGCAGTTCAGGCTCACTGTCATACTGTCACACTGTCTACTGTAGCAATGTCCAGTCCGCTTGCACAAACTATCACCTGAGCTCGGCAGACAGCGATGCTAATACAGGATCAGATTAATTTACATCACAATGACTCAGATTGCCATAGACAGGGATTTGCAGCCCTTTGTCTCACAAATGCCAACAGCAATGTGGTGTTTACTCCCAGAGAGCAAGATTACAAAATTTAAAGCCAAACGTTTGTGTGTCCTTTTGTGGAGTCATTGTTTTTTTAATAAATAGCTCACATGTAATATTTTTACCAAATTAATTACAATCAGATTTCACCTTAAGGATAAATAGAATTAATTGTATCTCATAAGAAGAAGACTAGAGATTTTAAATGATTAATTATGTCTGAAAATTAGCCATTAAGATATTCATATGAGATATTGTTTCAGAGATTAAACCACCATGAGCCATGGTGTAGGACTAGTTCAGCTGATGCATTTTTTTGTAGTCAGCCTGAAAGACAATTTACAATCATAATGCTACATGCAGCAAATTTACTAAGAAAATATTTGCACTGGTGTAGAAAGATGATAATTGATTTGCCCCTGAGAGTAAATTAACCTTAAGTGTCTTCTTGTTCAAGCCAATCAGTTATCTCGTTAAGAAAAATATGCACACTAGTGATGTGACAAGAAGAAGGATGACACCAAAACTGGCAACTCTTATTTTGGAAATGCTGATACAAATAATATTAGTACTACCAGGATTAATAGAAGGAGATGAAGAAGGAAAAGGAGAGGAAGGAGACAAAGAATAGGTTGCAAACTGATATAAAATTCAAAAAGAAAAACACAACAGCATTACCAGATAAGATTTAAAAATGACTTGCACTGCTGACTCTATTAGTGCCCAAGAAGAGCATGTAACTGAAGTCACTGATGTAGAATAATGTACATTTTTTAATCCAGGACATTGAAAAAAAATGGGTGCAAATTACAGTTTACAAGGAAGAATGAGTAGACACTTTTGTACTGATGAGGCTGAAATTCCTTCTTTCAGGGGCTATGACAATGTTCTTGATCACATATTGACATCATAAGCTACATGCATGGTTGTTTATTCTGTCTGAAGTTACACACAGAGGATACAGAGACGATGAAGAGATAGTGTTATGAGTTGGGGTACACCTCCAATGACATTTCCAATGCAGATGTGACATTTTCAATTAATTTCCTCTTGTATTATGCACCACTAACAATAGTATGGTTCATTAGTTTCATATGACTATAGCTCTAGTGGGGGGGAAAAAAGGCAACCATTTTACTGGAAGTAGACTAAACACTACAGTGAGTGATTAGAAACCCTGAGTGATTACCAAAGCATCTCACCACTGCCACACAGAGCAAAGACGAAACACATTTCTGAGGCAGCCAAGGTAGTGGGTGGTGTTATATGCTGTAAAACAGTTATCCTCTGGCTGGGTTGTCATAGCAACAGTGTTGCTGGGTTCTCATGTTCCAGTACAGCATGTCATCCCTGTAGCTGCACATTGATGCTGGGGGGAGGGGCTGCTCTTCCATGCATACCACCATTTTAAGTCACCCATGAGAATAAAACAAACAGCTGTTGTGTTTTATCGACATAGAGAGTGAGTATATAATCATGTGTGATTTCAGACGGAGTGAAAGTGAGGGGCGCTTCAAAATGAACTGAGAGCATTCTCTCTCTTGAACGAGGTCGAATACATTTCCATGGTAACGGACCATGGCAAGCTGTTTTCTGTTGTTTTCCATTGCTTCATGCACGTCAAAGGTGTGCGAGCAGCTTTGAGATGGCATTTCTTCTGCAAATGTCACAGATGCAACTTAGCAGACACAGCAGCTGGGTAGTGTAACAGTGACATTCAAAAAAAAAGCAAACTGGAGATTTGCACTTTGATCACATCTGTATAATTTATGATTTTCCTCTGTGGTGTGACAGGTTAAGTACTATATGTGCCGCAATCAATCAGATGTCTTTGAGTCCAAAGATCCTCATTCACTTCCATTTTCCATGACTAATTCAAGCCAGCAACACAAACAAATCAAAGACAACAGTCAGAGACAAACAATCCTATCCTTTCTCTCAATTTAGAGTTTGTTGTTTCTTTCTCTCCCCTTTCAATTTTTCGCATTGTTCACGCTCACTTGCTTGCCAGTGCTGGCTGAGCAATAAACTAATGGTCTGTCTCATAACATCGTTGGATATATGACGATGTACAGAGAGAGCCCATCATCAGATGCTGCCTTTAAGCACTTGGGAAAATAGATCACACCAACAGATACAAGAAATGCACAATATGGATATGCTCACTGGATGAACTATTTCTTCCGATTTTATCCAACCCAGGGGACCACCTTGTGTATGTGTGCAAGGGGTGTAGATTCACTTAAAGGAAAGTATGTGGTCTTGGGCCTGTAGTGTAGCATTGCTACTCTATTCCCTTATGTTAAAGACTAAACTAATTCAATTCTGTGCAAATTCTGCCTTTTTTGGCCTTGTTTATAAGTATAGTAAAGCCAAATGTACACAGCACGGTTGAGTAAATATGCCGTCAATCAAACCACCACTGATGTTTCTGATACAAATGTAAAGCTTTGAAAATGCAAGCAACTGCCAATAAGTTACATCCCTCTGCTGTGTAATAAATACAAAGATTATACATTATAGCATATTTATTATATCATATTTGTACATATATTTCACAATCAATGTGATATAAATTTGCATTAGAGAGCAATAAAATATTAGTGTAAAATAGTGTTGCCATTTGTTACAGGAAATTTGAAATATTCAATATAGACGGTACCAAAAACATCAAATATGGCACTAGTCAAAGCAGAATCCCAATTCAGCAAAATGCTACCATGAGTTGATGCACTATAAATGATATATGAAGAAAGGTTCATGTCTGCAAAATAATTATGTGATAGGAAATCGGTAAACAACATTGCAGCTGATTTGACGAAGGACAAATTATGCAGCAGCTGTTTGGGGTGTGCCACAGTGAGTTGCCATCTGTGCAAAGAAGTCTTAAGCTGTAGAAGTCAGTACATTGCTATTTTCAGTCCACCTTCATTCATTGATTCCTAATAATGATCTGAATTTTGAATTTGTGTTTCTATTTCTATTATAAGTTGTTGTATGTGCTTGATCTGAGACATTTACATGTGTCACTGATCCTTCCTGTCTCTCCAAAATCAAATCTTTAATTTCAGTTGTGAAATAAAACTTAAATGAAATGTTAACCAGAGATCTGAGGCATCAGTATAGGGACACATTTCAAAATGGGACATATTTGGTTTCCTATGGAAGAATCCACTCTCAGACAGACACCATCTGCCTCCAAATGTCTTGCTTTTGCCAATGGAGTTGGCATTGTCAGTGGTGTCAGGGGAAATGGACCTTTCGTCTGGGAAGATGGATCTTCCATGTCCACTGAAGACCACTAAGATTAAATCTTTCATCACACTGGCTTGCCCTGATTTATGTACCCTATGTAGATTGCAATACTATTCACATGGGCAAACTGCCTTTCAGCTATGCATGAGCAAAGGCTCATACTGCTGCTGATCAGCAGCTGTGTGTGTGTGCATGTGTCAGGATAAGGGTGAATGATAGGGTGCCCGTGTGTGTGTGTGTGTGTGTGTGTGTGTGTGTGTGTGTGTGTGTGTGCGTGTGTGCTTTTGTACTTCTATCTTTGTGTGGACCAATTTGAGTTTAGACCTTGAGAGTGAGGATGTTTTTGGAAAGTGAGGGCATTCTGGTCATTACTCTCTGCTTTAAAAGGCTGATGCAGGGTTAAGACTTGGTTTTAGGGTTGCAGCTGAAGCAATTATGTTTAGATCAGGGATAAGGTAAAGAAAAATGTGTTTCTACAAGCTTGGTGGTGTAGTGACTCCTCACAGGGCCACTTATATATGGTAGCTTGCAACTGCTAACATGCTAGCCATCCAGGAACATGTTAGCACTAGTCAGCTACAATAGCTTCACACTTCTTTCTATTTTCTCTGCACTGGGCCATTTACTCTCCCCGGCATTATTTTTCATGATTGTATATAATTTTATTAATTAATAGTTTTTGATTGGGGGGCGCTCTCCAAGCTACCACACTTACTGTCAGTTAACTGTCATTTGTCAGTTAACTGTCAATTGTTACAATAGGTTTACATAGCTTATTGCAAACATGTATTATTACCATTGACGATCCGGTTGCCAACTTTCACGCCTTGACCGTGAGACTAACACCATTGACATTTTTCACACACTCTCACACCACATGTCCATTTTCTCACACAGTGAAAAAGAAATTCATGATTGATAAAGTCGCAGCACAAAAGGAGGACACCGACAGCACACGGACAGAGAAGACAGAGCAGCACAGCGCAACAGCAGCACCGTGCAGCAGTGAGTTATTCAGACCATCAGGGGTAAAGACAGAAACATACACATCTATTATATTGTAATTTGCTCCCATGTATGTCGTTTAAAGTAATCTTAGTCAGCGGCTCTTCTGGCAGCAGCAGTGTCTCTCCCTCTCCTCTTGCGCCATATGCACACAGGCAGGAGTGAGAGTGAGTTACTATGGTTACGGGGATGCTCTGTGTCTCTGTTGCTCTGGATCTTTCTTGCTATATACTGCTCTTGATGAATTCTTGGTTTTCATTGCACCCTCAATCTAACTAATCTAGACTAGTACAGGTGGCTGTTTCTTGACTTAATCCAAGAGGTTAGGTGGTAGGTGTATCTTTGCAAGTTTGCTCCCCCTTTTTAAAACATAACTAGGTGCCTATGCTTGCACGTATTGTCTTTTTGTGTGGGGGTGGCTCACAGATTTCAATCACTGACCTCACAGATTTCAGTCATGTTAACTTGACAGGTATGGAACGGTCATTTTTGTAATTTAATGAATTTGTCGGGTGTTACTCAGGATCTGTTGGTGTAAGTTGTGGAGTTGGTCTATGTATTGCAGCATTGTAGCACTAAACAAGGCCAGAGAGCGGTTGAGTTGGAGTCATTGTCGCATTGTCACATTCACCAAACTTGAACTTAATGCAAATACCATTAAAATGGTCATTTCTTATTTATGTTACTGTCATGAAACAACATGGATAGGCATACAAGTCTGTACATTTTTGTTTATTTACTGTAAAAATAATACACACGTAACCTCAACAAAATTATGAGTAGAGTAAAACACTTTGATTCCGTAAGTTATCAGCTGTAGCATACAGCCTAATATTTTGGGAGGATAATGAAACATTGCTTTACTTACACTCAATACCTGCATATTCTAGTGTGTCCTGCACTCTTGTCACCTGAAAGATGCATTCAAAAATTCAAAATACTCAAACGGATCAGTATATTTAGAGGTCCAGACCCAGGTACATTGAGGCAACATAACATTCAAACTTCCTGACACTACATATGGGCTAGTGTTGCTATAGGAGTCAACGTAGAACAGGCCACCACATGGCAGGAGAGGTGAAGGGGGATTGACACTGTTTCCATGGATGGATGGCCAATTATACAGGGTCCGGGATTCCATCTCTGTTTTCACCCTCATGAACACTGCCTCAGAGGGAGGCACATTGATTTTCCTTCAGGAGGATCTAATTCATTCAGAAGCCTGTATGCAACCCAGAAGTTAGATGCTCTGTGATGAAGTGGTTTGATACAGTTTTTATCTAATTTTGACATGTTAAACTGCTGGGAATACTTCTTCGCTGCACTTTATTGTTTTCAGTAAGATTTAATAACATAGGTGGGCCAAATAAGTCATAGACTTTTAGGGATTTAAAAAGAAATTCCTGAGGAGCTGCAAATTACTGAGATTTCCAAGTAATGGAGGTATAATACTCACAAACATGTGAAACACAAAATTACACATTTAATGTGTAATGTTACGAAAACTGTAACAGTTCAAAAATTATATTTTGCCACTTTACGAGGCATTATGTGCCAAAAAATTTCTTGGTCATGACCAGTAACTTCCTCCAGTCTCCATTGGTCGCCTGGCATGTGCTCAAAGCCAAAAGAGTCCAACACATAAACTCAAATGTAGAATATAATGTGGAAATTTGTGACCTTTAAAGGTGCCACTCTTTGGATTTTGCTACCACACCTCTACTTTTTTCAATTTTGTTATCGTGTAAAATAATTCAGCAACAGTCCACTGCTATCTGGGTCAGTGTTAAACAACGTTAAAAGATGCTTCTACAGACATGCTGAAGGGGCGGGTACAGCCAGATAAAGTAACCAAATGTGATTGGCTGGGGGAGAGAAACAGGGGGTCAGCTGAGCCACAGCAAATCTCTCTTACTCTCTGGTGGTTCTTCCGATTGCCAGTCTACCCAATGCTGGAATTGGTTGAATGTACATTTTCTTTGATCACTTGTACATTCCTGGAGGGACTCAAAAATTGTTGTAGAAGATTTCTGTATGGAGTATTTCTCCAGAATATCTTTATACTACAATGACTACATTGGCCAATCCAGCAGAGATGAAACCCACATATTGGGCAAATTGTTGGCATAATGAGATGCTACTATGAAAGTAAATGGCAGTATATGTGAGGATACATTTTGCGACTGCTCTGTTTATACTCACAGAACAAGAATTTGGGGTATTGGGATTGGTTGAAACAAATGAAAGCTTCACTGTAAGCACAAAAAGAAGTCTTTTTCTTGGCCAATACTGAGTGCTTCTCTTCTTCCTTTATATTCTGAGCATGTACAATCATTACTTCATATTTCCTGCTTAACTTTATTATCCAACAGGCCATAGGACTCAGAAGATATTAACTGAAGTTTTCCCTAATGCCTTTACAAGTGCCATGTTCATAGGAAATATATCCTGTATGTAGATTTACATTTAACAAGCAACTTGGTCAGGCAGGCTGACTCTTTAGTTGTACAAAGAGTTCCCAGTTTTCATATTTGGCCTTTTTTTCCCCCCTAATTTAGTCATAGCTGTATTATTGTTCTTGTCACTGCCAACTCCCATTGTTGGCCTGGGGAACCACTTCTTCTCACCTGTCAGCATGGACTTTTGTAAGAGGGGTGTAATGCAGGTGGATACTCATGCTATCTCCCCCAGACACCATGGGACATGGGAAGTGAGAAGGACATGCTTTCTGGGTGGGTGGAAAACACCCATGGGCGAGGACAGATGGGGACAAAATTGGACCCGCCACTAATCAGCAGGATGAGTTCCATCAGTGACCCCTGTGTTCTGCAAACTCCAGCTCATAAAGCCAAGGGACAGCTCGTTCTCACTCCCACCTCGTCACATACTGAAGCTTGGTCAGGACCCCTTGGCGTCACTTTTTAATGCACTGGGTACCCCTTTAGCATCACTTTTCAACGTGCAGGGTAGTCCAATAGACTTCTATAGAACTCTCACTATGTCTGAAATAGACACCATGAGACCGATGATGTCTATATAAGGTGACAAATTTCCATAATCAGAGGTGGCGGGTTGGGTGGATGGGTATATAAATAGATGGCAAAAACTTTGCTGCAAGAGAAGCTGTTCGCTTCCTGTTTCTGTTTTAACCGCAAGTCGGGACAATGTTAAACTGTGAGTCGGTACAGTTTAAAACCGAGGGTTGGGACAGTTTTCAACCAAGGGTCAGTGCAGTTTTTAATCCAAACCACAATCTTTCCTTAACCCTAACCAAGTGGTTTTTGTGCCTAAATCAAACCAGACCTTAACCACAGTACTGTCACACCATAAAACATAATTATTTTTTAACAATGTCCTGACTCGCAGTTTAAAACTACGGTTGGAAATGGGAAGCAAACAGCTGTCTCCTCCAGCATATTTATCTAGCCATCCACCCAACCCCTTACCTCTGAATATGGAAATTTGTCACCTTATATAGATGTCATCGGTCTCATGGCATTTATTTCAGACATAGTGAGAGTTCTATAGAAGTCTATTGGATTACCCTGCACATTGAAAAGTGATGCTAAAGGGGTACCCAGTCACCAAGGGGCCCTGACCAAGCTTCAATATGTGATGAGTTGGGAGTGAGAGCGTGTTGCAAGTGAACATCAGGGATGAGGCTTAACACCATCTGTCTTGGCTGGCACCATATCACTATACCTTGTTTGGTTGGCCATCATTTACTGCTGAAACCAAAACCTGCACCAACCTCTTCTCTTAGCAGCAGCCAAAATAAGAAAATATCTGAAATAAAACTGGAGTCCCTACTGTTTGCCTAATAACCTCACAGTGACAACAAGATTCAAGAAAGTCATTGCTCCTGACCAAGACATAGTCTCACACAGAACTCACTGCAAAACTACAAACTGTTGTTTTTGTACAAATCAAACAAATAAATTATAATGTGTTAATTAGTTCTAGAGGCTAGCTGTTTGACCCTGTTTTCACTCCAGTCTTTGTGCTAAGCTAGCTAGCTGTAGCTTCACATTTAACTGACAAGAGTGCTATCAATCTTCTCATCTAATTCTCAGTAAGAAAGTGAATGTGCCTATTTCCCAAAATGTTGAACAATTGATTACACATAGATGATGATGACAAATTTGCCAAAACATAGCCTTCTGTGAATCCTTAATGTTCTACTACTACTACTACTACTACTACTACTACTAATAATAATAATAATAATAATAATAATAATAATAATAATGATAGTAAAAACAATAATAAACTTTATTTGTATAGTACTTTTCTTAAAACTTGCTTTACATACAATAAAACCCAAGGAGACAGTGATGTAAAATTACCAAAATTAAAGAAATAACAGAACTGAATACTAGAGAAGGGAGAATCAGCAAGTATGCTTCATCATTTAAAAACCTTACACAGGACACATAATAACAAAAAATAAGCTGTTGTAGAGACAATACATGTTACCTTTTAATCACAAGATGGTATCATACATAGCTAGGGTGCCTGTTATCTAACATAACTACCAGCTTTGTCCCAGGAATGCTCTAGATCTCCACTCAGACCATTGCCACTCATGCTGTGTACTAAGCAGAGCTCTCTTTATTTATTGATAGGGACATTATTATTCTGCATGTCGAAGGCTTGATGTTGATAGCAGCTTGCTGTATATACATGGCTGCAGTGTTAGCACTGGAATCAAGAGAAAGTATTTTCCTCCACACAATGTGTTCTTAGATTTTATGAGTTTATTTTACATACATGAGGAAATATTGGAATGTATGTTTGGTCATTTTGAACAGGAATGTAGAACATAAATGACTTTTTGAAAAGCACTGACTGTTTGGCCTCAGCTCTCAATTAATTATGTTAGCCTGAGGAACAGACTTTGCTTAAGAGAATAGAATTTGTTTGGTTCTTTTTAAACAATCTCAGGTCTGTTTACCGGGTGTATTTGGTTGGTTCATTTAGGCTGGTGTGAAAGCCATCAGTCTGGTGCAGACCAAAGAACCACACCAAGACCATCCAAAAAGGTGGTGGGTCACAGTCTACCTGTTCCATTCAGGCTCTGGTATGGTTCATTTATGATGTGAAATAGTTAATCTTGTGGTTGGTAGCAGACCAACCACAAGATTTTATGAAATAAGCCATTTTAGCATTAATTCAAAAGCTAAACTAGTATTAAATCTTTACATCAGACCCCTCCCATGTTTTATTTGGAGAATATCAGATTTTGCCATCAAACAGAAGATTTAGATCCCACAGGTTAGACTGAGCAAATTAAAAGAGCTTTTTTGTTACTCAGTCTGGTAACCTGTTAAATCTGGGTTCTGTTTGTTTCCAGGCTTTATGCTAAGCTACGCTAACTGGCTGCCATAGCATATTTACCAAACAGGCACAAGAGCGGTATCGATCCTCTTATTTAACTCTTAGCAACAAAACAAATAAGCTTATTTCACAAAATGTCAAACTATTCCTTGAAAAAAGAGGCGGTTTGTGCTTATATCCTACACCGTGTATTTTGCCAGTTCCACATTAAAATGTATTACTGTAATGGTACAAGATGCCATGTTTGTCATTATTCATGATCGTTTCTCATATAATGCTTGACATCAGGTTTTTCTTCATGAGAGAAAAATTAAGACCAAAGGCACAGTACAAGTGCTTCATGAATTGCTGTGAGTCACTGGAATTTAATATTCTCACGCAGGTCCATGCGGGGCTGATAATGAATGATTACACCAAAGCTGCCCAATAAAGGAGTTACTTGTCTGTCCATATAACTACATATTTACACCTTTTGGTTTGTTTATTATAAGTCACTGTGAACAAGAACTAAAAGGAAACAATAGATAATTTATCCCAGACCAATTTAACCAAACTACAGGTATAAAATTGTTTTTCATCGGTGTAAGAAAGATGTCACTTACTGTAGATGCCTAATCAGAAATGCTATCAAATTATTCCACATTTTATGACATTGTGAGCTGCAACACCAATCGAGATTCAGCTACACTATATACAGATAACACTGAAATACCCATGAGCTATGTTCCCTGAAGGTTCGACTTTGAAGCCTCTTAGTGACAGACATACAAACACCCACATTGCATATTCACGGTAGTCCAGAAGGCAAAACAGCCTCACCTTGTGTGAAGCTTGGCACTCAGTAGATTTCTATTTGCCAGTGATGCCTCCCCACACACACACCACCCTCTCTAAATCTACAAACACACACATGCAAACAGTTCCCCAGAGGGTGATGGATCTAAGCCGCTACTCTCCTCTGTCAGGCTGTAATAAGGCTTTCCATGCCTGCAGCCTTCGTCTATTTGGCCCCTGATCTATCAAGCCTATGCCAAGGTGTCAGAACCTATTAACCAGGAGACCCAAGGGCCACTCCCATCAATATTATGTTTACGCTCATTGCGCCAGATAAACTTCATCCATCTACCTTTTTCAAAGACAATGCTGAAGACACAGTAACATACTGGTATAGAAAATTGATGGATAGATAGATGGATGACCTGGTCAAATATGTTCAGTCCTGTCCTTGAATATGGCACACAAGAGTAGCAGTCCCTTGTTAGAGTGTCATCTCCTTGCCTATTAAGAAAGAGTGAGACATATACACATAACCCTGTTGTGCTATATAAGAAAAAAAGAGCATGTATAGATGCTTCAGAGAGACAGAAAGGGTGTGATGTTGTGTTTATGTGAGAGAAAAATGCAGTTGTTATGAGAGAAACACAGATAAAGATCGACAAATCCAACAGAATACCACAACCACTGCTTTTCAACAGAATACCACAGAATACCACAACAGAATACCACAACCACTGCTTCAAAGCAGCCACTTACAGAGCTACACTGTGAAGGTGGACAGATTGTAACGACAGGTGCTCCTCAGCAGTTTTCTGTCCCTAAATGGAAACCCACGCCAACCCCCAACCCCCAACCCACAGCTTTTCTCCTGATCTAGCTGAGCACCTCTATTTATTTCACCCTTAGATTTGTCTCCCCTCTCAGTCTCTGTCTATATCTCATTAATCTCTGCTGCTAACCAACAGCAAACCCATGACAAACATGCAGTCATAAAACTATCTTTCATAAAACAACTAACTGACCCATTAACCCACCAACACAGACCCACACTCAATAGACAATCCATGTGGAACCATAAATACACTCAAAAGGTAGACTTATACTTCTTCATCACTGTCCATTGATGCCACTGACATAGGAAGTGATTTATAGATCAGCATCAGTTCCACCCATTGACAGACTTTATCAGACTGTGTGCCTTAAAGAGTAATATCACCAGGCTGAAAAGCAATGTTTTGCTGCCCTCTCTGAAAGTTTACCATCTGTTTCACCTCCGACCACACCCAGCAGAACTGATTGAGCAAGCAAGGTGCAACTGCATCAAGTAGAAGGTTTGCAATTGCTCCTGCTAGATCAAAATATATTAGAATTAAAAATACAAGCTGCCCAAACTAATCACAGGTCTTGCTGTCTCTATGTGGTATCTTCGTAGCAGCTGTAGACTTTAAGTCTAGTTTCAGAGGAAGAACATGTTAGCTCTGACGTAACATATGGTGTAGCTATCGTGGATGTATTAAAAGAGCTATATACAGTGCAACCAGTCAGCCTTACTGCCATTTTACACTGGTAGCAAACTGCAACAAAACTACCCCAGCTGCCCCAGCGTCCAAAAAAGCATTTTCTTCATAGACCGTCATTATAAAACAAATTTAAAACTGCAAAACTGTTGATAATACACTTCAGGGCAAACAAGGTCAGTTATTATTCTTTGTATTGTGAATTTTTTAACCATCAAGACCTTAAAAAACTTTCCCAGAGCCGACAATTTCAATTTAATTAAATTCAATTCAGTGGGTTTTATTGGCATGAAAGTTTTGAAAACGATGTTGCTAAAGCATCAAAATATAATTTCTGCAAATATTTGGACAGTACAAAATAACAATAATATGAACATTAACATAACATTAAGATTGATAAATATTAATTATATTAAAATTGATATATATTAATTATATATACAGTATATCCTATATCTGTATTTGTGTGTGTGTCAGGTTGTGGCATGTTATTGTTACGCACATGACGGCATCCCAATGTAAAGAGGGCATGAGGCAAGACCACGGAGAGAAACACTCATGTGCAGTGGACCACACAATGTAGAGGCAAACGAGAAAGAAAAAGGTTGTTTTTTTTGGCTAATGCACATGGGTGAGCAATTTTCATTCATATAAATGGCAACAACAAACAAAAACTAACCTATCAGCTAACCCAGAGCCAACACACCAATCTCTAACAATACTTGCCATCTAACCGACACCAACTAGTGTCACCACCAGCTAACCACCTAACAACTACTCAAAATCATGAATTAACTAATGACTCACTCTCAAAAACAACCTTTATATCCAACAAGGAGCTCACTGTCATCATCCTGCTAGTGGACTCAAACAAAACCCAGCACCAACAACCCTGTGGGAAAGGTAAGCCATTAGCATCCTCTCAATTATTGAATTTTTGTGTTCTTTTCTCCTCTGCTATAGCTCTCTGGTAGTCTTGCAATCACCGCTGTCATTATACAGCTGAATGAACAAAGACTGCCCGCGGCATTTAGGAAGGAGAAGCCCTCACATGGAACTCCAACTGGAACCCTCAGTGTGCTTCAGAGGGAGAGATACACATCACTGACTTGGAGTCCCGGACATGCCCTCCTCACATTTCAAATGGGAATCACTGTAATACATTATTTAACTGCTGAAATTGAAAAAGTGCTAAACATTTTTTTCATTCTTTTTTTTGGCTGAGAAGCAGACAGAACATCACCAGAGATTAACAAAACAGTGAATAGGAATTTCTCACATTTGATAGTTTTAAAGTGTTGTTCAGCAATTAGTAAATTAATGCCATAGCCTCAGAATAATTATCTATAATACAAATAAACTATACCATTATAATTATATCAATAATTATGTTGTTATTTTTATTTTTGTTTTTATGTATTTATGTATGTAATTATCAGTTATGAGTCCCCTTTTCTAAAATTAATGTTTCTGTCAGTGACATGAAAGGAGACAGACATTCCTATTTGAGAAAGTTTAAAAATTATATTATCCTTTTGGTTTAAGAAACCTTTTAAAATACAATTGAATTTATTTTAAAAAGAAAAAGTTGTAACTGTATTAGACTTACTACAGCTTCCCCTGCTTGCTACATGCACATATAGCATCATAAGATTCACAGTTTAAACCTTAACCGCTTTTGTCATCCACACAGCACAATGGGAATCATTGTTATTATGTCGGTAAATTTGCTTAATGCTGCCTTGTTCCTGCATTCAATTAAAGGTACATTGTTTTTGAAATGATGGACAGGTATGGTTAATGGTATTAATATTGTAAACTTTGGTCCAAACTAAAAATACCCATTGTAGTTGCTCATTAATTATTTAGCCCAACAGGACAGAATCATTCTCCCGCTGAAAACATACTTCCCGCAGCATTGGAATTAAAATATGAACTTTGTGTGCTAAGGTGCCTCCAGTCTATCTTGATAATGGTTATATATAAAGTTGATTGTTCATGCTCATAATGTCAGGAGCATTAGACACTCTTCGTATATGTATAATCTGACTCAAAACCCATACAGGCTCAAGCTAAAATACTCAAGAAGCAAGAAGCATTTTGTTGCCCTATGAATAATTACATCTTCATTCCCTCATGAACAAAACAGCTGACTGGAGCACAAGCCTTTTGTTTTATGTACATTTGATGTATACCAGCATTCAAGTTTCCATTCATCAGCATGATTGGCACACAACAGTCACATGAATCAATAGTTTAGTCAATTACTTACAGTATTTATCCCCAGCAGTGCAGTGCAGCATTGAAACACAAAACGAAAACACAAATCACATGAGCACATCATATAAATACAAAATCATTAAATAAATACAAAAGAAAATGGCGTACACAATAAATAATGTAAAATCTTGAAATATTTAGAATCTGGATCCTCAGTGGGTTTATGTGTTATATAAGAAATGGCAGAAGGAATGAAAGAATTGTTGTATCTATTAGTTTTGTCTTATGGAACCAGCAGGTAAAGTCTAAACTCTGGATGTACCTGTCACTTGTCACCTGTGGTGTCCCCCTAGGTTCCATTCCAGGTCCTCTACTCTTCTGATATTTCGTCATCTGGGTCAAATCTACATCAAAAGATGATTTTACACAGAACTCTGAAGTTTAATCTTTGTGAACACTACACTTTCTTTACAGTTTACACCCTCCACAATCTCCTACATCATCATTGAACATTGACATGCAGCAATTTTTTATATCAATCTATCTGTCTCTGACCAAATTCAGTCGATGCATCAATTCACTAAATTTGTGAATGTGATGTAGTCCTTAGTTGTATCTTTTTTCTGAGGCCACCTGCTTTCATGTCAAGAACAGGGGCCTAAATCTATTCATGAGATGCGCTATCAGATGTCATGCAATCAAAAGTTATTGACTGTATTTAACAGATTGTTGGATGTCAGAATGCACTGAGGCCTCTACTGACAGCCAATTAATAAGACCTGTGTCTTCACGTTCCTTTGAAAAAAACAAGGACACTGTGTCACGGTCCTGTCTGGTTTTATTGTGTTTTCTGGGTTTTTGTTGTCTGTTTGCACTGTTTCCCTCCTGTGGTCCTGCGCTCCTGTCCTAGCCTGCTTTTCCCTTCCCACCTGTCCTGCATTAAGCCTCGTTAGCCCTGCCTGGCTCTCAGTGTTTTCCCCAGCCAATCAGCTCCTACCTGCTCCTCCTCCCCAATCATCTATCCCCTCATCACCTCCTTAGTACATTTACCGGTCTCAGTCATTCATTACTGGCCAGTTTGTCTTTGTTACAATTTTGCTCTTGTGGACATTTGTATTCAGTCATTTTGTATTCTGGTCCTGTCTGTTATCTGCTCGTGCCATTGCTTATGGTTGGTTTGGACGTTCCTGTCTGTTTTTGACCTGCCAGCTTTTTTGACACATAAGCCTGTTTTTGTGCTTTGATTTATTAAAGGTTTTTTTTTTTCGTTCAACCAGTGCTTCCCTGTGTCTGCACCTGGGTCCTCCACCTGTCTGTCCCATCTTCATTCATGACACACTGCCAGTTAATTTCTATTACTGGCAGTGTGTATTTTCTGTTTTTTCTACACTAAATGATAAATGTATGCATTTTCAAAATTGGCAGTGATCTTTGACAGTAACTTTGATTTAAAATGCATGCATGAGTATTATTGTTGGCCTGTGTTGACCTCTGGAATATTGCTCAAATAGGCTACTCACCTCACCCATCCTTTCGGTAAGTCTCATCTTCATTATCGGGGCTGTATAATTGAACTACTAGCAGAATAATAAGATGTGGGTGTTGAGAATTATGGTCCAAAGTAGAAAGAAATTCTAAACTGAAAAACAGATTTCTGGGGTGGGTTTTCCATTAAATTATACATGAAACTTGAGCTGTAGCAAAATGTCACCCAATTCTTTCCCCTTTTTTTACATGACAAGAATTAGATTTTAAAGATGTTTAAATTAGATTTTTAGATATGCATGATTGAACATACTCCCCCTCTGAACCAGGATTGATGGAAATAAACAGATGTAAAAGGATTTTAACATCAATAATCGCAACCCCCTCCCCAATGCCCACACACACACAAACTCTCAGTTAGACACCTCACATCCCAATCAAGAGCTGAAATATAAATCCCATCTCTTTCACATTAACTTAACACAGTCCTGTCTTGCATGATGAAATAAAAGTTATTTTTCAGCCTTTTCTCCCTGCCTTTTATTTGTTGTTGTTTCTGTTTTTTTAACCTTGTGCCTGTCCATCAAACACCTATTATCATCAAAAAACAATTCTTACATAAACTGTTAAAGAACAATGATTCTTACCCTTGCATTGTCTCACTACTGATTGCTTGTACCTGACCTTAGATATGCACTGGTGCACATAATTTCAATGGTTAAGCGTGTCAGCTAAACAATATACTTCAAACAACTGCTCTTAGTGCAATTACTAGATAAGCACTGCAAATGGTGCTTTTCAGAAACAGAAAATCCCAGGACTTATTGGAAAGCAAGCAGAATGTGCATAGACATAAAAAGAAATACTGTTCCAGTAAAGGGGGGGGAGGGTCTGTGAACAGTCTGCCGATACTCTCCCCTGAGGCTACTGGAGATGGCATCCTGATCACTGCGTAGTTATTGGCTCATTTCATTGCTCACGCATCTTAAGGAAAGGATAGTGAGGATAAATACTGTATAATATACTAATTGATGTTTTGTTTTGTTTTTTCTCATTGAAAGGTGACAAATAATAATTGTTTTTGGTACTTGCATTGATATCATTCCATGGAGACTTACTGTAATCTTACAACCTGATTAAAGGCAGCCCTTACCTTAACCTTAACCTAACCCTGTAACCTTGTTGTAATGTCACAACCCCAATATTTAATAGAATCCCTTGTGGAGACTAGATTTTGTTCCCAGTATAGGAGGCAAGCGCCCCATAATGTGACTGTATTAACAATGTTTTCCACTCCAAGTAATGTAAGAGTTTGTTGTTTTTTCATTTTGTACCAAATATGACATCAATGCTGGCAAGACGCCCCCTCACTTTGCAGGGCCAGTTCAAATAATTGCATCCAAAGTGCATCATCTGACACATTATTCCTGAGGGGCAGCTACACAGCCCATCCTTCATATGTCTGTTCATGTGCTCTCAAAGGAATGCCTCTCGACATATGTCACAGATTTAGGTTACAATAAGAAAATTGGTATCATTGGTACCCAAGTGACTCCAGTCATAGTCACTGAGGGTCAATCATAGATTATTTTACATATAATACAGAATGTATTAGTTCAATTGTGATGTTGGCTGAGGTAATGGTGCATACTTTAGGTGTCTTTTAGTACAATTGTGTGTTCAGAATACACCGTAGGCTCCTCTAAGCACATTGCAAGAATATAAATACATATTAAGATGGTCTCAGTGGCAGAGTGGAATATTTAATTCAATCTCCAAGCCGTGCTTCAATGGTCTCTTTTGTCGATCGGTCTATTGCCTATTTTTTCATTTCCCCTGGGAAAGCATCAGAGCTGCATTGGTGGAGGAAGCATGTCCCAACGGCCTTAATTTAGTAATATAATCTTTGATAATGGCTCTTATGAAACTCTGAGCTTGGTCCTTAACACAGGAAATATAATAAAATGTGTTAGGAAACTGTGACTCCAGGTGCCAATCAACATGAGGCTTAAATGAGGTGTGAGTCATGTATGATGCCAAAAACAGCCACACATAGACGTAGGAAAGCACTTGTGTTTACTCAATTAAATTTTAACGAATACAATGAGAGTGCTTTGTGAAGCTCAGCAATGAATGATGTACTCAAAGCAAGAGAGAACAGCAATCTGCTATCTCAGCACTACTGATTTACCAAGATATTTCCTCAGTGTTGTTTTTTCCTCCCTTCTATAAATATTAAGGACTTTGCCTTTATATGCCTTTAATATGACCCTAGCTGGATGAAGCCAGAATGATGTCATTACATGGTATCCATTTTAGACCTCCAGGCCACCAAGATACTCCTGAACTGTGTTTCTGATGTAATTTGATGTAATTTGCAAGAACCTTTGCAGTATATGTGCGGCTTCAGCCAGTTAATACCGTTGTAATCTGTGCTGAAACTGTAATGCACAAATGACATTATTTTTCAAAAATGAAATATACTGCTGTCCTAATTATATATAAGGCATCTCGATTTCCATCCATCCATCCATTTTTTCAAAGCCTTGAAATGTTAACTAAGGTGCTGTAACTTCAATGGTGCCATTTTAAAATTATAGTTCAATCAATCCTTTTAGAGGTACAGGTGGTAGTTTTTTTTTTTTGAAAATGGCAGAATCTCATTTTAGCATCACACTCCCAGCTGACTATTCTTGTCCTTTACCTTCAGAGTTATAGGCCAGTATACCAAGTCCCAGCTCCTTCCCTCCCTCTGGATGGACAGAAGTGTGGTCATTAAAAAAGTATGAGCAACGAAACACCCCCAGGGGCCACAATATGGAACTGAATCACTCTGATTTCCAGCCGGCGGATTAAAAATAAATTGTGTCTAAAATATTCAGGGGGACGTTATTAGTGCAGCTTTGCAGTTTCTTTCCCCTGCCGAACAGCTCCACGGTCGAGCTGCTTTGCCTGCCTGGGGTTTTGGGTTCAGCCAGGCGCCCATAAATTCCTAGAAAAAAAACAGGGAAGCATGGGGAAACAGGATAAAGGACAAGAAGTAGCAAGCAGAGAGAAAAAATAGGTGGTGAAAGAAAGAGAGGATAAGGTGGTGAAAGTGAAAATGTATGACAGGACAGCATAAGACCATGAGGACTTTATTACCCAGAGGTCATGCATTATAGTAAACTATGTACGTCTTGGACATTAATATCTTCTCTTTATTGCCTGGTCAAGGTGGAGATGGGGAAAGGTTATCGGCTGTTTAGAAGCAAGGTTATGCCTTCAAGTCACATCCAATATTACAATTTTTTTTCAACACATAGGCTACAGTGCTTGAGTTATGGTGCAGCATTAATCTAATAGGAGCTGTAATGCACTGATATTGATAATGAATGAATGAGATGTAAGGTGATAGAGAGGCAGTAAAGACAAAGCGGGAAACACAGAAAGCAACAGAGTAAGAGCGAGAAGGGAAGGGAAGCCAGATGTCCTTGCTGTTTGCCATTATAATGCTGTTAGCTCTGATTTGCTTCAAAACATGAAAGTATTTTTCAGAGATGCTTCCAGCTGTCTGGGATTCCTTTGACATACTGTACTCAACATGTCATGGAGCATAAAGTTACTTGGCTAATTGGACAAGAGTAACAGTGAAGGGGTTTTATCTTTAGCATGCCAGTTGCATTGTGAGCTGCACTGTAATGTGTGTGCCAGCGGGGCACTGTCAACTCCAGGAAATAAAGTTTGAAAGTTGAGAACATTTCTGGAAGAGTTCTGATAATTAAGCTTATTTTAACCTTATGTAGTTTATGATCTTATTTTACTATTTATAGGCACAGACAAGAAAGTCTAACATGAAATTCTTGGAACATGACAATGCTGTACAGTAATTTGATTTACAATATTTACAGACAGAATTACTGTATATATATATATATAACATTGTTTGAACCTATTTATCTGATCTTTTTGATCACCTGAAGTTGAATTTTATATTGTTCATATTGTTACATTTTACTATGCTTTTCAAAATACAATATTCTGTCAAATATTCATCTATTTGGCAAAATGGTTTTCTTCTGAGGGCTTGTTCAGTTATCTTGAACAGAAGGAAATAGTGACAGAATATTAAATATAAATTGGGGATGTTGTGATTCATGGTCAGTACCTTAACCACCAGGTTCGCTCTGCAAGAGAGAATTTTTTTTTTTAACCATGTCCCTTCTTAAGATAACAGTTTGCACATAATCATGATAACAATGAGCAAGGTTGCAAAGTGTTCTTGAATGATCAGAGTTTAGCGTACTGTATCGATGAACACACCAGTACTTACATGTATATGCCCAACCCAGTCTGATATACCAGTATAGTCGTTATGTCCACAAACTAACAGACACTGGAGTCACGTATTACACACAGTTACACACACATACACAGGATTTTACCCCTCTTTCCAAAACTCCCATCTATTTCTGGTGTAATTTATTGAATAAACCAAAGATGACAAAGTGCACCTGATAAACAACCACATGACGTACACTTATGATTCACACACACACACACACACACACACACACACACACACACACACACCCTGAGTGGAAAGCAATCATGCTGTGATGTATATTTTATCATCTGTTTCTCCATTCAACATTAATGCATTGCTTTAGTAAAGCTGCACACCTGCTCCTGTAGCAGTTGAGATGTATGTGTGTGCTTTCTGCTGAAGCCCCCTCCATACCATCCCACCCACCCTGTTCCTTCACAATACATCACTCTCCACCCACTCTTCATCTGCATGCGGCACCGATGGCAGCCCCATTCAGTCACTTAACGGCCTGGGAGGAACCTTGCTGCGTTGCATATGTTTTGGCTTCAAGTGTCCACAGATGTGCTATACTTCCGTGAGATGAGTGTTCTTTTGTTTTGGGCACCAGCTTTTTTTTTCCTGCAGTGGGAGTCCGTGGCAATCCATGTGAATGCTCTTTATTTATTTATTTATTTATTTTTGTTGTTGTTCTTATTATTATTTCAATGAAAATTAGCACATGGAGATATCAGCCTGAAACATTCAAGTCTACATATTGGTAGAACAAGAATCCTTTGTGGTGTTGGATTTTGATGGTCAGCTGAACTGGCCACTGCCGTTAATCTCCATGTATTTCCACTCTTTCTGACATTTTCATATTTGTATTTTTAGATCGTTTTTTATGTGTGTAAAGGAATTGCCTATTTGTACTACTGTTTGCAAACTCTCACCTCAAATTGCAAAAGTATTTTGAAGTGAATTTCTTCAGTCCGTCACTTGGAATATTTATTCATTTTTAGCCTGTAACACTTAACGTCACAGATTCTGTTAGTGTATCATGTGTAGACTTATTTGATTGCCATTTTGAGTTTCCTTGTAAACATAACTAGTGTTTCTTCTTCTACAAAGTCTATCCAGTCGTCACCATCCAAATGTCTTTAGATGTCTTTTAGACCTTTTTAGAGGGTCCAATGAGAGGGTGCTGCTGTAGAGATTTCGAGGCCCTCAAAACCAAAACTGTAATTTGTGATTTTGGGCTGTATAAATTAAATTGACTACTTATTCGCAAAGATGCAATTGCCACATTGTGATCAAAACTGTCACAGTTTCATCAAATTTTAGGTCCCTTTTGGGCAAATAATGTCTAAAAAATGTCAGCCAGTCAAACTGACCCTCAATTTCAGTTCTGTCAAAACATACCTGTATTTTGTGCTACCAATTTGGTCAAATTTGCTCAACTGAAGCAAGTCTTCCCCCCTAAACCACCGGGGTGCCAGATCTGTAGAATGTTTTTAATTACATCTATGCAACAGAGTTTGATAATGATGCATGAGCAAACTCTGGAACAAATATCCAGAAACTGGAAGTGAGTTGTGTCAAATTATAATAAAAACTGCAAAGGTGATAGAAAAGTCAAACCTGTGTGCCTCACATGACGTACCTTTGCTTAGTCATCAACTGACACGAACACAGGCAAATCCATCCATCTTCCCAATTTCACATATTGCAAGCATTGCATTTACCATTGCCCTTGAACTCTTGCTGGTGCCTTGTAAGCCTTACTTCTAATGGAACAGGACAGGCAAGCAAAGCCATCACTTCACACATCAAACCTAATCAGGCATTCAAAATGGTCTCATCCCCCTGTGTAACCTGCAGCCCAACACTGTGTACTGATTAATCTCACCCTGCAACACTATTTGTCCAGTTCACCATCCTCCAGTTGCACCTCAGCTGACTTCCACCCCTTTAAAAGAGAAGACAAACAAGGGCTTGTGTGCATCAGGTACGTGCTTATTCATCTATGTCTATGGGTGTGCATTTGTGAGTGTATGCACACCATGGAGCCGTGTGCATCAGCAGTGCATATTTCAGGGTGAGATGAGAGGTCCTGGAGCAGATGTGCTGGAGGAGGGGGTTGACATTGACTGAAATGGGAGCAGAGGTGAGATAGCCAGAAGGGTTTATCACAATTTCACTGAACTAATTAACAAAATGTATCACTTGTATATTTAAATATATATTTGTCCATATCCCCAAATTGTCACAATATCTACAAAATGATAGTTAGATCTCTTGCCCCAGGATGTGATTCACACATTTACAGCATCAGCAATGATGCAAGAAAAGCTGAAACCAACAGCCTCAGTCAAGGAGGATGTGTTTGTAGCCAAACTCCATCTGCTGAAAGCTCCAGAAAAAAGCTTCTAAGTGGATTTTGAGTTTAGATTTTTCTTTTCCTTTTTTGTCAAACTGTTGTTTCCAAGGTCAACAATGAACTTTCAGAGTCAATAGTAATTATTGCTCTACAGTGTAGCTCAGTTTTTATTATCAGACATAAACTTGGTACATTGTGATTTGGGTTGAAAGAGTGTGTTGGAATATTATTTTGACTTGACTGTTAAATAAGTATTTCAGAATTTTAGGAAATATGCTTATTTGCTTTCTTGGTGAGAGTTCGATGAGCAGATTGATACCACTCTTCACCAGCTGGTTAGCTTAGCCTAGCATGTAGACTGGAAACAGGAGGAAACAGATGCCCTGACTCTGTCCAAAGGTGACAAATTCCCCCTACCAGAGCCTCTAAAGCCGTCTATTTAACACTTTATATCTTGTTCATTATACACAAAAACTGAGGTGTAAAAATGACAAGTTGAGATTTTAACAAGGGTTGTATGCAGGACTATTTCTTGGCCAGGCATAGTCACTTCCTGGGGTGTCTGCTGGTTGCCTGGCAAATGAGACAGAACATGCTAATTAGTGAGCTATAGACATGCTGGTGGCTACCTTTGGACAGAGCCAGTTTAGCTGCTTCCCCATTTCCAGTCTTTGTGCAAAACTAAGCTAACTAGCTGCTGGCTGTAGCTTCATATTTACTGTACAGACATATCAATCTTCTCATCTAACTCTTGGCAGTAAAGCAAATAAGCAACCTCAATAAATGTATAAACCCCAATAAGAATAGCCTCTGTTTTAATTAAGTTAATGGGGATCCTAATGCATCAAATGAAATAGGGTGAAATGAAATGAGATTACAAGTACAGTTGATGGGTACATACTGTATGCCTGATGGAGTGATCTCTCAAACAGAAGAGCCCTGCTTTCATCACCATGCAGCCAAAAGCATTGTGTCCTCTCAGCCTATACTGGCAGATAAATGAGGAGGCTTAGGATTAGTTCAGCCTTTGTGTGGAAATTTTTGTGTCACCATGTGCATCAACATGCTGACCAGCAGCAGCATGACTGTACATGGTCAAGCAACATTCACAAGACTGTTGTTGAGTAACCAGCCTTATAAAATCATGACCACTATCTTCTGCTTCCTTTTATAAATCAAAGAAAACGTGATGCTATTTGAGAAGTCTATTATTGTTTTCTTTATAAAAACTTAATGTTTTCACAGCAACATTAAAAAAGTTGCCACATCATCCTGGCATTATGCTATTATGCTATGATAACTATTTTGATAAGAATATGCAGTGTAGGAGTACTTTAAGAAATTAAATCTTGCACTTGTTGATAGGGGCACCACCATTATTGAAGGGAATAAATAAACAATCTAAATCAGCCTCATAATCGTAAATTCTTTTACATACATTGACTTCTGTCTTCTGCTCTCAAAGAATGCAGACAACTTCCTGCTTATATATGCAGACATATTTTTATAGCTAAGGGACTAAAGAATACATGATGAAGAAAATAATCAAGCAAATGAATATAAGATATTTAATTGTTGAGATAAACGGGTCACTGAATTGACGATAGTGATGGAAGTACATGATTTAAAGTTATAAAAGAACAGAGGGACGCTAGCAATCAACTTCCCTGAGATATAACAACTTTGATTTAACATCAACTCTTAAAGTCGAGATGAAATGAAAAATTAGATCACATCCCCAGTCATACTGTGTACCGATCTAACAATATATGCCAAAAAATACAAAAAAATCAATTTCTTTGTATTTTTATATCAAAATCCAATAATGTTTTCTTCCTGTAAAACAATGTATGGCATGTGCTTATGTAGGCTTGAACCAACCAATTTCGACCAATAATATCATGACATCCACCCATCAATCCATCTTCATTTTTTAGCAGTACAGAGCTAAGATTGATTATGACACACCCACTTTTCAATGTTCAAATCAAATTCTTCCCAATGTTATGTCCCACCTGTCTATCCTGTTTCAAATACGTCACAATACAGAAGTTACTCTCGAAATGAGGTTGCATCTGGACTTTAATCACAGAAAGCCGTGGGTCATGCCTACTTTGTTGAAGCGTCAAGTAGAGATAAATCTGTTTCAGCTGGTTCTGAAACGTTGCAGAGATGAGACCATTTCAGCTGATTTCCCAAAGTTGTTGCAGTGTTGAGTTCGCTGGTGTGGCCTACCCACAGGGTGCAAGCCTGTTTGTCTCCAGGGCTCCTCTGCAGGGTGCCTTTGATGTAAGCTTCGCTCCCAGGCGACTCTGGATGCAATTGTTTTGCCGAGCGGATGAGAGCCCGACAGCTTGCCTACCAGTCAGTCCGACAGCTTGCTACAAGGCTTCAGCTGTGGACCGGTAGCATTGTCTCTGTTGATTTCTTGTGACTTTGTGGCTGAGTGTCAAATAAAATTCATCTAGCTACACTAACTTCTTTAGTACGGCTTGAGTAATAACGTTGGCTGCAAAAACTTTAAAAAATATTATTGAAAAATAACGTGAGGTTTTAGTGGAATAGAATTTTTTAAAAACAAAAGAAACAATTCTTTAGTTGTTACTGAAGTTCCCTGAGGCTTGTTTCAGCGGGTTAAATTCTGTGCATATTCTAGGCGTGTAGAAGGCGTATTATGCCACAACCTCTAATGCATATTAATTCTTTTGTTCTTGAGGGAATTAATCATCAATTCAATTAATTGTGAATTCAAACATAAATTGCAGGTAATAATTATTATTGTGTTGGGCATTATCCTGCTTATACCATGGTCGCTTGCCAAAGAAAAAGAATAAGACCATTATTTATATTTTCATGCATTTTGCATGAAAATATAATTTACTTACTCAATTCAGACTTGACTAAAAGGGAGTATACCAATGTTAAGTCAACTCAGAAATGCAATCTCAGATTTATGACAGTGTTTGGAGTGAAACCCCGAGTGAGTTTCTGTCCATGTTAATGTGGAGTCGTCTTGACTTGTGTTCTTCAGTTCACATCACCCAAGGGTCATTTAAATGTTTTCACGCCCAGTTGTTAATTTAGTTATCTTGTCAGCCATGGTCTCTCAGGAGATTGAAAGCACTAGTCTGGCTAGCCTCCATTCTGTCACCCCCACTGGGAGAGGTAAAAAGGCCAGTCCCAAAGTCTGGAAAAACACTCACCTCCTTCTCAGGAATTAAAGAAAGGTTGTGTTCAGAAAAATTCAAACCAAACAAGGCTTCCTCCTTCTTTTAGAGAATAGACAGGCTTGCCAATATGATGAGGTCAACTTTGTGGCTTCGCTATGCTGATATCCTTGAATCAAGTTACTGACTGCTTTTGAAACCACTTTGGTACAGACAGTAGATCTAGTTGTTGGGAAGCAGTGTGGTGTGCTCAGTGAGGAGGTGATTTTTCGGTTCCGAGGTCCAAACTCCAATCCTCATTTTAGCAAGTATTTTCCCTATTAAAGTGTGTGAAAAACCCTCTTGCCTCCCTAACAGAAAGCAAAAGTGTCTTTCACAGTGTCTTTCACACTTTAGCAAGACATCTCCTCTGAGGGGATGAATAGGATAACACATCATCATCTTCATCACGTCATCATTTTTATCATAACACACAATACAAAAAGAAGTTTTAAAAAAAAAAAAACAAGCTGCTAGGGACAATGACCTTCTATCTCAAGTATATTATTCTACAAAACTCCACTATGGAAGAAACTAAGGTGAAACTTCAATTACCCTCCTGTCTGCTGAGATGAGACTTTTTTTTTTTGAGGGGAAGAGGGCTGAGTTGCAGGTGAAAATGTTTAATCAGCTTTCACACTCACCAGGAGATAAAGTCGTCCGCACAGTGAGGTAGGAGCAGAGTGGGTTGTGTGTGGATGTTACTACAAATCAATGCAGTCTTTGTGTTGGAGCCGACAATGGGGCTTTTCTGCAGGCCGATGTTATCAAGCAGCAGTGGGTTTCCCCTCATCGAAATCATTGTGGAGCTTTGTCAGCAACTGCACAATTGAGGTCTCCTTGTATGTATTTTGTAAGTTGGTATTGAGCACACTGTATGCTATGACTGATATGCTGATATGCCTCTGTTAAAGTGTAATAAGAGTATTATTGACATGTAGATGTGATGTATTCATTGTCTTAATTCCACTGAGAGTGGAATAAAGCACAATCTGACAAAACCCTCAGAAGTTTTTAATGAAAATTTGATTTGATGAAATGACTCATCACTCATTTTCAGAGCATCTACAGTAGTGTTTGACAGCGGATGTCGCTTTCTAGTCTTTACACTTTGTTCCAACATTCAGCAACAATACAGTGAGAAATCTATCACAGAGGAGGCAGATATAGGCCTGTATCAATTTTCCCACTGACAGCTGCCCCGATATACCAGAACACAATACAGCCATACTTTATAAATGCAGTATATCTCCTCTGTTTTTATTGTCATCACTATTGCTCTCTCCATGTAAAACCCAAAGCTGATAATAAATAATTTCAAACATAGTCTCTAGTGGTCAACTGAAGGAGTCCAGGTAAATATAGGAAACAAATTAATTTAGGAAATGAAGCAAGATGAGGAAAATTATTAATTAATACCTACAGTTAAAAAAAATAAATCCATAGAATTCTAGAATGTAGGGTAAGTTAATAGTATAAGATTAACTTAAGGCAGACTTTCCTTTGAAACTCAACATTTTTAGCCAAGCTCGCAGTGTGGCTCTTGGGATGGCATTGCTGGTTGGTCAGTTGGTCCAACACTTTTGATCCAGACTGAAATATCTTATTAACTATTGGCAGACATCGATGGTCCCTGGAGAATAAATCCTACAGACTTTGGTGATCATTTTTTCTTTCGTTGAACCAGCAGGACAAAGTTTTCACTTCCTGTGAAATATCTCAAATGAACTGGCACAAAAGTTTTTTTCAATTTTTGAAAATTTTCAGCAATCACTGGATGGCTTGCCATGAAGTTTGGAAATTTACTTGCCCCTCAGGATTAATTGTAATCATTTTGGTGATCCCATCTAGTGTCATCATCAAGTCAACATTTCAACTTGTTCAATTAGTTTATGACTATAAATACCTGTAAAACCAATGACAACGTATATTAAGTGCTAATTAACAAGTAGGTTAGTAACTAAGATGGTGAACATGGTTATATACTTGCTTAGCATCAGTATGTTAGCATTGTCATTGTAAGCATGTTAACATGCTGATGTTAGCATTAAGCTCAAAGCAGCAGTGCTAGCTATGTAGACTGTAATTTTGTTGATATTAACACTGGATCAAATTACTGTAGTGATGTAAATGGATCATTAATGTTGCCAAATACATGGAGAGTTAACACCTATTTCTGTAGCTCAGAGCACATAGGTTTTTAGCTTCTTTGTGCTCATTTTAATTTTACGATTTTATTTATTTAAAATTTTCACATTTACTATGATGACTGTTCTCAGCAAACAAGCTTTGATAAACCCGCTTTGAAAGATGACTATCTAGCAACTAAAAGGCATATATAGGGCAGGTGGAGAACAAAACAGAGCTAAAAGGAGGGTAAATATTGTACTTACATTTGTCAGGTGGCCAGAAACAAGACTTCAAATGAATGCTAATGCTGATCTGGATCTGCTGGAAGCGTAAATTGGTGAGTGTTTGCTAACCTGTAAGCCATAACAACTTTGTAAGCTGGTGATGGTGATGGTGAAGACTAAGCAGCTATGTGTCAGCTTGTTTTCCTGTTGTTTTTCTGCCCCATAGTGGCCAAAAATTTAACACAGCATTGAAACACATTGGAGTTTATGTTTCACGACAAAACATCGCTCAGTGTTCATACACATCACATTGCTGTTGAGGAAATTACTGCATATTGGTTTCACATCTGTTAACATCAGTTATCATGATGTAATTTGTTGTTGTGTTTGCTCATTCACCTTATGTTTGGTGCAATATATAGCTGGTCTAGTCTATTTTGTTTTTCGAGAAAAGAGAAAAGAGTGTAGTGTTCCTTTAGTATTCTGAGTCATATAATGAACTAAATCCACCATAGAAGATGAATGCTCATTCTTAAGTTTCCCCTGATATACTGTGTGTAACATGAATCAAATTAAGAGTTTCCAAGTACATATGCCAATGTTTTTATAACCTCAAGGAGGCTCTCTACTTTTTATGAAACACTGAAGTTGCTTATTAAAACATCAGTATATCAACACAATCATCTGCTTTAATACACCGACTTTCACACCATCAAGCCCATATAGATTGTTTTTCTAAGTTAATTTCTGGAGTAGGCAGGCTGGGGCCTTTTGTAGAGAAACCGTCTGGCAAGGTTTCAGCAGATGAACCCATTTGTAGAAAAAAATAAAGTTAAATATAGGCAAGATGTCCCAGTTACTGAGAAATATACCCAGGCATCAAGACCAAATTATAAAACCCTATTTATATTGAACATTTGACAATTACAGCATTACATAAATACTACGGTTGTTATGGAGACATAATGATGAATCACCAGCAGATGAATTGTCTTTTTGCTGTCTAATTTGGCTCAGTAAGTCTAAGGAACAGATGCCTGCTTCAAGCTAAACCAGAAACATTCAGCTGCAACCTGTAGTGCATAGAATAAGGAGCTGTAAAAACAGGATTTAAAAAAGATGCATTGCTCTTTATCTTACTTGATGTTAGTCATACATTTAGAAGGATTTTAGTCTTTTATTCACTACTGGAATTAAACATATATGTATCAAATCAAAAGAAAAACAAAAGAAAATATATTTTTGTTGCACTTCTTTTTGGGACTCATTTGTTCTAGGCATATCAGCTTACTGTATGTTTCCTTTCTTAGATTAATAGCTAAATCGTGGATGTATTACATGACTGAGAGAAGATGACATCCCCTGTTCACCTATGTTTACTTGAGAACAGATGTTTGGTCTTAAATATCTCAGTTGCAGATTTACATACATTAATTTGTATGGCCAAATCTTCAGGGATAGAGAAGGAAAAAAAGCCCTTGACATCTCTCAGATCTGCATAAAAATAGCAATTAGGTTTTCTCTTAATGTTCAAACCTTCTCTGAAATCTTCCCAGGCTCCAAATATTCTTCAAAGTAACTTTTGGAATATTAAGCTGACATTATGCTTTCATGCATAATTTTCCATGTTCATCTTCCAGAATCTGGATGAGTATGCCCAAATGTAGACGCCTGAATAAGTTTGGTATTGGGGCATTAAGAATGCATCTTGTAAAGTCTTTCATTTCATGTAGGTGCTAAGTCACATTTTTCATTCATGAATCATTTAACTCCAGCTAACATCCAGCTAATATCTTCCACCTTCCTCTCACCCTCTTTCAAAATTCACCAGCAACTTCTTGTCCCCTCTCCTGACATCAGGCTGCAAACCCTCAACACGAAGCCTAATTCCTCCTCAATTGCAGTTGTGTGTTGGATTCACCTGTGGTGCGCCAAAGGGGATTATGGTTAATGGAGTTGTCCAATACAAAAGCAATATTTAGCCCTAGATGATCTTCCTGTATGGTTTAAGCTCAGGTTCATTGTGTGCTCACTGTTGGAGGCAATGAAAAGAGATGAGATTTTGGAAGGGGGAGGATTTTTCAGGCTGTTTTATGTTTAAGGTATTTGTGCTAACAATGGCTGCCCAGATTGTTTTATGCTGCAGAGGAGAAGAAAAAAAAACATCTTTTGTGAGTGTTTTGATTCTGCCAGAGATATACAATTGTCCAAAAGTCTGCGGGTGTGTGTAGTAAAGGTATTTATTGAGTGTATGGAAACACATCCTTGTGGTTCAGCAGGCTTGAATACTTGTGTGGTCAGAGATAAATGAACATTATGTAATTTCATCATGTATTTTCCCAGAAGTGTAGTCCCCGCATCTATAACAGCCAATATGACACCCTGCTTTGACCATAGTGACACCTACTGGTTCAAAATTATTAAAGGGACTGATTTGTAATTAAAATTATTGTAATTAGCTACCTATCCAATGGAAAAAAGTACCTTAAGCAAATTCATTGTTTTTTTGTTGTTTTTTTTTTTATTTTTTTTTTAATTGTTCTTCAATGCCTTCCATTGCTAATCATATCTTTTGCTTCTTTTTTTTTTGTTTATTTTTTTTGTTTTTTTTGAGTCTTACATTCTGCTGGTAAAATTTAAGACTGATCTCCCATTCTTGACTCCTAACATCAACCATAGCAACCAACATTTTTTGTTATTGTTGTTTCTCCACTGAACTGACCTTTCCAGGCAGGTGTCTCTGCAAGGCTGTGTCTGCCCTCAACAACCTCTACGAATCAAATGCTTTAGATGGTTTTATAGATACTTATATGGCTTTAAAGATGGTTTAAGTTGAAGTTAATGCTGTGGTTTGGGGTTATAGTCTGCCAATCCAAGTAGGCAGGCTTTGTACACAGCCTGAGAGGAAGGTCTGCTTTGGATGCTCTTAAAAAAGAGTGTGACTTGGACACAGGAGGCCACCGTTCACATTCTGAACCAACTATAAGTGTTTTAATCATGGCCATGATCTTTCCCTAACCATAACCAAGTCTAAACGATACACAGCAATGGCAGATCAGAAAACAATGATATGCATTTTGCCTATATTGACAGGACAACAAACCAGACCATAAAACAATAATATGGGACAAATTACATAATCTTTCATTTTGGGGGAAATTTTATTATCAAAGAAATCTGATCATCTTTAATATCTGGCCTGGCAGAAAAAAAAAAGTTCAAATTGATGATGAAATTCATTGGATTTTGAAGTCAAAGTTGAGGAAAATTGTTAACAGTAGTTAAAGTATGTAAATGTAAGCACTGGAGAAAGTGCATTTCTGTATCTTTGAGTAAAAATGCTGATCGCAGAGACATTCAGTGATTGAGCTAGAGGAGGCTAATCTGACAGTTCATTATAGAGTTATGTTGGTTAGTTCTAGCTAGAGTTAATGGTTAATCTATGTAAGGAAAAATAGTTCAGTTCTGATCATCCCTTTATCAACTGCCCATCATATTGCATGATACAAACATGTTTATATGTTCGATATATCTTTGTCAGGGCATAAAAAAAATAATCTAACAATAGTGTGTTTGCACAGCACAGTGCCCTGCAGAGAGTCTTTTGCCATTTAATGAAAGAGCACAAAGGTGCTGATCCAAACTGACATTTAAAGTTGTTCCATCCAAGCAGAATATGCAGCCATGCATGCATTCACTCATCATCTGTCACCGTCTTATATTGTTGCATTTAAACAAGAGAAGACGATAAGACCTCCGTGACATTGAACAACTCCCAGAAAAACAGTTAACTGTCAGCAATGTTCAACTTTGTCTTTGACTCGCTTTGGTTCAAGACTTACCCAAAGAGGCGTGACAATGATTTTTTTTTTCATTCTTTTTTGATATTGAAGCAGCTTTTCACTTTCTATTTTAGCCATTCACTTTGCATGGGCAAAGTTTAATTTTGAAATCCATGACTTTTAATTTACAGCTTTGACGCAGAGGGTGTCTGTGTGTGTGTGTGTGTGTGTGTGTGTGTGTGTGTGTGTGTGTGTGATACATGACATTAACTGGCTCAAGCACTCATCTGCTGTGTACACCTGCTAGGAGTTCCTCAGAGGGCCAATATTAAGCTTTAATTGAATCTCATTCTCTCTTGGATGCACCGGGGCGACAGTGGAAATCTGATCTTTGGCTTGGCGTCACACCATGGCAGGTGGGATGCAAAGGAACTGCTGGCACACCAGCTGTCATAAAGTTAGCACTGGGACTTTAATATGTGAGCTGTGAGCTTTTCCTAAAACTAGCTATGACTATGATTATGAGTAGTTTTTTTTACTTATTTACATGATGTTTTCTTCAATGAAGATGAATCATAGGCAAAGGATACCGTCTGGGTCATAAAGTTCCTGAGGCTAACTGCAACTGGATAGCAAAATAAAATGAGGCATAGGCATGTGGACTATACATGAAAAAATAGTATCTTGTGTCAACAGTCTAATAAATAGGTGTGAAAAATCAAAGATGTAGAAGCATTCAAGTTGTGTATTTGAAGTTAAATAACACAAAGGAGAGACATGTGGCTTCAAGGTTGCAGAGGCTTCAAGGAAAGCCAAATAAGTAAGGACAATGTAGACAGTGGGGGTGAATGCAGCCTTTGTTACAGGAAAGAGGAGAGAGAAAACATCTTTTACGAAATGATGAAACCAGGGTTCCCACAGAAGAGCAAACAAGCAGGAACATTCAGTATTTACCATGTGCAGAGTGGGTGGCAGGGCCTAATGGCATTGCATTAAAGACCTCTTGTTAAAAAGGGACTTTTAATTATAGAAGATTCACTCAGAAAGCCTTGGCAGAGCACTAGCATTGCCACCATAGACATAATAAAAGGATCTCAACAAAGCCGTTGTTGAAATCTGTTGCTGTTGACTTTCCTTTTGATTTTCTTTTCATTGTCAAAGAGGAAAATACATCAAAACACAAGGATTTTTCATAGCTCTTCATTGCAAAGTATGAGGCTGAAGTGCATACCGGTAAAAAATGACACACTATAGTAATCTCTGAACTTCTACAGTGCAAAGGAAGAAAGTAAGACGTACACAACAAAAAACAAGAAATCGACAACATAAATCTGCTGGGAAAGATGTTGTTGCTCACTACATTTTCCTCTCATTTCCTGGCTGCAGCAGCATTTCTCACTGCTGCTGATGTAAGAACAGAGTGGGCTGGGAGACAGATCCCAGCATATAATTAGGACTTTAACTGATTTTGCTGGCACCCACACCATAGAACATTTGAATAATGTTCTCAGTTGAAAATGAATCATGTATTTAGCTGTCTTAAAGCAAAATGCCACCCTGAGACACCGGCCATGATCTTTGGAGTGAAGAGAAAGCCATACATTTATAACTCTGATGCACATGTTTAATCTTAAATTCTATGAATCAGCGTTTTGGCACATCTTGCCTTCTTCAGGATGAAAGCAAGTAATAATCTGACTGACATATAATGTGTAATTTTGTTATATTAATGAGTTCACAGGGTAATCATCATGACCAAAGTCCACAGTGAAGTTGTTCATTGACATGAAATGCCTCCAAAGTCAACATGTCCACAAAAAGCAGAAAATACTAAATTAAAAGTAAAATTCACAAAGTAGAAAAATATCTAGAACTTTTTTGGCCACTTGGGGGCATCAGAAACAAACTGTTCACAGCACTGACATATTATCACCTTTTAAGTTGATATGGCGCACTTTCCCAAACAGTTGCCTATTTACACATCCAGCAGATACAGAGTAACATAAGCATTGCTTTGGAGTCATATTTGTTTCCACCTGGCAAAATGTAAGTAAAATATTTACTCTGCGTTTAGCACAGTTTTGCTCTCCACCAACTCCTGAGGGACATATTTAGATCTTTCGCTGGCAAATATGAATATATTATTCGGACATGCACAGATGCATTCCAAAAAGATATAAAAAAATATCACAGTAATATTCTCCTTATCTCCCACAATCTGTCAACCGATTTGGATATAACCTACCACAAACATCACATTCCTTCCTCTTATAGCCATAACTCAGTCAAATCTAAAGACACAGACATCATACACACTTTGCCACACCGCTCTCATCTTCATTTTCAGCTGCAGCTACACAAACACAACTCCAAATGAATGTTAATGTTGCTCTGTATCTGTTTGATGTGTTAATAGGTAACTGTTTGCAAACAAGGTCACTGTATAAACTTAAAAATATGATAATTTGTCAGTGTCATGTTCACAGCTTGTTTCTGCAGCACTGAAGTGGGAAATAAATCAGCTTTGCAGGTTTAGCATGTAGCTAACATTAGCCCAAGTGTGCACCGCTTGGTATTCCCAGGAAGCTAGCATTCGCTTTGGTAGCAGAGTGTGAAAGGCAACACCCTGCTCTCTTTATTTGGAAGGTCCTGGCTCCGAATGGAAAAGTCAGCGCTGACTGCAACTCTGAAACTCAAACTGGCTCCAATGCAAAACTATGGGTGATGTCACACCTCCCTATGTCCATCTTTATGTCCATGGTTTAAAGTCTACAAGTGTTACACAAGTTTCCCTGTGGCGTTATGAAAGTTACATGTACCGTAACAATAAATGGAGCTTAAAATGTTTCTTTGAAAAAGTACACCCATCCTGTCAGTGTAAATCACTCAGTAGTTCTGCAAAGGAGAACTGTATCTCATCCCTTTTAATTAAAATTTGAATTCATTAGTTACAGATTGTGATAACCCTACAAAGAAGAGCAAATTAAAACCTGAAAACTTGCCCCCCAAACAGCAGCGAGCAGAACGCTCTATATAGAAAAGATTCGACTCAACATCATTAGATTTTTAGCCTCTTTCATCCTTTTGGCATTCCTCAGTGTAAAGCATCGCAGACAAGTCGGGCTGGTGAACAAGCGCATGCTGCATAGTTGTGACTGATGTCAGAGTTTCTGAGTATTGAAGTTTAAATGTTTAATTCCTCTTGAGCTGCCACTTAGAACTGAAACTTCCAAAGTTTTCCAACTGCAACTTCAATATTTAGTGGCATCTGTAATTAAATCACTTAAGGAGCAGATTCGGTTCCAGTGTTTCCTACAACTTCCTTCAGAAACGTCAAATTATTCTGTACTGATTGGTCCACTGACTGTCTTTGACTGGGCATGTCTGGTGGAGCAGCAGTTGCAGAGAATGTGGCTGAGTAGCTCAAACAGTTTATCCTTAAAATGATTAAGCTTCTCTGTGTCTCTATCTCTGTCTCTCTTGTCACTTTTGGTTCCATATTTCTGCTTCATTTTCTCTCTCTGTGTCTCTCTGTCTCTCTCTCTCTCTCTCTCTCTCTCTCTCTCTCTCTCTCTCTCTCTCTCTCCGGTCTAATTCCTTCTCCAGTGGGAGTGACATGTCTTGTGGGGGGAGTGTGTAACAGTGGGAGTTAATGTAATCAGAATCATGCTTGAGTAAAGCAACCATTTCTCAGCCAGTCCACTCACTGACCTCCAAGTAGGGCATGTAGAGGCAGGAGATTGACAGGAGGAGTTGATTGTATCAGCTCTCTGTCCCTGGAGACCACAACTCTCTACTCTCTCTACACCTTGATTCAGTTACCCATGTCCTCAGCCCATGCTGTTGGACGTAGGTGGTAGTGGGTCTCATTGTATCCAGCCGTGGTAATATTATGGGATGGCAGCAAGCATAGATGTCGGAGTCTATGAGGACAGCGTGTGCTCCATCTTGTTGTGTGTTTTTCTACACTTTTCTGTGTGTGTGTTTGTGTGCATGTGTGTGTGTGTGTGCATTGCAGGAAAGCTCAGCATGATTCCTGTGTTGTGTAGCAACCTTCTCCACTTCTCTGTGTGAGTCTGGAGGTAGCCAGCAGATCACTATCCAGGTTCATCTGTGACGTACAACACCAAGGGGCTTTGTTTTACCCATAAATTGGTTTTTGGATATGCTAAATTAAGTACTTTGCACAGCGTGAAGCAGTATAATCAGCGTTAAGTGGTAGCACAGCATGACATAGTATAAATTAGGGATGCACAGTATTGAAATGTTTGCCAATAGCCAATAATTTCTATGGTCATTTCTACTGATTAAATTTTTTCAGGTACATTTTTAATGCAATAGCACCATTCGTCTTTTTTTTTTTTCCACCAGTAGAGGTGACTTATTACACTTAACTGTGATGCTTGGTGCAGATTCAGACATCCGGAAAAACACTGCATTAGATTTTTGCCCTATATTTACATTTACACCACTCTCTAAAAGTCTGCAGTCACTTATGGAGATGAGCACAAATTACTTAATCTAAAATATACAGCAGAAACATTTAATATGTATTTCTATTATAACATTCATTAAAATACATGATTACTCTTGTATTTTCCTTGAAAGTCTCCCGGCTCCAACTCCATATTCAACATAAAGACATCAGATCAGACTTATGGAAAACAGCATAAAAGCATATATCTCAAAATACTGAACTGTTCCTTTACAAAGAAATATAGGAACAAAAATAGCCTTTGTATAGGTAAACAGTCGGTGAATGAATCTCCCACAGGACCCGATACATAAGAGAATATTTATATATATATATATGTTATTGCCAAATACCTATAAGGTGACCAATGCGATCCTATAAAAAATAATGTATACTGTATATTGAGTCTAATATAAAGAATGACCGATTGTCATTTGTTAAGTATAAATATATTAATATATAAATGTAATTTACATTATTTAATCAAATTCCTTCAACCTGTCTTGTCTACCAATTTCCCACAAAGCTTTTCAACAACCTCCGGAGAACATGCTAGACTTGTATTCAGCTACAGTAAAATTCATGTGTAGGCGGCGAGAGCAGGAATAAGAGCAATAGTTGCTGCTTCAGAGCAAAGTGATGCAGAAGATGGTGGAAGAATATTATTCTCTGATGGATTATTTCCTGCAGGACTGTCAAACGTCAACGCAAATGATTAATCTAGATAGAAGTTTTTATTTATTGGATTCTGAGGGAGTGACGCCAAAATCATTCCCATTTACTGTAAATGTTCTAGATAGATGAAAAATACATCCACTGTAGCTGCATAAGGTATGTCTTTTGTATCATGTTGTTTGTATTTAACCAGCTATCTGCAGAAATAAGACACCACTAGACATCAAAATGTACACACAAATGCATTACAAACAGCTGTTTTTTCCCCCAAGAATTAAGTCTACCCACTATTATACTCACCATACTGTAGGTAACACACAGGCCTATGTTCTTTCATTATCATTCTGTACAGATTCAATCCAGCAAGAAGCACGGTCTTTGAATGACTCGACCTATGCTAAGCACATGATGTTCACAAATATAGCAAGGTGTCTCTGAGTGCAGACAGAAAAGGAGACCGAGATGGTCTGATGTAACATCACAAGATGTAATTAGCAAGCTGGGTTTGTCCTGGGCTTTACGTGTCTCCTCTGTCATCGTCATTTTGAATTCATCCTTTAATCATTGATAATATTATACTGTATTATACTCTGAGCCAGTTGGTTGCTGGGAACTAATAGGTTTTCAGTTTTGAGTGTTTTGGGAGTGGCAGTAGTTTTATGCTGTATAATAAATTAGTAATCTGGGTGAGCTTGTCAAATCAGACTTGTTGTTCTGTTAGACAAATTAAACTTTGATGCAATCCACAGCTTTTAGCATTTGAATTCACATTATGGTGAGTCATGCAGTGGAAACATCCTTTATGAGACTAATAGGTGGTTTTAAACTTGCAAAGATACTTCAGTTTATGAAACAATGCAAATTTAGAGTCATCGGACTCTCATATTTGGTTATATTATATTATAGTGCCATGCATCCACGACATGCAATCACTCTACATTATATTCCTCTTTCAAGCATTCACTGCTTTGTTAGGGATTGTCCATGCTCACATATTGACTCTATTAGCAGATCTATTGCTGTCATCTGCTGGCTGCTGTCTGGTTTTAATTGCGGCTGTGACCTGTAACCTCCCCTCTGAGGTGTATTTTTCAGATTCACAGACTATGTAAATCTTTGAAAATTAGTGTGTGAACCATTCCTCCCCCCCTCCCCCTCCTCCACCTCCCACTCACATAAGGTTAAGACTGTTTCCTCACTGAATGGGATTGAAGAGCAACAGCACAACCTGGTGGAGTAAATGTTACCAGTAATAGAAGCAAAAATAACTCAATCTTTCTGGCACATCTTCCAGTTTATATATGACTTTTGTGGCATTACATTTGTCAATTTTCTCTAAATGGCTTGCTTTCTTTATCTCGGGCAGTTTGCGATGGGGTGTATCCTTCTTCTTATTCCCTCCCTTTTGTCCATTCAGCCTCCAATTTTGGTGTTTTTCCTCTCCCTATTTTTATCCCCTATCCCCCATTTTTGCCTCACACAGTCTGTCTGTCCTCCCTTCCATAGCTCCTCTCTCCACATTATTTTTTTCTCAGCTCTTTTCACTCACTTTATATGGACTTCTTTAGTGGGTGATATTTAATGCATTAACAGCTGGTGGTTGACACGGTGTGCTTCATGCAGCACAAACTGTTCCTCTGAGGTACGTATTTGGTAGATGACTCATTATATCTGGATCCTTTTTTCTCCTCCAACAGACCTGATGATGTGACACTCGCTGTAATGGAGCATCAATAAAACTGCAGCTGGAAAAACAATAAAGTGTGAGAGGGGTTATGCTTAATGTTTTTGACATTTTTCACAGGAGCAAAATACATAGAATGGTTATAAGTAAATCCATTTGTCTGAGCTGTAAGTATTGCCTGTTATCTAATTTTGAAAATAATTACATTAACGACCATAGTTCACCCTAGATTTGGATGTCTGTGCTTGATCAATTTTCATTTTGGTCTTTAAGTTAAAAAAAACAAAAACTGAAAACAGAAATGTACCCAAGTGTTTACACAGCCACAAAATAATGAATTAATATCAAAAAGAGATTATAACGATGACCGAAAAAGTCGTAATGAAAAACATCACACCACTGCACATCATCTATTGAGTATTTCATTTTTTTTCAGTTCATTATATTGAGTAATACATCAGTTGTGTCATACATTCCACAATACAAATCCCCCTTTTAAAGGACAAGGCTGGTAATATTTTTCCTTTTGTTTACAAATCCCACAAAAAAAACAAAAACAACAACGTATTAGCTAGTCCGTCTCTCAATATTTTACAACTTCCAAGACGAGATGATCAGTCGTTTCAACATGTGCCCCCAAATGGCATATATTAACGTACAAGTGACAGAGCCCTCTAGAGGCCGTAGTAGTTATGAGTTGAGCAAAGGAAGAGATCAGACAACGTTATTGTCCCTGTTATTAGTCCCTGTATAGAGGGGTTTGGGGCGGATGGATGGGTCAACAATAGATCAGACTTTAACACAGGAAATCGTTGCTTATTTCTCATTTCCAACTGACAACATTGTGCTTTAAAAAAAACATTATTTTAACTCAAACTAAGTTATTTTATGCATAAACCTCTCCAAACCTTAACCATAGCATTGTCACATCATTACATGTTTTTTTTTTGTTTGTTTGTTTGTTTTTTTGATGATGTAATAGATCTGGGGCCCATTTCACCAGATTTGCAACATGCAAGCTGTGACTTGCAACATGAGATAATTCCTACTGAAAATGTAAATATTTAAAAATGGGTCACAAATATATTGTTTCATTTCTAAATAAGTCTGAAGGCTAAACAATTTCCTGAAACAAGTTGGACACTAGTTTTTAGCAAACATTACTCAAACAGGAGTAAATAGTGTTTTTGGTTGGGACTATTTCTACCTGCGGATTAATACAACAGCAGCATGATGTGAGTGGGATTGACTCAAAATAAACTACATGGTGATGAAGGAACATGTCAGCCACTGCAACAGTGTGACTCACTGATGGGTTTTTTTGTTTGTTTGTTTGTTTTCTTTTTTTGTTTTTTTACAATGGAACTCTATAGCACAGAGGAATAAAATAATAAGGATCATTGTTGCTTTTGGTCTTTTTATGAGATTTGCTTACAATAAGATAAATATTGAAATTTCCAACCTTACAGATAGCTTTTTTTTCTCATATGCAACAATGTATTTATAGGGTGACAGTGGATTTATATAGGGGTGATTTTTTGCACAATTTTAATTATGAGAGATGTTATCACAGAAATGTAGACATGAAACTATATCCATCTTAACCTGCGTGAGAATTTTGGATGCACAGAATCTCAGTGGGTCTGTGGCTTGTAAATGAAACATGATATGATGTTTGCTGTGCTGCAGGTGGGAGGAAGCAATCTCATTCTGACTGGTACATGATGGATGTTCCCCTCACAAATCCAAGGATTTAGCCCTGCCCTGTGTCATGTTTAATCCTCAAAGCTATGACATCTTTCTTCTTCTCTTTTCTGTCTTCCCTCCTTTTCATGTGTGTCTTTATATGTCTTTGTCTTTTTCTTTTCTCCTTTGTTCTTTTTCTTTGATTCTGTGTACTTTGTCACCATTTCTGTAGGCACATCCTTTTGTCTCCCCATTACTCTGTGTCTTTGATTTTCTATCATGGTATCCAGCCTGTGGTGGGGGCGGGGTAAAGAGCTCAGTTTCTCCCCTTTCATTTCCCTTTAAATTGCTTTAATGTTGCTAAAATCATCATATTCCACATTATCTGACAGTATATAGTTCCTCATTGAAGCTGTATGTTTACACTGAGTGACATATTCAAACCTAAGACTGCTTTTATAGCTATCAAATGGAAATATTTTAGATGTCTTGTGCATAATTTTATAAATGTTTGGTATGCAACTTTGAGATCTCCAGTTTAATTTCAAAATACAGTTCTGTGGGTTTGAACAACATTTAATTGCACACAACTTGCAAAGACTATCCCACTAGCAGCTATTGCTTGTTAATGATGTAAATGTCTATGTGACTCTTTCCTTCCTGTCCTTCATTTTCTCTTGCATTTTCTGTCTGTCTCAGTGGTTTCTCTCACTCTCTGTTTCCTCTTTGTCCTCCTCTCTGAAAGATTAGCGTAGTATTGCAATTCTTCCTTTTCCTCCTTTCTCCCTGGCATTCTCCCTCTTTCTCTCAGTCACCATTTATTGTTCTCTCCAGTCCCCAAGGACGAGCGAAGAGAGGAAAGACCCTGCTGCCAACTTTGTACTGTCCAAATGTTATTTCATCTCATTCATCAGCGCCAGCTTCTATCCTCAGCGGAGCAGCAGGATGCTGGTGAGAGGGAGGTGATGAAAGCGCTTTGATAGACAAGCTAAATTACCGGCAGTCCTAGTTCCCCCTGGACCTTTTTCTCTTGGATGCCATGAAATCTGTAGTGCCATAATTCAGCATTAATTACGTTTTCTTGAGATGTCACTTGAAATATAGCTGCCCTCAAAAGGAGAAAAATAAATCACATTTTACAACAAGTATTCTATTAAATGGACATTCGCCTCCCTGTATGAATTGAAGTACGTGCTCCCTCTAAATGAGTTTTCATTTCAAGTTGAGCTCTATTCCAAATTGCTATTCAAATTAGATTTTTTGGAAGATTTTTCATATCTATTTGAGGATTAAACCCACATGCAATTGAATTGGCAGTAATGTCAAAAACACACGCAATGACACACTGGTTTCTGTACCAATGTTTCTAGTGCTTTCAGTTTGTGCCCTTGAGTTGGAGACATCTCAAGGCGCCTAACCAGCCAATCATGTCAGCTTTCCTTTTTTTTATTGTTATATCTTGTTGTGCAGATAGGAGTTTTTCTTAATGGTGTCTTCCATCATGGCACCAATGGCTCAGCCCATCTGCTCTGTTACCACGCTTAAAATATTCTCTGGTGAATGACACAAGATTGTCATGACAGTTCTGACAAATCTGGGCACTTAAGATAAAAGCCACGTGTACATGTCATGCTTAAAGATGAGATTTTGTAGTATGTACCCACAAGGTTTATTTTAGATATTAAAAATCTTATCAAACAGTATGGGGACATTTTAGCTGTAGCATGGAAGTAAATATACTTTTATCATCCCGTGGTGCAGTGTCTGAGAATTTAAATTTCTCCCTTGGGCCGCACACATAAACACACAAGTGTGCTTTTTTAAAATCAGCTAGCAGGTCAAGACACATCTCAAGCCTGATATGGAGCAATTAATTACACAGGATCAAAACTGCTATTCATGGGTGCATATTTTGCATTTCCCCCCAGTTCCTGAAATGAGGCATTTATGTCAAACCGTCAGTGTGAAGTGGTAATAGCAGTGTGCCAACTTGTGTCCTGTCTCATTATCTCACACCTATTTTGAACTCATGCTGCTATAGAAAACTACCTGACATCCCCAAAGTCAGATGAGGGGATTTCATTGCTGGATATACTGTAGTCTCCTTCAAGAATTGAAAGGAGGATGACATCAAAGGTTTTTAGAAGAACTAATTGGGGAAACTGGTATAGGTACACATGCACAGCAAAAATAAATGAACACACGATGAGTGGCAGACACTGCACTGCAGATTTACAAATGCGAAAGTGTCAATCAACCTCATGGTGGCGCTAGAGGAAAAGTCACAATATCACTAAAGTCATTTGTATATTGTCTGGAACAATGAACGTCTACTAAATTTACTGTCCATTCATCCAGTAGATGTTGAGATACTTATGGGTGAAACCTTTGATCTGCTGGTGGCCGAATGTCATTGCAATCCATTCGAAGGTTGTTGACAGCCCAACCTTATTCTTAAACACCATGCTCCTCATACACATGCCTCCCTATTGTTTTTAGATTTCTCTTCAGTTTTTAACTCAATCCAGAACTACAATTAAGTTGCGAAATTATGGTCTAATTTTAACATGAACCTGAGCATGGTTGGATGAATTTCAGATTTTTGCAGCATTATCACCTCAGGGCTGTGTCCTATCACCTTTTGCACACTGATGACTGTACAGTTTCCCATCATGACAGACACATTGAAAAGTTTGTAGATGATTCAGTCATCGTGAGCCTGTCACATGGGAGTGATTCTGGTCAAGGTCCAGTGGTTGATGATTTTGTTCAGCAGTGTGATGACTGTTTTATAAAACTGAATGTAACCAAAACTAAAGACATGTGTGTTTTGATTTTAGAAGGAATCACTTTGCTTATTCAGAGTGTCACTAAGCAACAAGTAATTGAATTGCTTTCATGCTACAAAAATCTCCCAACATTCTTCAATGATAATGTTACAGCGAAGTACGACTGCACTTCTTTAAGATGCTAAACAGGACTGGGGTGTGTGGAAAACTCATGACATTCCTCTACACTTCCATGACAGAGTCAGTTATTACCTCTTCTATTTCTACTTGGTTTGATAATCTCTCGACAGGTGTTATAGTAGTGACACTAGTCACAGTAGTGAGTAAAATGATTAGTGTTAAAATGTCTGATCCGAGTCATTTTAGAGTGTCCTCTTCATCCTCTGTATGGAGAGTTTGAGCTTTTTTCCTTCTAGACAGAGATTCAGAGTACCAAAAGTCAGGTCTAACAGGGTGAGAAATTATTTTATCTTCAATTTTCCATCCCTAGGTACAAGCCACTAGCCTGGCTGAAACAAATACACTGTTGAAATTCCATAAACTCCAGAATCTAATAAGACCAACAGCATCTTTATCCTTAAATGTCAATTTTAGCTTCAATTTAATTTTTGCTTTGTTGTAGGCTTATAGCAGGGGAGCCAAGTGAGCCCTGCTATGTCCTTGAGCGAAATACTACCTGTTACATGTCTGCCATATTAACCCATGTGTCTTCACGAAAAAAAAAGTCTTCGGAGGGCTAAAAGTTATTTTTCTCAGTCAACCTTTGTCCTTTCTCTTGCCAGCTAAACAGAGAGCTGAAAAAAAAAGATGCATTTTCAAAAAAAAAAAAAAAAAAAAAGGTTAGAGATGTGAAGTGGAGCATTCAGCCATTGTCAGTTTGTCACTGTCAGCTAGGCCACCAGAGAGCTTCACCCTTTGAGGCGGGAGGGGTTTGACACAAGGAGGTCGAGGTATTTCTAGTTTCTCAACTCCCAAAAGAGAAGGCATCATGTCAGAAAACCGCATGAACAGCGAGACAAGAGAGAAGGCACTCTGTGGTGTAAACGATGCATTTTTCATCACATGGTGTTCATGGTGGCCCTGTTTAACTCTGTAAAACATGGCACTGCAAGCATTGGAGACTGTGTTTGCCCACTAGTTCCAGCTTTGCTACAGTAATTGAAACCATAAGGGCATTTTGGCTAAAGTCATCCACCGGCATGTTCATGTTTTAGAGACAGATTTTAATACAGTGAGACTAATGTATGTGGATCCTGGTTATGGTCACTTTCTTAGGTATGAAAATATAATGAAAACTGTTGCTATAAGGTTTCTATACTGCACACTGCAAAATGATGCACACAGATTCATACATGGACTATAAAGACTATAAAGACAGAGGAACGTAGACAGTAAATTACTGCAAAGTTGTGGATATGTTACTTAGAAGCCTTTAGGGCCCAATACAGTATCATAACAATCTTTGCATTATTTATTATAAAATGTCTCAAAATATAAAATAGAGGCATATACAGATTCTATGAAATTGTATCAGCTGGTTTAGTTTGTGTTACTTTATGTACTAACGTGCTTTTGCAGGTCATACAGGAAGGGGAGCTGAAAAAGAACCTGACTTTATATGTAAATAATCAGAACTACAGGTTTTACTTTTCAGTGTGATTTATGCCTGCTAATGTTGACACACTCAGCACTCAAATGGGATTTCTGTGTGGATCTGAATAAAGGATTACGCAAGATATTGATCATGAGCTCAGTGATAACCTAACCAATTACACCTGAGATCAGTACTGAAAGGGGCACTACACAGATTCTACACATTAATTTCTCTTACTGATCAGGAGGAATACTATTCAGCCTGAGATGTGTGCTTGGAAAGTACTAATTTATAAGCCCATTGTTACAAGCTGGAGTTGTGGAGTTTGAACAACAAACTCCACAACCCAGGCAGAAGAAGATTCTATTGATTGCATTATGGGAAATATAGGATCCAGCATTTTTGGAGTTTTACCCATACTAAGGACTAAAAGTCAGTATACATCTACCATAGCTGCATAGATATTGATCATTCTTTTTTATCTTACTCTTGTGATTCCCCTTGATTTATGGAAGTACAATAAGTGCAATACTAAATTGCTAGAGTGGCCTTTTAAGTAGTGGGTTAGATTTTAGTAAGACACAGAGGATTCTCTGATTTTCACTTAAGAAATGTTTGCACTATGGAAACATCTTATATAAACGAAGATGTTTATTTTTCTAATCCTGGCTTCTTGTGTGTATGTCTTTGCTTTTTCAGCACTATGCAGATATTTTTTCACTCTAGTAAGTGAGTTAATCTACAGTATACACCTTTTTGAGCAGTTAGAGAATTAGATTTAACACTTCTTCACATTGCATGAGAGGGGATGTGGGTGAGCATGTGCAGGGATGCATGTATGTACACACATGTCTGAGACACAACTTCCCACAAAGGCGGTTGCTATGGACACAATCCCACAAGTACAAGACCCACTCCATCACTAAAGTGATTTGGTGCAAATAGACACCAATGCTAAAAATCACACTGCAGTTATTTCTCCAGTCTTTATTTCAGTAGACACTCAGGATCAAATACTTACAATACAAGGTATTGACTTGATGTTCAAGGTACTGTATCATACAAGGTACAATACCATTTCGTGGCCTTAAGAACATTCAGTTTGTGTAATGTAAGGCCAATACAGAAAATGTCTTTTTAAAGATTTTATTTTCTTTTAACAGCACTTTAGTCCATCCCTCCCCAACCCCAGTGCCTTCCTGCACAACCTTCCAGGGTTGATACATTGGCGTATGATACTCCGTCTGACGCAAAAGTTTAAGATGAACAGAAAAAAAGGAAACGTGAATCCAGGAGAAAGTAGATACATACAAATAAGAATCTCAAATATATACAGTATATGAGTACACTTGGATATAGAAAATGAACATGCATGTATTACAAAACCAAAAGGGTACATTAGAATTGTTTAGTCACACAGTGTTTATCTTAAAGTCACAACAATCAATACCTTTTATCACAGTTTATATTGGGGACAGTTTACATCACAGCTCAGATAGGGTATTCACATAACATCAGTGATGTCTACTGACATATTGATAACACCCAAACATGATCCTCAATGGGGTAGGCCTTCCCCAGGTATTACAAAAAACGATCACCAAAAAACTTCACGTTTCTCACTATGGAGCTGCCAATAATCAGAGTCGGATTCTCAGTGGGTGTGTCACTGAGTTGGGAGAACCTGTTAGAAACGTGAACTGGTTGGTGGTGAACCATGGGCTTCTGCTTAGGCACTAGCCAAGTGTTCCCAGTTAGTACTAAAATGGCACCTCAGCTCCACCTAGCCAAGGACCTGCAACACACAGACACAAACCACAGGACCAAAGGCAACAGGCTCCGGGGCCCTCACAAAACTTAAGCTTACAATTGCCATAACTGTTGAGCTAACTTAATCTCTATGCCAACCTTAAGAAACAGAGGGTGTATAAATGTGGATAGCCTACATTTTGTGGTACTTTTATCTGATCTGAGTTGTATATATATACTTTTTTGTTTGTTTGTTTGGTTGGTTTTTTTGTTATAGCCTACCTCACAACACTAAAGAAAAGAATGGTTTCAAGAGTCTGAACAAAAGTAAACACAGAAACTAGCTGCCTGTAGCAGCCATTATGGCTAATCGCGTAGAGATCTATATCTAGGGTAACTTGCCAGCTAACAAACCACCTTGCGTATTCATCTGTGCACGCTGGTTTGTTTACATGTATCAGGCTAACTTTCACTGTAGTTAGACTGTAAGGAAACAAAAAAAAAACTTAGTGGAATGATGGATTATCCCGCGGACTATTATGAGGACAATCGTCAGTCATTTCGCTTTGACTGGCCAAGGCAAGGCAAGTTTATTTGTATAGCACATTTCAACAACAAGGCAATTCAAAGTGCTTTACATAAAAGATTGAAAGCATTAAGGCAAAGTGCAAAAGAAACACCTTATAAAAGGACGTTTAAATACAATTAAAGAATTATTATTAAAGAGTTAAGAGAATAGAAAATACAAATAAGCTAAAATAGAATAAGACATATAAAATATGAGGATAAAGGTTACAGTGCAATGCAAGAAATGAATCAAAAGCCTCAAATTTGATTTAATTAAAGGCAGCGGCAAACAGAAAAGTCTTGTCAGATTTCCCCAACAACCCACGTACACCCATGCTCAAGACACACCACTACATCCAGGCAAGATGCCTCCCTGACACTGGGCTGTCCCCTAATGAAGTGAGAACAAGTCTCAATCAGCTTGCCGCAGGCAACTCTGTTCAAGATGCTGCTCCTATCACCCAAATCATACAACGGCATGGACCTGCATACAGCTAAACTCAGTTAACTCGTCTCAGCAGCATGATCCCCACGCTACATGCAGTATCAGTATCAGTATCAGTCCTTTGTGGAGGGGACAAAGCCCGGAATAACCCATGCGGATTGCCAACAGGTGCCCCTTATTACCTAATCACTGCCTGTGCACTGAATTACTGGTCCGACCAGAACAACTACCCCACAACATCAGTTCCATCTGGCTACACTTCTGCCACAGAAGGGTTTTTTAGGCCCAGTCCTAATGTCCCCACTAAACCCTAAGCCCTGAACCCGGACTTAACTGACGTCACCTGGTAAGTGATTGAGTGCGAGAAGCTGCAAGAGATCGAAATGGTTGATATAGGAATGGGACAGCACTTTGTGACATATCGCGTTACCTTGATGGCTATATATATATATATATATATATATATATATATGATATCAATATGACTGATTGGAATTTGTTGTAGTGAGCTCACTTAAAGAAAAACAGAAAAAGATAAAAATATTAATAAAATTAATTAATAAAACCACTCACTCATAAAGCACATAATACATTAAACAAAGTGTAAAACTATCCAACCCATAAAATAACCATGTGCACGGCAGTCAAGTAAGGGACCGACTGCCTGATTTGAACGTCTTCCAGGATCTTGCCTTACAGAGTGGATGAGAGGTAGGCTAATTATCAAATAATCAATTCACTCGTTTTTGTCAAAACAGCATGATTAAGCAAAAATTAAAAGAAATGGTTGATGAATAAACTAGGTGTGTAATTCTAACAGATTTCATGTGTTTTTATGTATCTTAAATCCTCGTTAATGTAATGTTCAGCGCTTCTGGACTTCTCCTGGTAACCCCGTATTTAATGCTGAGTCTGCAAGACTACAGCTAGACCCTTCTCTGTGCACTTGATGATTTGATAGTGGGACAGCCCTAAACCCTTGCGGACTTATTGGAAATGCACGACAAAGTCAATGAGTCTGTGAGAGTGGACATCGGAATTGGACCTGTAAGCTCATTGACTGAGACCAAAGAGAGGGCGGGTGTGGAAGACAAAACCTGGGCCTTTGGCAACATTGCCCAAAGGCCCTCCTCCTATGAGCCTGTCTCAGAGCGCCAAAGCACCATCCACACCCCTGATGCTGCTGTCTGAATCCCCTTCAGTCCTCACTCCCAACAGCATGTTCACTGGATCCCCTGTACGGAGGCAGTATAGCCAGTCTGTGAGCCAAGATATAATTGATAATAAGGAGTTCTGCATGAGCACAGAAGTTAGTCCCCCATTTGCATATGCTTCTCTCATAAGACAGGCAATATTTGAGTCACCTCACAATCAGCTGACATTAAATGAAATCTACAACTGGTTCACAAGAAACTTTGCATATTTCAGGCACTATGCAGCAACTTGGAAGAATGCTGTCAGACATAATCTCAGCATCCATAAATTCTTTGTACATTTGGAAAATGTGAAGGGCGCTGTGTGGACGGTACATGAGATTGAATTCCACAGAAGAAGGCCCCAAAAGACTGCTGGTAATGGATCTCTGCTGAAGAACTCTCAGAACCGTCAGAGCTTTTTGCTGAGTCTGCTCCCCAGAGTGGTGGCGTGGACTGCAACAACTCCTTCTACAACGCAGCCACTATGGGCAGCACCCCATTACACTCCCTGCCTCATGTTCTCCAGGAGCAGATGAATGGAGCCCTTGCCGATGGATCCGAATACCAAAGTGACAGCAGTGCGACGCACTCCCCTCCACAAGCTTTCATCAAAGAGGAGCAGGAGGATGAGGAGATATGTGAAAATTATCTCAATGAATCTCCAGAGAGCACAGATGAGCACAGCCACAGCCCAGAGATGAACCACAATGAAGACAACGGCAGCCTGGAGAGGCCCAACCTTCATCTCGATCGTGTGCCTTCTCTCTGATAGTGAGGTCCGAGTTCTCCGATACGAGGCCATCTCACTCACAGCCTGTGTGACTTTGTATTCCAAAAGATTCCAAAAACAACAGCTTCATCTACGAAACCAAATAATCTATACTTTATTTACCAGCATTTCTTATTTTTTGTTCTTAATCTAGCTTTTGATTCTTTCTGTACAGTAGAGTGAGATCACGAAAATGTATATGTGATGAAACTGTTCATGATTTATTTTATATTTGTAAACAGAAGGACAATGATGAGCAGAGAAGCCAAAGCAATGGGAACATTAGTAGTTAGCACTTCACAATAAAATTTTCCCCCTCTGTGTAGCTACTTTATGCTATGTTAGAACCACACTACCTGATTTTATTTTAGTAGTCATGATATATCAAACTTTCTAGAGAAGGTTAAAATGTTGCTTTAAAAATGAAAATGTTCACTGCCAACATGATCTGATATATTTGTATTTAAGGTATAATCAGTTTATCAAAAGAATGTGTGACTTTTTTTTATACTTGTTGGTCTTTTTCACCCCACCACAAACATTGCCGAATTTGCTCTAATTAAGCTTGTAAGTAGATAATATAGATTAATCATTATTGTAAACCAATGCCTCTCTATGAATAAATTCCTCATGATAAATAAAAGAAGAAAAAGAAAAGAAAGCCTGAATAAATATTTCTCAGGTGTTGTCAGTGATATACAGTTTTGTCATTACCTCTGAACATTTATGTGCTTTGCACTTCACTCATTCAGCCACTAGAGGGAAGCATGGTAGCTCTCTTAAAATAACACTACATCATCCTCAGAGCTCTAGTTCTGCCACCAAACTCACCTCAGTGAATCCGTGCTTTTACTGAGGCAGCTCCTCTGAGTTTGTTCAGCTTCCACGGGGACATTCCTGTGATGACTGATCGGAGAAGATCAATTTACTCTACCACATGCCAGAGACAAGCTCATTTTCCTTATGACTTATGGGCTCAGAGGTATGCAGCAACATTAGAGGCACGTGTTGATATACATATCTAATTTGGCAGGAGGATAATTTAAGCTCCACAATCACTATCAGTGTGGAAGATGATATTTTGAGTCTGCCACTTCATCTGCATGAAATAATGATAATAAAACTGTGTTGAAGATTAAGGTTTAGACAAACAAACAGTGCTGTATGGAAAACACTGTGATATCTTTTAACTTAGATTTTCCATTTGGATTTCTCTACAGTAGGTGGCACTGTTTTCCTGTGTTTATGAGGCATATTTGTGCCCATACTGTAGAAGGCTGTTCTTTTTAATAAAGCACTGTACACTACTGTTCCCCTACTGCAAAGTCTTATTTCTAAATTCATATTTCCACTATATTTCTACTATTTTGAATAAAACATTGTACATAACATGTAAAGAAAGACAGAGGTTAAACTGCTTGAAGGTTTATTTTTTTCCTCTTTTTGACAAAGCTTGACTGGCAGTTTCCCTATGCTTCTATTCTTTGTTCTACCTGATGGGAATCATCTGATTATCATATCAATACAGGTGTATAGACAGGTTTATAACCTGACTCTTCTTTGGCTCTGCTGATACCCTCATGTCAAACCTGCAGCTGAGGCAGGCCCAACCTCATCTTTGTGCATTGAAACTTTTAAGAGTTCTTGTAGGTTTACAGCTTTTCGTATAGCATTATATAGTATAGTATAGTATAGTATCGTATTTAAATTTTACAATACAATGCAGCACAAACAACTTTATTAATCCAACTTGGGTCAATTTGTTTGGACCAGCTTGTTGTACGCACAACATGGTAACTTACAAAAACCAAATGATACATTAAAACATCTATCAACAATGACAGTGCTAAGATGTACAGAGCATTTTTACTCTGCATAAAAATACATAAAAACAGAAAACAGAGATAAGACAGTTATGACTAGAGAGATAAAGACGCCATATAGGCTTAAAAAATGGACCTCCACCAAATTAAGAATAAAAAGAAAATTATGAATAAATGAAATAAAAGTACACATAAACTGAATTGAAATAAAAGACCCACAAAATGATAAGAGCAATGCAGCAATGATGTCATCATCAATCTAAGAAAAACAAACAAACAAAAAAAAACTTGAATAGACATTGCATAGACATTGCAAAGGTTACATGTTTGTGTTGGGGCATTAGTTTTATCCAGCAGAATCCTCATTGCTGCTCAAATTGATTGAGAACAGACCCTCTTACCCAAAATTACCACATAGTAAAGGGTTGGCTCCTTGCCATTGACTGAAAGGAACAAAATGACAGCAACTGGAAGCAGACAGATAAGAAAACATGTCATGAAAAGATGTGAAAAGCTTTTAATACATACACTAAGTATCTGCTTGTTCATGATTTTCTTGGCTTGTAATGGCAGTGAGACCAGAGGCTACTGGGCATGACCACTAGTCTGAACCCGCCACACCCTGAGGCTGGTCTCACTCATTTCCTTTTTGGCGCACTCTATGTGCCTGCTCAGCCCAGGCCAGGCTGTTCCTGTTTGGATTCCTACAGGAATGGGTAACATTCACCATGGAAGATTTTGTTTGGCGCATTGCCTCAGCCACAGTGGTGCCACATTCTTTCCTCTTCCTCCTTCATGCAGGCTGAAGAGGTGATCTCAAGACATATGAAGTGGAAGCATGTCTTTTAGATAGGAAGTGTAAGTTATTCCATCATATTTCAAAAGGGTTCTCTGCTCTGTGAAGTACTGTCCATAACAAGTCTCTGTGTGCTGTTGACTAGAAAAATACAAAATGTTTTTCAAAGAGTCAAAATCAAAAGGATATTGACTTAAGAGCATAGATCAAAAGGAAATGTTTCTTTTGCATAATGTTTCCAGCACCAGGTTTGTGTAACCAAGAATTATCATTCTTGGCCAGCTGTTAATTATGACATGTTTTATGTGGCAGTATGTAGTTTGCTTTTTTATTGTCATCATACATTTAAGTGCTGTATATAGTAAATAAGGTTGCAATAACATTCAAGCTCAGTTTTTTTTATCAGAATTATTAATTTCATTGGGAAATTATGTATGTTAACAATTAATCTGAATATAATAAGGCACCAGTTTTATCAGTTTTAGACCAAAGTTCCACCCACTGGATTTATATGACAGATATCTCTGATCCAGAGCAAATTACAATATATTTTACTGAAAAGAAACAGCTTTAATCCCGGCTCAGCTGCAATGCTCAAAGTCACTGTGACCTGAAGATAGTAATGATATTTTATTTCTTTCTCTCGGTCTACACTTAATTCATTTATTTGAAAGCAGCTTAAACAGTGGAAAATAAAATCTGACCTTTTTCCTCATTAAAAGTTGCTCTGTATCTCCACCACATACCATTATTAAGTCGTCACATTCTTCTGTTAGCAACATTTCCTTTGAAATTAGCTGAGTCATTGTCGCAGGGCAGTTTACAAGACACCGCTAGTGACTGGTAAGTTTAGATTTATGGCCTTTTTAAGTTCTAAAGAGAGCTGTGCTCTGACCAAGGTCTTCCAGTGCTCATTTCATCCACATGGCCTCTCCTCTATGCAGCACCTGGCCAAAATAGTATCTCCATCATAAAGACCAGCATGGCAGGACAACTTTATTACTTTAACTGTTGTCTTAGTATGTGAAAACAAAACCACTGCTAATAACCACAGTTGCAATAACATACAGTATGTTTGTTTTGAAAAATCATCGAAGACACGTAAGATGTAGCAGTCTGTGACTGACTTAAACTAACTGCAAACAAGGAATAATAATTATAATCATCATTATTTACATTGCACTTTTCAAAACCCACATTTCAAAGTGCTTCACAAAAGCAAAATTGTCAAATCCTAAAATTATTATATTTTATGATAAAACAGATCAAACCAGTTCCAGTATTTTGATAGATTTAATAGCTACAGTATCTTCTGTATGTCTTCTCCATCTGTGCCATGATTTTTTGTCCCTAATATGGAATATACAGTAAAAGTTTCTGTATGACTTAAGATCTTTCTATAGCTCATGAGTGAGGCCCGGCCAAGTTCAAAGTACTGCTGCCAGGACAATTTTGACCCCAGATAGACGAGACAGGAATGGGGTAGGTGAGGAATGTTTGGTGCCTCTCTCTTCAGGCTATTTACACCATCAGACAGTGACTGTACAGGGTCGTGTTTAATAGAGGAGTATACTGTCAGTTTAACAAAGTGGCTTTTGTTAGCAGGGTTTACACTGTAAGAGTTGTTTTTTTGCCCTTTTCTGTCTTTTTGGTCCAAATTTGTTTGCTTGGATTCTTTTCATAAGAGATGGCTGGTGGATGGTCACTGGGAAAAGCACCGGTTGAGTCTACAGGATTCAAAATGGAAAATACTCACATTACAACACACCCTACATGTAGTACATGTACAGAAACTCTGGGGCACATGCACAGTGTTTAGTATGGTAATATTTAGTATAATTGTATGTTATTCTTAATCGCAGGTTTTCATTCCACCCAAAAACTATCTCAGGTCATTTCAAGAAGGAGAAATCACCTACACTGAGTGAAAACAAAACCTACATCGTCTCTTTTTATATTGGGTGTCTATATACACATACAACCCTAACTGTATTCATAAATCATTTCTGGTTGAGTCTGATGACTACTTAGAAAAGTGGCTTAAGGAGTTAAGGAGGATCATTTGACTCTTGTGACCTGTTATTTTGGTGTGAAATGAAGGCTTTGTCTGCCAGCTGCAGATATTTTCGAAAAGTGGATATCACATGCTTGTGAATTACTGCCAAGAGGAGCAGAGCTATTGACTAGAAGGGAAAGTATTGCAGCATTATAAAACATTTCTTGTGGAAATTTTTAAAAAAAGCATTTGACGTAACTGATGTCACGACCCTGGCTGTGCCTCTGGTGTGTCCCTTGTGTTTCCAAGGGAAAACACAATTTCTGACTTGAAGCAAGTTAACTGTGGGCGGCTTGTCCAATTGGGGACAAAAGTCATGTCCAAAATTGGTAAAACATTGATTTTTGGTTCTGTGGTTAAGGTTAGGGTAAGGGTAAGTCTCCAGGAAATGAATGTAAGTCTATGTTAAGTCCCCAAAAGTGACCTATGACAACGTGTGTGTGAGTGTATGTGTGTGTGAGTGAGTGGCAGGCATGGCTCCTCCTTCCTCTGGCTTCTCCCTGATTACTCCTGATTCACAGCACCTGCTCTAATCAGCACACCTGTCATCCGTCATCTCATCAGCCAGACACATCGACAGCCACTCTTCACCAGATTGTTCAGTCAGCTACATCGGTAGTCTCAAGCTCTCAGCCATTCAGTCTAGTCTAGTGCAATTCTGAGTTATTTCCTCATGTTCTATGCCTCGTGTATTAACATTAATTCTCCTCTGCTCTCAGCATCATCATGACCTGATTACCTCTGCCTGCCCCCCGATCAGCCTGCTGCTCACACCACTCACTGTGCTAACTCCTTCTGATCCACCTCAGTATACTCCTGTTGGATCAACTCTGGACCCCCACCATCGCCATGCCATTCCCCCACCTGCTCACCTGCTTCATCCACTTCCCTTTTTTTCATATACTATACTAACCGTCTCCTGTTCTGCATTTGAGTCCACTCACACCACAGATCATAACAACTGACTCACTATAAGAAATCTACATCTGGCTTCTCATTAGATCTGTGATCTCAATTTCAACAGATGTGGTCTATCTACACCTTATTTTTGGTTGTGCTTCATTATGTAACCTCAGCAATTAGTTAAAAATTAAAAGATTAAAAGAAAAAGCATGTTGCTGTCATGTGATATGTTGGCAGCTAATGTCTTCAACCATATGAGCAATCATCCTCAGTGGTTTCATTCAGAGTTGAGTGCATGTTCCACATGCCACACTTCTCTCATCACAAGATCTCTAAATATAGAATGTGACATATTCAGCCCACAACTGTTTGATTGCCCCACATATCTCCGGGGGCAGATGTTTGAGATGCCAGTCCTCACCCTGGGTTTTTAGTATGTGCGCTCATCCTTCTAATCTAGCTCCGCGTCTTTATGTGTCTCTGCTCAATGAAGGTTGTTCTCTGACCACACCCTATAAAACTTGCAATCATATTTTAAATATTTTATTTCATTTTGTAAGCCTGTATTTTTTTATTTTTGTTTATATTATATTATAATTGGTCAATAGTTTTTTTTTATGTTCTCAGCAAAGTTTCTAGTACATTTGGGCAATCATCTTGCTAGAGTAGTGAGCCTTCGAGCCATCATCACTTTACTGGGTAGAGTTTAAGTGTCCTTTGGTCAGTTTTAAGGGATTTTAAGCTACACAAAGAATATTATTTGAGGAAAACACTAAAGTTCTAAAATAGTAATTGGAGAGAATAATGTTAAAATGTGGGATACTGACAACATGACAATATTGATCCCTTTAGTCTGGAAATGTTTTTTATAGTGCTTAAAATGAATAATAGTCAACCATTATTTTTTGCTGAATCTGATGCCTCAGATATAATCTGTACATATAATTAATAAAAAAATATATATATAACAGCGAAGCAATCCTGACAAGGTTAGCAACAAGTGGTAACCGTCCAAGGTGCAGAACAACTTTGGTAAACATTTTCAATAAGCGGCTTGCGATGGAACACCTTACCACCAGAATTAAAAACACAAAATTAGAACTTAAAGTTTTCACTACACAAGTGAAACAATGGCTTAAGCAACAACAAAGGTGTGAACTCTGGCTAAGTTATGTTTGGATTTACTTGTTAAATCTAGAGTTACATACTGTATACATACTTACACTCATACATACACAATATTACACCTATATGTATACACATGCATATACACATATACACTGGCTGTTTTAGCTGTCCTATTGTTTTTATCCTGATTCTGATTCTATTATCAATTCATTTGTTTGATTGTTTGATAGTTTTAAAAGCCTAACCAGGGACAGGGGCTGCAAATTAGCTTCAATTACATCTGTTGCATTGCTTATCTGTATGTACCAATGTTCATCTGTATGGTCACTGTTAAATAAACAAATAACATGTCTCATAAGTGTATGTTGGTGTTGTGGTGGGCTAGTGTTTATGTTGCATACCATATGCTGTGCTTGCAACATCCCATCACACTGTGTGATTCCTGGCTGGGGGATGTTGTTGCATGTCATAACCCCTCCTCTCCCCTCATTTTCTGTCACATCTCAATTTTACTTTCTGTTTTTGTTGCAGAAACATATTGCAGTTGCAATTAACATAACATCAAGGCATGGAGAACAAGAAGAAGCAAAGACATACCAAATGACTATGGTAGTGGAGCAAATCACACCATAAACACACTGTACATTAAGCATTCAATATGCGTGCATAGGCTAACACTGAATGCTTTGCATAGGTGCAAGGTCAAGACTTTGGAAAGATGGAGTTGATTTTTCCTTAAAACTGCAAGAAGCATTTTTAAAAGCAATATCTTCCCTCTCTGCTAAAACTGTATGGAGTAAATTAACTGTTTTGAGAGCAAAGATGCAGTAAAAACCTTTTCTCTCTCAGGATAATCTGTAATCAGGATTAGCTGTTAGCAGAGAAATTACTCCTCTAAAATTCCTTTTGACAGTTACAAACTAAAGCAGGGTACACGAGTGGTTGGAGAGACTCCCATGTAACTTTAACATGGATCGATCTCCCACAACATCAGATATCCTTCTTAAATGTCCTTGAGCACCACACTGAATTTGAACCAGCGCCAATGGTTATTCTGCCACTGACCCTGCTCCTGACCTGCAGACCACCTCCAGAATCATAAAAATGAAAACCAACTAGGAAACATGCCACGGTGGAATAATTTATCTATGCAGCTGGCAAGAGTCTCTGCACTCTGCTTTTATTTCTTATAATCCCATCTTGGATGTGATCAAAGACGCGCCTCATTGCACTAAAGGGAGCCGCTCTTTCACCTTCCTCTCTGTCCATTACAGATGAGTCCTAAACTATTCACATTCACCTCCTCACATACAGTACATCTCATTAGACATGACATATGGATTTTCAAGCTGTTTAAAAATCAAAGTTCACCAAATGGAATCTGAGCCTGTTACTATTTCAGTGGGACTTTCGGGTCAAGTTGTTTCTCGACCCATAGCTTTCATTAAATCTAGATTAAAAGATCATTGACATCAAGTGTCTGTACACTACCACTGGCAAAACTGTTTCATTTGGTTGCATTCTTACTTGACAGAGAGGCTTTTGCGTGATTAGACTTATACAATCTGAACCGCTGCAATGGTTTTAAATGAACTTTTGTTGGATAGTGCTTTTTTACTCATGACATTTTCTAAAGAATCAGGTGCCCCAGGTGGATAAGCTTAAATAGCTTTTGATGATCAACATCACACAAAACCAGCTGTAAATACGGCAAAGGTCAAAGCTATAAATTGGGAACAATAGCTGAAACAAACACCCATTGTGGCTAGAAATGTGCTTTAAAAAGAAATGTTAACCAGGGAGAAACAAAGTATTTGCATCTTGCATTTCAAAAAACTGCATAAAAAATGGTATTTCAGAGAGGAAATTGAAAGGAAAGTTATCAGTGCTATTTCTGCTGATATGTGAGAGAATACTGAAACATCCAGGGAGTGAGTTTTTTTTTTTTTTTCAGTCAGGACAGCTGAGTTAAATCCCCTCAGACTTGCTCTTCTTCTCAGAGTGGATGAGATTAAAAGATCCAGGCAGCATGCCAGGCCTGCAAAATATGTTTCTACATGTAGCTAAAGTCATTGAAAAAGACTTATTCATTGTATGCTCTCACTCCATAAATCTTAAAGCAATGAATTATATAGCTATTTAGTGAAAAAACAAGCTTTGACATGACTTTTTCTGAAACATGTTGACATTCTTTCAATTTCTCATCTTATCAGCATGGAAGGACATGTTGTTGTGTCTGGTGGCGTTTGTGTTGAAGGAGACAAAAGATAATCATTTTGGTGTTTTTTTTTCTTGTTATCTTGCCATGTAATCTCCCTGGCAGTGACCACCCAGGTGCTGTGTTGTTGACACACTCCTGGAGAGTCTTGGCACTGGAAGGCAACGTGATGTTCCAGATGCTTCCAAGAATGCATGGTCCAATAATTATTAAGACATTTTAGAAAGCAGTGTGACCTGCATGCTTCAAAGAAATACTGTATTAAAGCTGCTCAGAGCGAAATGGAAAAAGCAGACATTTCTTATCAGAAGAAGTAAAGCCTTACTACCCCAAAATGATAACCCAAAGATTTGCTTTTTTGAATAAAAAAAAGTTCTTGTGTTGTTATGAGGCAGCAAATTTTAACTACATTGCAAAATACAGGCTATCCTAAAAACACTGACCAAGCTCCTTTAAGGTAGGGATGCACTGATCAATCAGCCACGTAGTCACCATGATGTCACCCATTGGTTTGTGGACTGCCGTTTTGAAGCCTCGAGTTTAGAGATTTGACCGTTGCCATCTTTGATTTTTGGAGCCAGAAGTGACCATATTTGGACAAGAGGGTGGAGCTGACCCTAGAGCTAGCTGCTAGCTTGGTTAGCACAGTGCATTTACAGTCTATGATTAACTGTGATAATGCTAAATGCTAGGAAACTGTTTGCTGAGGTAATAAATCAAGTGAAAAGTAGGGTCATTTTCACATAGACTTCTATAAAATCAGACTTCTTTTTTCAGCCAGTGGAGTTGCCCCCTGCTGGCCATTAAGAAGAATACAGGTTTTAGGCACACATTGGCTTCACTTTTCGGACTGGGAGCCACCCGCTTGGGCCCATACAAACACAAACAAGTCAAGGGAGATTGATAAGACAGAGAACTGATGAATGTCATTCAGGCTTATAAAATCATATTGTGAACATTACTGCCCATGCTGGCAATTATCTGTCAGCCAAGAAAGCTACCATGGCTTTTGCCCTATAGGCCAACATTGTGGTTTGTTTTGTCAGCTGACAATTATGTGGTTGCTGCTGCTGGCTGACAGATTGTACTCCATTTAGATAGTTTCTAACCGGCAGGTTAGGCTTTAAAAAAAAAAAAAATCAGAATCAGCCAAGAAAAATGCAATAGGTGAATATGCTGACATCCTGTCACATGATCTCTGGATACTGTAATTTTGCAAATCATTACCTCCTGCTGTTGCAGGACTCTGCTAATGTGTGAAGTTCTTTGCACAGCTAAAACAGAACAGTTCACTGAGGGAAAATCGATTCAAAACAAAAGTAAATAAATTACATATTAAATATGTTACTTTATGCAAAAAGGCTCGAGAGCATTTTTTTCCAAGTTCATTGTGGGTCAGTAGCAAACTCTGGAAAGCAGCAAATGGGAAAAAAAATGACATCATGGTAAACCAGAGTGGTTATCAGGGCCGAGCTGAGGTTACGAGAATAAAGAGCTCCTCTGTTTGGATGCTGTTTGGAGTCTGACCAGCTAACAGCCAGCTGGGCACAGCTGAGAGGAGCTGTCCCAAATTATTCTCATCCACTGCCTCACAGACACTTTCCATACTCCCTTGGTAACAAGAAAAATGTTAAACTGTGGGTAGAACAAAATGAGGAGGTGAAGGGAGCAGAAGAGAGATCCACAGTAAGACAGGAAGAGCAAAAAGCTAACTGTGTCAACAAGATTGAACATGTTGGAGCTGTCTTATAGAAAAAAGAAACTAAAAACATCCATGGAGACTAATTTCATACATTTATGCATTATTTCAAGAGCTGAACCTAAAAAGGTTAAAAATTCCCTAAAACTGCAGCAAAAAGAAAAAGATCCAATTCACCTACTTATCAAAAGTACATGCTTTCTCAGTGCCAGAACCAAAACCTGCTCACTGAAATGTGAAGACTGAGGCACAAAGCCTGGTGCTTCTTTGAGGTATTTAAACTCAAGCAACCTGCCTGAGGACATATGAATTTCAGACACTGCATTTCAAGGCACAGAAACTTTAAAATTTAAAATGGTATATATATTTTTCCTCTTATCAAGTTTTTATTGTAGATTTAACTAATTATATATATATAATACCTTTTTGTTAAAAAAAAAGTTTTTCTAAAAATCAACAGGGTAAACCAATGTGTTAACAAGTTTTCTCTTATCACAGCACTAAACCACATAATGATCTATCTCCACAACTCTGCACACCTGCAGTGGAAGTCAAAAAGTAGATTTTTCTTGAGTCCTGTTCCTCAGCAGACCTTTGAGAGTTTAGCATTTACCCTCTCACATACTCTAATACATACTATATCTGATGGAGTCACTTGTTAAAGGTCTAATATGCAAAACCCACAGTACAAAACAATTCATGCATATACAATAGACTGTTAGAGTTAAACCTACCCATGAGTGAAATGGTTCAATCTAATTTTGTTCATATTTTTGCAAACTGCGTGGCAGAGTGTTGTAGACATTAAGACTGTCACATTTGCTGCAGTTGGACTGGCTACCTTTCTGGCTGGCAGTTCTAACAAGGTCTGTTCAAACCAGAGCCATTGCTGTTTACCCACTACATCAGAAGACAAGGTCACAAGTACAACTCTTATTGCTCTACCATCTCTGCCGTAGTTCAGACATCATGTCAGTTGCTGCCCCCAGAAGTGTGGAAAAGATTTCATGGACTTTAAGCATGTATCACTCTGAAATGGACTACTTATTGGAATGAATACTTTTTCCTTGATACATTTTTGCTAATATTAAAAAACATTGTTCACTTTCGCTTTTTTGAAGAGCCTACTTCATCTACAAAATGGTAAAATTACATTTTTAATAAGTGAAAACTAATGCTTGGCTGAGGGTGTCTGAGTAATCTGACTAGTAGCTACCTGTAAAGGCTTGTTTGTCAGTTTGAAGTGCAGCACTTGACCTACAAAAACTGTTCACAATGTTTCTACAGTGGTCTAATTTCACTGAGTGGGACTAGGAAGTGGGGCAAACTTTCAGAGCAAAAGTTCCTATTGCTTGTCATGTGTTTGTGTGTGTCTATACCGATGTTGATTGGTCAAAAGTCAACTTTTGTCTGTGTGTATGTTTTTGTATGAGAATATGCATACACACATGTTTGTAGAAGAAAATAAGTTCCACTGCAGAGCACTCTGGGAACTAGAGGGGTCTTTCTAACACAAACACATCGCAGCATGGACCCCACTGACACACTAATGCGGGTGCAGAGGGGTTAAAACAACAGCCGAGTGAATGCCCGGCCCGGACACAAGAAAATAACCCACAAAGCCCCGTTGACTCCGACTCTGAGAGCCCAAAGCACACTTACGACAGCATGAAAAGCAGACACCACGCTCCGGCTCAAATGTCAGAGCCACAGACTATTTCTGACCATGCTTTGGCTGTAGACTTGAGAAAAAATGTCTTTGCCTGTGTGTTTTTATAGATTATGTGTGCTGTTTATAGTTATGTGATGGTGGCTTTGTCATTTCATTCAAATGACAAATAATTCAAATAATTATTTGTCATTCAAATACAAATCACAGAAAGTCAAATGTTCTTGCAAACCCAAATTATACTCAACTAAGTTAAATGAAAGCTAAAAATCACTATCAGTGACTGAAAATGGTGCTCCTATCTCTTCAAAATTCTTCTACTGTTCAACTGTCAAATGCTTGAGAGAAATTGCTTTTATTGATCATGTGATGTTCACTTCTTCAACAATTAAAAAGGAAGTATAAAAATAAATAAATACAGTGAAAATTGTTACAGCAAAGGTAGTTTTTTTTTATAGTTGAACTTAAAACAAGAGTGCATATAAACACTGTGTGACTTCTTCAAGTTCTTCAGTTTATAATGTACAGTCACTGTGCCCTGTTCATTGCAAATATGTTTCATAATATATAATCATGATAAGTGAATGATATTGCATTGGATATACATATATAAAAAAGAAATTATACAGGTGAGGCTGTACTGGAAATAAGTGTGAATTGTTTACCTTCCTGGGAGTTTTGTATAAAAAGTATTATATAGACTGTATATGAGATTAAATAGCTAATTGAGATTAATTGAATTGAATTAATTGCAAATTTAAATCTTTTTTCGATGTATTATGTTTGACCCCAATCAAGCCGAGCGGATCTGTCCTGTGGCTTGATAGCTACACTAAGGCAGCTTTATCAATATATTCATTCCAGCCAAACACCTGGGGAACAGTGAAGAAAATAACTCATGTGTTGCATTTCATTCATACATAATGCAAATTACACTTGTTGGAGGGCCTCAGGAGAAGCAAAACTCACAACTGCAGCATGTTCCTTACATAATGATGGCAGTATATGTGCCTCTGGGGAGGAAAGAAATAAAGACTCAAAAGAAGGAAGGAACTGATTAGTTTCCTTAAGTAAAATCATTCCCACTGTAAATGTTAAAATTAGTCTCTCTCAGTATGCTCTGCAAATGACAGGTTTATAGGTACTACCTCTCTGTATACAGGTATATTATGACATCAACAACACCGTAACAATACAACTTATGCTATTTTCAAAGAATAAGGGGTACAGTAACTTAGTCCTTCATTGACAGTATGGAAACACATTTAGGTAATAGTAAACTTGTGAAATGTGGTCTCAAATTATTTCCAATTAATAAATATTATATAGATATTATCATTATACTCTATATTTAATAAAATAAAAAAGATTTAAAAAACATATCTTATTTTGCCAATTTACATGACAGATATCTATGCTCTCATGTTCCTGTTATATAAACTGATATGAAAAAATGGCATTAATTACATTATATTTGACAATTTTCAACATTAGCTGATGTTTTTATCCAGACCTGTCTTGTAAAAGGACATTGTGACAGGGCACAGCCAAGTCACAGGGATAAAACTGTTAATTTTCTTAGTAATTTGGCCACTTGACTGGTGTGAACCTCATCACACATTCATTGGGATGACTTTGATCCCGTGAGCATTGATGTAAGTGAGGAGGACCTTCGCCCTTCTCTCAATGACATCGATCAGCTTGTCAATGCCCTGCCGGCTGCCCTGGCTCTCCCAGTACGTCTGGTCCAAGAATAGAGACTGGAGGAGCTTCTCTCTCAGCCTCCTGCTCTTCAGCACCGACACTGCCTGCTCCGGAAGCCTGGAAAGACAGAAGGAAAGTCAGAGAGAGGTAGAGACATATTGAAGGTTTAGCCTCAGACATCTCTCAGAGACACTGCTGCTCTTGGCTGGGAGCAGAAATAATAAGAATGGATCTAAATGGGTGAAACCTTTTTTTCCCGAATAAAGGCGTTAAAAAACAGAAAAGTCAAACTTGCCTAAAATAATCTCAGCTCATAGTGTTGCATTCAGATTTTACTTGTTGCATGCCTTTTCACAGCTGTAACAGCTGTAGTGAAAGAACAACAAGGGAAGATGCCAAATACTCAGTTAGAAATATCCCTATAACCTCAAACTACAGTAAACATGTTTTCCTGCTTCCCGCTGCCCTCTGTATGCGTTTAGGCTATGCAGAACTAAACACACTTCCAATGAGAGTTCAAGACAGGAGTTGGCCTTTGAAGGTGTTAATTTGTGGTTACAAATACAGTAAATGCAAATAACATATCTATATTTCATATGGTGACTACAACTTGCCATTCAGGTGCTAACCTAAAATCAGACAACTATAGTTCTTTCCTTGATCAATCAGCTTTGCCTCTGAGAATGTTTATATAGCTTGACTAAAACTTCAATTTGAGAAAAATGAAGAGGTGTTGATCTAGCAAAAGAAAGAAATGTTGTATATGCTCCCCAAGGATGAATTCTAATGAATGATCACTGATGATCTCTTGACACTTGTCTAGTGCCACCAGCAGGTCAAAATTTTCAGTTAACCAGTGAAATAGCTCAACATCTACTGAATGGATTGAAACTAAACTTTGCACACACATTCAAGGACCCCAGATGATGAATCCTAATGACTTTGGTCTTCCCGTCAGGATGAATTGTAATAACTTGATGGATTGCAATAACTGATGATCCCTTAAATTTTCATCTAGTGTTATCATCAGGTCCAAATTGCATTTTTTCCAATGCTTTGACAAAACTGATGACAATCCCATCAGCCTCAGCTGTGGTGCTAATTTGCAAATGTTAGCATGCTCACACACCTGAACTATGATAGTGACCATGGTAAACATTACCTGCTAAAATTCAGCATCTTAGCATTGCCATTGTGAGCACATTAGCATATTGATGTTAGCATTTAGCTCAGAACCAAGCAGTCTCACAAAGCTGCTGGAGTAGCTGTACATACTGTTCAGTTTTGCATGCTGGAAATTCTGACCATGATATAAAAGAGCAAAAGATCTCTGAAAAACACCTGCTTAAAAAAACAACCCAAACAATCAGTCCATCAGTCATTTGTGCCAAAACCAAATGTAACCAATCTTTGCAGTGGATGGTTTTATTTCTTAAAAAAGATAAGTGTAAAAGTTAAATTTCCATTGAAACCTGTCAGCTGTTGGGTGAGGTACATGAATAAACCAGACTAACCAGGACATTGTTTCTGGGAAGACACACTGCAGTTGTCAGTCTTAATGCACAACAAACATAATCTGTTCATAGAGCAATACAAGAAAACAAGAATTTCTCACATTATAGAAAACTACATCTTCATCACTATTTTGATCCAAACTCACTCCTTTATTCCTTCCAGGAGCCGAAAGTCCAGATTGTCCTCATTGCGGTCGAAGTAACCCTTGTTGTTGGTGAAGACCAGGTGCCTAGGGTTGTGATTCCTGTGGATGATGTTTGCCAGTTGTATGTGGTCCTGTTTACCACATTCAGTATGGTGGCCCAGTCCAACACACACATCCTCCTGCCGGGGCCTGAACCCACAACAGCTCTGATCCAGACGGTTGTGAATCTGAAAAAGAGGGCTCATATTTCTTAAGAGAATAGTTGAAGTATTAAAAATATAGTACAATCACAGTTGGGACTGACATTTATGGATTTTCAGGTTGGTATTTTTTTATGTGTTTGACCCTGGCAAGCACAGCAGGGTTTTTTTTGCCCTGAATATATTTATCTTGCCAGTGACTGGCTCCCAGTTAATTACCCCATTGACTACATAATTGTTTTATTACAAGCTAAAGTAATTGACATGGTTTGGCAAAGAAAACACTAAATAAATCCAGCAGGTGCCTCTTTGGCTCAAGTGCTTCTGGTTTATTTGATTAGATATCGACATAAATTAGAGCCCCGGACGGCTGAGTGACATGATTGCACAGGGGACTTTCTTAAGCCAATCAGACAACACCTCCTCTTGCATGAATCCTGTTTCCTCAAGGACTGGCAACCCATAACCGCAACTACACCTCTAACCCATCCATTTCTCTCAATGTGCTAAACCTTTTGATTTGCAGAGCATTTAGATGGTGTAAAACCAAGGATGCAGAATCTGTATGTATTATGTATGTAATGTCTCTTATAGTTTTCAGCTTTCACCACCTGTTTGTGAAGCCTGAGGATGGGGGCGACTCAGGATGAGCATCCACCAAGGCATGAATTATGATAAAAATGAATTGCCTCCAGGATACCTGTCCATCAAGCCAACAAACTTCAAAATAAAGATCATCTTTAACACTTACTATTTTCTTAAGGGAACAGAAACTCTTAGAATCACCACCAAGGGACTTATTATGAGCTATTGAGACTGTAGCTTTTGAGAAAATATTGATTTAATATTTCTAGAAAGAGATGTTGGAGGTTTTCTCAGTCATGTCTATGAAGTAAGAATTTCTTTAGAGCCTTGTTTGTGGCTGTTAGACAAACCACAGGACACTGGCTTCTGCATTCAACTCGGGTTGTTTTCACTTGGGCAGTTAACAGCCTGTGAAAGTCAGTTCAGGGCAAGACAGTGTCTCTCTGATATGACGTGAAACATTATGTTACTGCTTGATTACAGTCAGTTCATTTGTGCCTAAAAGTCTCACTATATATGTTCCTTCATGATCAAGGGATGACTTGATGAATTCTCCGGAGATGTGTTCTCAATGCTAAAATTTGATCTGGAGATCCAAGCCTCCCACACAGGAAATAAGACATCTATTCAGCCAAGGGACAATTCCTCTGAGAATGTTTAGTAAACAGCTGTTGGAGCATATTGCTGATGTCGGACAAAGGGATGTTTGCAAAATGTCATCTATGAAGCATTTTTGGAATTCAGAGAAGGCCGGGGAGGGTTTAACAGCACAAAAGCAATCTGAAGAACAGTGAAACATTCAGAGAAATGTGGCATTTAGCAAATCTGGTGGTCTAAGTCGTCATTTTTCAAATAGAGTTTTGTTACCTGTAACAAGAAATCAAACAGAGCTAGTTTGCTCCACTCATAGTGATGGATTGTGGAGCAGCCGGATTCTGGTTTTGGGATGCTGTTTTTATGCCAACACCTTTGTCTCAGGGAGCTCTGGTACTCCCCCCATGTTAACCTCACGGTGGACCAGCCTGCTGCGAGGCCTTCTGGGTAAAGCGAGGGATCCCATGACACCACTGGACTGGGCTGGCCGTCTAAAGAGGGAGGATAGAAGGACTATACTGTATGATCAGGTTTCAGCAACTGTTGAGTCTCTGTGTGTTTTTAACTTATCACTATCCAGGAAAAGCCTGCTGAGCAATGCAGACACTTTATCAGCTGTGCACTCATTGACATTCATTTGGTTTTAACACATACACATCAGTGAGCTGCCCAGTATAACTTCATCCTTCTACCTTTGGTAATTGAACAGATCAACAAAAGCTGTTTGCGGATGCCTTGCTCAAAGGCACTTTCACTGTATAACTGTAATTGTGGAAGAGTAGCGACTGTTTTTTTTTTCCCAGAGAGTCCAGCAAATGTTGACCTACATGTACTGAATGTAGCTACCACAGCTCAATATCCTTGGTAATGGTTGGGGCTGTTAAATGAAGGATGTTTTCATTTTCAAACAACACACAAAATGTATTGCAACATTTTCTTTGGCACCTGATGCGAGACTCCAAGGCAACAAAAAGCTAAACAAACAAAGGATTTCACTATTCAGGATGCAAATCTGGACTAAAATCCTCTTTGTGGTTGTCAATAGTACATTTATATATATCTTATACTTTCATTTTACACAACACTCATTTTGAAACTGTTTTATCAAACCACTAACAAACAAACCACAAATAATCACCTCCTGTATGCCCCCCTAATACCTTTGGAAGAGTTCATTACATACGTGTGCTGTCATTATCACAGTTTCAGCAAAGTGGAAAGTGCAAAATTCAGAACTTTATGTGCAGCAATAACTATCTATTTAACTATCCTGTGGATTTATATTACATGCTTTTAGGGACTTTAACATATAGAGCAGCTTTTGTACTTCAATCTGATATCAAGACTATTTTTTTCTGTCACTAAGATTAGAAAATGAAAGCCCATTGGGGCTGCTGTCACCCCATGACTCAGGTCAGGTATAAAAAGAATGAGGATTCCCTCAGTCTCATGCCTCTTTTGACTATGACCTGCCTTACTACAGTGCTATTTTAGCTATGGAAACATGTGGACTAATGGACATACAGTATGTCTGGACTGGCTCCTGTCTCAATCTGGTCTCCTAGGAACTAAGTCTGAGTCATGTGGTCTTAACAACAGTCCTGCCGACACTCTTTTATCAAGAACAGTGTGCAGGTGGAGCTCTCTCTCTCTCTCTCTTTCGCTCTCTCTCTCTCTCTGTTCATCACTGGCGTGCAGTTTTACACAGGAATGATTCATCATTCGTTGCAATGAAACACATTTGTATGTCAGATAATAAAACAATTTGTCTTTGTGAGGTTTGACCTACCTTGTAAAAATCTGAACTTTCTGCTGACGGCTGGCAACGTCCTATTTAGCCCCAGCACCCTGTCCAAATGGAAAGCAAACACCTCAGTGGTGTCCACGGGACTGTTAATAACTCCACACTGTCCCTCGCATACATTGTTCCGTTTTGTGTGTTTTTGGGTGGACGGTGAAACGTCTGTCTCACCCTCAAATATCAGAAGTGATTGGGAGTCTCCACGAGAAACTTCTTTGATGCGCAAAACTTTGGCATCCGCAAGAAAACGCATGGCTTTGACGTCCTGTGCGCTGAACCATGGCGGTGCCCGCTGACTGTAGATTCGGATAGAGCTCACATGAGAGTCTGCCTCTGCATCGACTTGTGCTTTGTGGATAATAACCACAGATTTATAATCTACATCACTGGTTTCTCTCCAAGAAGTCTTGGGTGCAAAGTTCTGCTTAATTAGGCCCGAGTCTCGCTCCAAAATGGCAAGTTTGTTCTGCGTAAAAGATGAATTAGGCGATTTATTTCTTTTGACTTTTCTCCTCAGTTTTGGTCTGATTGTACCTCGAATAATTGCTGGTTTCAGACGCTTCGACCTGAGTGTTATGTACACCACGTTGGACCGGGTTGGCACCACAAAACTCGCACCGGTCTGTAAATCCACAGAGTCTGGCAGAACATCACTAATCCCCAAATTATACAATCCGCGGGTGTGTCGGTACTTGTCTCTATCAGTCCTTCTGTCCCGGTGCTGCCGCGAATATCCAATTTGTGAGACCATAAAAAACAAATAAACAACACATACGCTCGCAAATATTAAACTCCTTTTTGAAAGAGGGCACCTCCAAAAGCTGCTGGTCAATCTTAAAAAAGAGAAGCACAGCCAGTGAAAGCGAGACTTCCCCATTAGAACTTATGTTATTATCATGGTTGAGTGTCTTTTGCGCCAAACTCAAACCAGGAGGAGCGCAAAACTTCCGAAACTCATTTTGGAAGGGAGGATTTGTGGCCATATAGTGCACGGAGACAACTGCGCAGTGGATGGGTGGGAAACCAACCTCCAAACCAACATGAAGCAACTTGAACTTTGCAAGTTTTTTTCCCCCTTTTTTTTTCTTTCACATACAGACCGGACCAACGGTAACATGCTTAATTACTGAAGGGACCTTATGATTCTGTTAAATTCAGAGCCCATATCAGCATACATTACAAACACCTCATTTGATTGAACCTCACAAAGCAAGGGATTTCCGTGTAAACACAGCCTGAAAAAAATAAAATAAAAAAAGCTAATAAGTTCTAAATAAAGAGAAACAAAAGCAGTCCAATACCATGTTTGGATGGTCTATCTATCAGCACAATTTAAAGATGAAAATGTCAACGAGTGTTTACATTTTATAAGAATTATTGGACAAATTAATATATATAAGAATGTTTTAGACTTCATGGGAATATTATTTGATCAAATTTAAACCCAGTCTAGGAAGTAAGATTAGATTAGATCCATTACACATCCATGCGTTTGAAGCGACATCTGCTGGTCTATTTCCTTAATTCTTAATTGGCTGAGTGGAGATCCAACAGCATATAATAGAGGCGTGAAGCAGGTAGAAATGAAGGGTATAGGAAACACTTAAGGGCAGGAAACAAATATTTGCTCCTGTGGGGGGAAAGAGAGAGCAACAGCAGTAGCACATTTACAGGATTTCCTGACCTGAATAAAAACAGGCTTAAATATAGATCTATTGTGTTGGTGTGAGAGTCTACAGAAGTCCAGAAAGGTTCTGTCCTCTTCAGCAGATGCCAGGCGAATGAGTCATCAGAATTTGAAATTTGTTAAAAAAAAAAAAAAAAAAAAAAAGATTTTCTCAACTTTTTGCTAGCCTATTTGACTGCGCAACACACACATATACACAAATAAATAAATAATAAACTAACCCAATTGTGATTTAATTTAGGTCAGGATAAAAAAAATCAATTCAGACAACAGACTTAGTGAAAGCCTTCGTGATATTCTCTTTGATATTATTTCCGTTTCCATTTTTATGTATCCAGTGCTGCAGCCGTTCTGTGTCAGATTGAGTGAGTAGATAATTGGCAGCACCTGGCTGACTTCCACGCCTCACCCCTGCGGACGCACACGGCCTCCAGCGGTTTTTAACATTGTGGAGCGGCTACACCAAAGAAAACAGACATCTAGTTTAACATGCTTCAAGTAAAATGTCCACATTTGCTTTTATTTGTTATCACGTTATTCACAGTGAGTTGCTATAGCACTGAACACGCCGCTGAACGAGGTACGTAAACTCTAATTAGTCTGTGATGAATGTGAGATTGCAGACTGGTGGGTTGTCTGAAACTGACAACCTTGGATGTCAATGTTCCTGACGTAAACACCACTGTTATCTTTTTTAATTAATTAGTGTGTGTCAATTTCTTATGCATTTTTTTCCCAGGCGGCCAAGGTAACGAGAACGCTGCAACTAGCAAACTGGAAACATCTGATTTCAACTTAAACTCCACCAATATGACTCATTTCGCCTATGGGATTGCTGCAAATGTGGTTGCTGTGCTGTTGTATGGAAGCAATTTCGTTCCTGTCAAAAGGATAGAAACAGGAGATGGTAAACATCAACAGTTTCTTTAATTTGCAAGTGTTTAACATCAAACATGTCCGTAAGCTTAACGAGTATTTTAAGTTATTTCAACTTAAATAATTAAAACTTTGTAAACTTACATTAGACTTTGCCCATGTTCTGTTCACAGGAATGTTTTTCCAGTGGATAAACTGTGCAGCCATATGGATGGTATCTATGGTTGGAGACTTGATGCTACAGTCGCCCAAATTCTACCCTTTTGCAATGCTTGGAGGTGTGATCTGGGCTACAGGTATTGTCCCATGAAAGCAAGACTTTATCAGGTTGTGCACAGGTTGGTCTCATTGGATTGGGTAGCCTTCAAGTATCCAGGTGGATGTTGGGACGAAGCAGATGCTCTTAAACATCCAGCTTGAGTCCATCTGCTGTAGGGTAACTTAAAAGTACTGTATATCTTAAAACAATGATGTTGGTAGACACACCAACAGCTGTCCCAATTTAATATGTATTAAAGTGCATTTTATATTCTACTGTTAACAGTGGAGTATTTTGGCTCAAACTGTGATTTACCTTTTTTTTTTTTTTCTTCTTTTTTTAAAAAACAGAAATGATACAAGGTGTGTCAAAGTCACTCAAACTTACTTTAGTCAAAACATGGTCAGAAGTAGTATGGAATGGCGACATTCCTACCACCCAGAGTTTTCAAACTTATTTTTGGAACAAAACACAAATCTTTAGGTTTAGAGTTGATTGAGTGCCGAGGAAAAAATAGTGCTCCCCAGTCCCACCACTCCCTAGAGCCCTCACTGGCTTCCCACCAGCAAACCTTCTACTGTAAAATGGATAAGACATGAAAACATCTGTGTTGCTATTTACTCTTCCCATATTGTCTGCAGGGAATATAACAGTTGTTCCAATTGTGAAAGCAATCGGCCTTGGCCTTGGGTTTTTAATTTGGGGATCCTCTAGCTTGTTGATGGGCTGGGCCTCTTCAAGGTGAGTCAAATGAATGTAGTCTCTTCAGTCTGCCAGGGTGGAGACTGCATTTTATTTCTCTTTTACCTTTTTGGATGTTGCTAACTGATATTTTGAATGTGGGGTTCAGGGATATGAAAGAATATGAAGGCAAAAATGATGTTGTAAATACAAATGTGATGACTGAATGTGACTCTTTCACAGGTTTGGCTGGTTTGGGATCGCTGCTCAAGATGTTTCTAAGCCAATATTAAATTATTGTGGAGCTGGATTGTGTCTGCTCAGGTGAACTGTAAATTTGCAAGTAACATCTTTTACCTTCTTGGCAGTGCAAGTGTCTAATTGTTGCTACAAAAACAAAATGTTGATTGTAGCTGCTTGCTGCCATGTCATTTTCAAGTTTTTTGTTTGTTTTTTAATGACAGACATGACTTGTGTGTTTGTTCCAGTGGGCTGATCTTTTTCTTTGTGAAAACGGACGTGGAGCTGCATCCCAATTCAGAATCAATTCCATTACTTATAGACAGGGTGAGTACATTGATTGGATGTTGAGTTTATTTTTCTCACCTCCTTTTCAGGAAGTAATTTTTGACATCAAAGTAATTTAGATTCAACAATATTCTCTCAAGGAGAATCTGAAGGACAATCAACTGTTGCCACTTGGTTGTCACTGAGTTGTGATTGAATTTATTCTGTTTTGTGATGATGTCATTGCTTTGAGAGACAGCATGACTCCATATTAGCATGGCTTTCCTTTTTTTTACAGAGAACAAATTCAGGCAGCTATGGACCAAGTTCCTCAGAGTTCTGGATAGACGTCATCAGACCAAAGACCAGGCGGTTCATGTGAGCTCAGATCATTAGCTGTCAGCTGGCTCTGCACAAATACTGTGCTTACATGTTTAAAGCCAAGACAATTAGAAGAGCTTATGAAACCTTAATTTTGATTAAATTATCAACAGCTATGTTCCTCGAGGATAAAGCAAAGATCAAATTTAAATATTTTAAATTAAGCCTTAGGCTTTCACAAAAGGCCTTAGTTATTTAATTTACAGCTGCCAGCCAGCTTGGTTTTAAATGTAACATGATCCTCTGAGAGATAAGACTGTATTTCAATCATGACTATAAATGACTATAAAACAAGTTTAATGATTGTAACGATTGTAAAATGAGTTCCAGCATCAAAATAATGTATTAAGCAAGCATTCAAACACAATATAGTTTAAATCAAACAATAATCATTAAGAGCAAAAACAAAATAATGATGCCAACATAATGAGACTTTAAAATTGCAAGTCAGTATAATTACAGTAGTATAGGTGATGTATAGTCTACATTACCCACTTTGAAAATGGATTACTAAAATATAAACTGTAAATATTTAAGTTTTATACCCATGCAAACTATTCTCATTCCATCCATTTTCATCAGCTTTGTATGCAATGGCGAAATTAGTTTTATAAATTTAACAATGTGTCAGTGAAAATATAAAATCCATCCATTATGCAGTTTCTCAGTCTCCTTGTGTTTTCAGAGGCTGCCTGCTTGCTTTTGTGTCGGGCCTGATGTACGGGTCCTCCTTTGCACCCATCCTCTACATTAAGAGCCATTCATTGTGTCATGACAGCAGGTTCCATGGAGCCAGTATCTATGGTATGCTTTCAATTTTCCAATAACTGCCTTCACTCAAGACCTTAAAGCTACTAATAGACGGTGAAGAAAAGTTGGGGGGGGGGGGGGGGATTAAAATGTCCTCAGGTTTAAGAACCAGGTTTAATATCCTTTCCTAAACTTCTCTGTAAAGTCAGTGGGGTAGCTAAAGGATTTGTTTGACAATTAAATGTATAATTTAATCTCTACCTCTTAAAAACAAAGGAATGCAATTGATATTAGTCTCTTTTTTATTGCAAACCTAAGGGGGTAAACACAAATGATTTAAAAGTGTCCCTTCTTGTTTCTATCTCTGCTCAGACCTTGACTATGTTCATGCGCAGTGCTCTGGCATTTTTATTGCAAGCACAGTGTATTTTGCCATCTACTGTGCTGCTATGAATAACAGGCCCAGAGTCTACTCCAGAGTCATCCTACCAGGTACGTTTCAAAGACAAGCTTGTGGGATTACTATGATCAGCTTAGCACGTTCAATTTTGTGATAACTGTCAGTAAGGTTTCAGTTTAATTGTAGAAAGTGTACAGCCATTTCAACTTGTGGGCATTGATAGAAGCTCTAGTCGTCAGGACCCCCAGGGACCCCAAGATAAATCTGAAGGGTCACAAGATGCAAACTCTCCTTTTTGGCTTGTAACTTGAGTCCTTAAAGTCTTGTTTAGTTAAGGGGAAAAATCTGCCAGTGCAGTGATAACATTTCTTAATTTCTTTTACTCAACTCTAGAGCAGCATAGGTCTTTTTCACCTTTTGGTTCACCTATCCAGGCCTCTAAAAATCTAAGAAGAAAAACTTCTCATAACTCATGTCCACATTGAGGCCATTCTCTGTGATAAGGAGTCACAAGCCAAAAAGTTTGGAACCACTTTGGCACCACTCTGTGCCATTAGCGCCCAAACCATGAGCTGCTGCCCCAAAGTCAACATCTGATCTATCACCCTTCGGCTGAGACAGGGAGTCAATACCCTGGGTGACATGGCCAAGACATCCATTTTCTACTAGCTGATTTTATCACTGTGGACCACTGAACTGCCATGTACTGTAGCAGCCAGTTTGACTCTCACTGAGAGAAGAGGAATCAGCTGTTGCTGAGGAAATACAACCACTTCCTGTGCCAAGCTGCATGTGCAAACACATCCGCTCAGGGGGTGGTTGGATGTGCTGTTGGCAAACATTTCCACTCCAGTCCAAGCCCAGCTCACAGTGTGGCTTGTGAGTTTAGAGCTTTCCTTTGGTTTGCAGCTGGCTGAGTGGGCTCTCCAGGGTGGACCTTAATTTCATGGCAGTAAAGGAGGGCTTGACCACCATGTCCACACATTTACTCACTGAAAATTAAAAGGAGCCACTCTTTTTTTTTTATTTATAAACCACTTACCAGCTACTGTAGCTGTTTGATTATGAGCCTAGGAAAACTAATGCCTACATTTAATTCTTGGCACTCACTAGTGAATTTTGATTCAAGCATGGATGCACTCTTGTCTCATTTTGCTTCTAGGTCTATTGTCTGGATTGATGTGGGCACTGGCCACATACTGCTGGTTCCTGGCCAATAACTACCTGAGTGCAGTCGTTACCTATCCTATTGTAACTGCAGTAAGTACATCATGTCCTGACAGCTCTATGGGCTATGTAATGGTAATTAATACATTCAGATGTTTTGTTAAGAACATGATGTATAAACATTGCACAACAGTTTTCCTGTGAAGCTGACTAACTTGTTTGATACTCACTTGTTACTACACATAAATGTTTTTGTTTGCCCCATGTAATATCTAGCCATGCAGATAGTTTGTTTCTTCTGCTTTGTAATGGATTGAAATCTTCACATCTTGATATGGTTACAATGGCTAATCTCCAGATCTCTCTCAACTTTTCCTTCAAATTACCGATGCACTAATTGCCCAATTAAAAGCTCACAAGAGTTCAGTTTAAATGTTGTCTACATGTGCCCAAAATGGCATAAATGTATAAATGTTGATACTTAGAAAACAAGGAGCAGAAAATGTGTTTGTCCTGAGTGTGGTGCTGCCAGAATTGGGCACACAGTCATTCCAATTAAAATGGTTTATCACTTTTGAGGGCATAAATGTGCTCAGCAGATTTCATCATAAACTTATTAGACTAGAGTGTCTGTTAACATTTTGTCCTGATGGTGATGCTACAGGACAGCAGTGTCCAAAAGGAAAAGGGTTCATTCCCAGAAAAGCATGACTGTACTCAGTAAATGTTACTGGAATCTGGACATTAGATTTTGAGCATTTTTGTGTACAAGCTGAGTTGTTTTTTTTGCCCAAATGGTGTTGTAGGAAAAATGTCAACAGGTCACAAAGTGTTGCGATTCATACCCTCGGGACCACAAAAATCTGGCCATTAGTTTGATATGATCTCATGGACGAAAGTGTTGGTTAAGGGAAAATTTTGTCCTGCTTGTGACGGCGTCAGCAAAATTAATCAGATATCATCCACAAGCTTGTTGAGAAATACCTTGCTCCTAACTTATTGCTATTTCATCCATTGAACAATATTTCCATTCTGTGGCCCTGGTGTGGAAAGAATATGGCAATCCTTCATCACATATCCTTGAACACTCCTACATTAACCTTTCCCTGTTAAATGTTTTGAAAGACCTTAACAGTAGAGACATTTATTTTTTAGTTTGTCCTGTCCAACATTTTCAGTCATTTCATACACAGGCTGCTAACAGGGCTTTCGATATTTGTCTTGTTGTTCAATGTAACTGCAGTCAAATATATTGAAAAAAGGCCAGTTAAATGTATGATTTGTTAAAATAGGCTTAGGCTTTTGTAAAAGTATATAGACACACAATACCCTAGTACTTATGTTAATTATCAATGAATGAAGTCCATGAATGATGTCAGTCTTGTCTGTCTGTTTGAATTGCCTCAACATCCATCTGCTCTTTTGTTCTTGTCACAATGGATACAACAAGACATAACGAGCCTTACACATTGATTCATGTTCAGCTTTTAGACTTGATCCTTCAGTGTACAGTGAGCTTTTATCACTGAAATAATGTGTGTAATTTCAACAAAAACTTTTCAAATACCTTAAACTCTTCAAAGTAGAAATATTGATTAAAGTGAATTATTTGAATCAATGATCTGTCGTGAAACAGCCTTTTTTTTTTTGTCTCCGTAGGGATACGGTCTGGTTGCAGCACTGTGGGGATCCTTGGTATTCAAAGAGATTAGGGTAAGGGAAAAAAAAAAACACTGATCATGATCAATAATCTCATTCCTTCAGCCGTATATTAATTCTAACACATGCTGTACTTAGAAAGTGTACAGCAACAGTTTACAAAGGAGAACATAACTTTAGACCATTTCTAAATGAAGGTCAACCAGTAAAACATTTTTTTTTTTTATCATGCGTTTGAGATGGGGAAGCTTTGATCAATGAATTCCACAAAACTGAACATTTTACAAATGAAACATTTTAGTCCAGTTGATGGTAAACACCCGTTTGCCCCCAGGGTTTAGCCAACTGTTTCATCTTCGTCTTGGCCTCCTGTGCCGTGCTGACCGGCTCCTTGTTGACCGCCATCTCAAAGCTCTGAAGAAATTTGCTGATGGATTGATTTATTAGCTTGTTGTTGAAAATATGTTTTGTCACCTTTGCTTTGTTCAGTTGTTGCTAAAATGCTGATACCTGTATTTGTTTAACACATCGCTCACAAGCTAACAATCATTTTAGAATGACTGTCATACTTAGATACTGCACATTTCTATTTATACTAAACAGACACGGTGGTTGTTTGTGTGTCAACACTTGACATTTGTTCGTATTTGTGCAAGATTAAGCTATTAAAAAGAATTTTTGAAAAATGTGTCCACAATTGTCACCCTTATGCTTTTTGGGAAGGGTGAGAAGATGATTTTTTTTTTTTTTTTCCAGAATGTTTTTTTTCAGACATCCTGCTATCAAAACAAGTAAGACACTTGAACACAACTGTGTACTTGCATGCCAGTCTTCTCCCTGTAGAACTGTGTGTGTGTGTGTGTGTGTTTGAACATTCAAGTAGTGTGGATGGTTCATAGTTCATCACAAAGTTGGTAGGCAAGGCAAGTTTATTTGTATAGCACATTTCAACAAGGCAATTCAAAGTGCTTCATATAGAACATAAAAGCCATCAAGACAAAATGTTAAAGCAATATAAAAAAACAAAATGCAATAAGACCTAAAACAGGAGAGTAAAAGTTATAGTGCAGTGTGAGATCTTAATCAAAAGCCTCAAATTTGATTTAATCAAAAGTAATGACAACAGAAAAGTCTTCAGCCTTGATTTGAAAGAACTGAAAGTTGCAGCAGACCAGCAGTTTCTGGGAGTTTGTTCCAGATATCTGGAGCATAAAAACTGAACACTGCTTCTCTATGTTTAGTTTTGACTTTGGGAACAGAGAGCAGACCTGTCCCAGATGACCTGAGAGGTCTGGATGGTTCACAACGTAGCAGAAGATCAGAAATGTATTTTGGCCCTAAACCATTCAGTGCTTTATTCACCAACAGCAATATTTTAAATTCAGTTCTTTAACAGACAGGAAGCCAGTGTAAAGACCTCAGAAATGGAGTGATGTGATTCACGTTTTTGGTCTTTGTGAGGGCACAAGCAGCAGTGCTCTGAATCAGCTGCAGCTGTCTGATTGTTTTTTAGAGATCAATCAATCAGAACACTTAGAACAATCAGAACAATCTGCTGAATCTCTCAACTCCCCTTCTGACTGGTGTTAGAGGGCCACTGATTTCTTGGTCATTTCAGCACTTTGCAAAACTGAGTTTCAGCCTGTTTCTTGACGACAACAGGAACAAATTTCAAACAAGACCTAACGGGTGAGGAACGTTGGTCTTTTCAAATCCACTGTGCTGATTGTATAATCCAGGTTCATTGTTAATTCATTACACCAAAACAAATATCAGATTAATTAATGGAGAAGAAAACCTCTAAGCAACTAATTGTATAATTTGAAATTTTCTGATATTGGTGCTTTCCAGTGGAGGTCTCAATAAAAGACAGTGGTGCGCACAGCTGGAAATAGACACAAACATACAACATTGTTGCTGTTATCCTAGGAAACTAATAAATGCAAAATAAAACTGCTGATAAGCCATTAATGAGTTAAGATGAATTTAGTGTGGTGACTCATAAGCCAACGTTATCATGGATGAAGTAGTGATGCTCTGTTGCAACTAACATGACTTTTCAATCATGACTTGCCAATTTAACCTTTTCAGTTCCCAGTTTTACGTGTTTAATCCTCGCAAATAAAGTCAACATATGCCACAACATATGTATTTAGATATAATGTGGTGCTTCTTAAATTAGGAAAAAAAAAAATGTGCATAAAGAAGAGACCTTTAAACAGCTCAAATCTAGACTCCATTTTTTACCTATCTGTTTGGCTTCTTTGTTAATGAAAGGCCAAACTATCAATAATTTGAGAGAATACGTAAAACACTTTCAGCAACTTGGTGATTTAGCTCGGCTTAGCTGTGGTTACTGATAGAATAATGTGCTCTGGGGACGGCTGGAAGGGCCAAGTGGTGTTATTTGTAAAAACACAAATTTTAATCCCAATGCTTCCTTCGTTTTAATGAAAATCTAAAACATGTTTAAAAATGTTCTGCTACTGCAAAAGACCAGAAAATATTTTCTACAGCACCATGTCCCTAGACTCTCCTGGAGCAATTCTGGGGAAGTGCCCTTTGTATGGACTATTATTTTTGGCATTTATGCTTCAGTAAACAGGTCACGGTGAAAATAGACTGACATAATAGAGATGAGAGATGACACAAGTTCCAGACTGGCTAGAAAAGGATTTCATAGAGTAAGCAAACATTTATGGATGAAACATTATGATTTTGTTTGTCTGTTAATTATTTTTCAGTGTATGTACAGTTTAAACATGTGAATTGCACCAAATGGAAATGTTGTGCATGTCTTTTGCATCATTTGGTCACATTTCCATAAGGATCAGGATGGCATATAGTATTCAGTGCTTTCTTGAGACTTTGACTTTAAAGTCTTGTGAGATTGAACAAACTTGTCTGCACACATTTGTGCACCTCTCTGTGACAACACTGTAAATCGTTTGTTAGATTTTAATATCCACTTTAGCTGTAGTTCAGCCACAAACTGTTCTCCTTTTTTACATAGCGAATGTTAAACTTGGCTGACAGCTGCATTTGAAACCCTTGAAAGCACCAGTTAAGAACCTGCTCTGAAACACAGCTATTTCTACACAAACACTAACTGAAAGCAACAGCCCCCTCAGCTCCAGCTTGTTTTTTTTTAACACAAAACACAAGATGATGAGAGCTGACAAGTTCAGAGATGCAAAGTGTCTTCATATGAATAGTTGGGTTTCTGCAGACAAGGGCTGAGTTTATTAATGTTCTATCTTCAGTTTCATTCATCAAAGTTAATCCAGAATCAAAATGAAGCCATTAAGAGGTTCTGAGCAGCCTGTGTAATGTATTGCAAAACATACTTAATCTCCAAAATTGACTGGCTGACTTGATTATCCTCCAGTATTCCGGTGCATAATTGAAATTTGAAAGGCAAAATATGAAGTGGGCTTCACTTTAAAATTCTTTCTTAGAATTTAATTGGCATTTCCAGCTCAGTGTTCTCTCCATGCTCTACAGAAACATGATCAATGATCAGTATTATTTAGAACAGGAAATTTAAAATACAGTCATTAAGTGTGGCAAGTTGGTTCACTGTACACAAATAGCTTGTAAGGTGCCGTCAACTTTAAAGTCAAATTCTGCTCCTCCTATGGAGATTTAGGCATGAAATTGAAACAGACGGCGTTTAAACTGGAGCAGCGTTTGCTGTACTCCGTGACTTCTTAGTGAAGAGATTAAGGTTGAAAAGAAAATTTGTCATAATGGTGTTATGCTCTTAAACAGGATTATCAGAGAATCCTATCCCTTTAGTTATGTAAATTGTGGATATAGTGGCAGTAAAATGCTTTGTCAGCTTGCTAAAGCACCTCACTTTCCACACACACAATTAGAGTGTGTAGTGTATGTACGCATGATTCAACAAGGATCAAATCTTTCTAAATAAGGCACCGAAAAGGTTAGTTAACACTAAACAAGACTGTACTGGCTTTGAGGTTTTTACAACAACATGGGAACTGTTTAAAAAAGTATATTAACAACTCCTCACTGCCTGCCCATGCTGTATCAATACAATCGTTGGATCACTTTTGTGAATACTTATTATTCCTTTGCTATTAAAATGGATACATACCATATTTTCTGACTATGTGGTTAATTCTTCCACTTGAATATGAATATAAATTTATCTATGTGCTCACAAGGCTTTCCCCAGTGGTTATTTATCTTTTTTTCAAATTCTCTTCTTGAGTTAGAAAACAGCTGCAACACCCTCACCACAATATGTCAATATAACAGTGTTAAATTGTTACCACTTGTTTAATCGTGTATCCCAATTTAAATCTCGATATCTTAACTGAAACTCAAATGTGTTCTACCAATGTACACATTAATAAAACACCGATACAGAGACAGAACTGTGTACCTTTATGAACTATGGCACAAGTGAAAGTCTGTATTGCAAAGGGAGACTGAAATGAATTTTACTTTGTTGTGGGGGCACAGATAGCCTTGTATTTTTCTTATAATAACCGTAATTACCTTGAAATTACATTAGTAGGCCAGATATGTATGAGGACATACAGTACATAGAGATTCAGATGCAAAACTTTGCACTAGCGGGAGCTAATACAGCCATCACTCATATTTTTAAAAGTACATAATTACAACTAGAGAGCATCACCTGATGTTGCAGTTTGGTGTCTAACATTTCCACCAACACAACAGGTGCACAGAGGGAAGTTCAAAGATTGGGAAAGGATTGATCTGTCTGTATTGGATGCAGTATTTGTATATTCTTTGGCTAAGCAGGCTTTTGGAAAAGTAACCTGAGATCAAGGCCTGGTCAGGTTCTGTCCTCCATTCAGCATGCCATTCCATGAGAAATAATGTTGAGAATGAAATAATATGTTGACAGGGAGTACAGTACATGTACAAGCGGTGTTATGAAATAATATTTTTGTCTATATTTGTAATGCTTGGTAAGAAATGCAGTTATCATAATGATTTGAGGTTTTAAGATAACATAATGCTACGAATCGATCACTTAAATTGTAACACTGGCTCACAGCAAAATAGATAGATGGTGATAAAAAATAGTCTTTACATGGCAGGAAAGGCAGGCTTGAGAAGATAGTCTGACCAGGCAAATAAATCCAGAGGACAGGCAAAAGTCACACAGCAGACAGACGGTCCTCAGGACAGGTGCAGGCTGATAACTGAATGATAGGTGGATAAACAGCCTGTCAGAAAGTGCCTGATAGCTGTCCTCTACCACATATATACACAGAAGCTGGAAACAAACGAGGAGCCTATGGGTAGGCAAGAGGACAGGGTCAGGTGATAAAATGGCGTGTAAACCTCAATAGTGACAGCTGGTGGACAGGTGAGTAATGGCAGGTCTGAATAACACTAATTAGATGATGAAGAGGGAAAAAGAAGAGCAGCTGTCACCATCATGTAAAGAAGAAATGAGGATCTTCTGCTTGGATCAGTTTCATTGTAAATGAATAATTGATAAAAGGATTAAACACTCCAGCTACATGATGTGTAGGAACATTTCAACATAAACTGTCAGTCATCTAATGCCTAATTCATACATACATTTGTAAACATTTCATGAAGACTTCTTTCACATCTGTCATCCTGTCGAGAAGATTACTGCCTGGTATTGGATAAAAAGTGAAGTCCAGATTTGTATATGACAGAAATCTAGCATAATGACAGGGAGGTTTTATACATAAGAACCCAGGATAGATGTCATTCAGTGAAACTTCACAGTCCTCCGTCTCCATATCTCCTTCTATAAACCTGTCTGCATTTGAGAAAATGTCTTCATAGGCAAATTAAAGCTGCATAAGACCAAAGGTTTAATTCAGATGGAGTGGTTTCGAGAGATGAAAGGATCTGAGTTTCATTAATATGAAAGGCTACGACATCAAATCTCTCACATCAATCAACTGTTGTAACCTCTGCACACAGAATAGAACACATTTGCATGACTCGTGATCAAAACTTAAGTGAACAGCCATCTTTAATTTTATAGGGATTGTCAGACAACATGACTTTGACTTGACACTATCCTTTCATTTCGGTGGATCAGCAGGATATATAGAAGAAAATATTTTTTATTATTTCACCCATATCAATGTAATAGTCCAGGAGCGTGTAACGCCACCAGAATCTGAATACTTATCTTCTGAGCCAATTCAAAGTTATAATAATTTTGCAACTGTGCACGTTTTTGACAATGAAAATTAAATTTTGTCTGGTTGTTTCTGTCGGTTTTCATTTGTATATTGATTTTCTTTGCCTACATCTGGATTTCAGTTTATACTGAGGATGTCTGAGGCTGAAAACAGAAATGTGTCACAGACAAGATCTGTTCGAAACACAGTAAACCTCTGCATATTTCTAAGCCAGCTTGCTATTTTTATGTAACAGGGGTTATTGAAGTATGGCGTGCTCAAAGTAAAGTTTCCTTCATTTTTAAACTTGTTTCACTGTCATTCTGATCAAAATGTATTGATATAATGAATACTGCAATACTCCACCATTCATTCGTTCTTCAGCACTGCAGGAAACATTCACAGAACTACGTGTTATTTCATTTTTCCTTCTAATCCTTGGATTCATCTTCCCTGCTAAAATGTTTTACTTTCAGTGTTCAGCTCCCCAAACGGTAGTATTCAAAAAGACATTGTGACAGACTAATGCACACTGCTACAATGAGTCAAACAAAAGAAAAAGTTAAGGAACAATGAGAACTTTGAGGCCACAGAGGTCAGTGCAACATTCAGTGTTTCAAATCCAAAAGTGCATAAAACTGCTGCTGTTGAAACTTTCAAAGGTCTTGCACTTCTGGAGACACTCGAATCAGTGAGGTCGCAGCAGGCCGTTTGACTTTGACAGTTGATGGAAAACTGTTTCATCACCACGGACAGAGATTTCAACACTTCTACTTCTTCACTGTATGTTAATTAGTCCTGATAAATAATTCTACTTCCAGACAGCCAAAGCTTCCATATTAAACTGCCAAAACATTTGCTTGCAGTCCTTCTACAATGTGTCTTTCTTGTTCTTTCTTGCATCATCATCTTTTGAAACAACTTCAAACTGTGATTGGTCATCACTTTACTCATGGCTTCTTACTGGGTGTGAAGGAATTTTCATATATGTGTCATATATGAAAATGCTCATATTTTCATATATGTGTCATGTATGAAATGCTCCTTAGACAAGCAGACAGTGAGAGACAGATAGCTGTCTTCCCAGTCAAGCTGACCAGGCTTTATGATTGTTGCCATAGCAACAGCGCTAAAGTAAACAATCTAGCGTTGTGATTTGAGACAAGGTAGCTTGAATAACTGAGAGTAGTTTAACTTTTTTTTCCTCCAGACTTGATGTGGCATTTCACTGTGTCAGCACTGGCACTTGACTGAAATGTAACTGTTGTCTTCTTGATCAATCAAGTTTGTGTTTGTCAATAGATCTCTTTGCTTAAGACATCCATATCTCCTGGATTTTCCGCATTCATGAGTTAACCAGTATTTCATTCACACTGTGGAGGGAACTCATCTGGCATGCAAGGCCAGTTCTGTGCTCAACTTGTGTAAATAACACATCACAGCAAGCCTGCAAATGGTCTTCTTATTAGTCACCTTTGGGCAAACTTCAAAAAGGTGTAGTTTAAGGGAACAGTGCAATTACTGTTCAACTTATGTTTTCCAAGTATTAATTAAAGAGCAAATTTCCTGCCTGAATATTACCTCCAAGATTTTAATGTTCACTATATTATGACTTACAGCACTTTTAGCATATTAATGTACTCCAGTTAATTTTACCCACAGTGAAGGCACAGCTTTGGTCCCGTTCATTTATTTCATGAGAAGCCGTAGCCATTCATTTCACGTCACCACAGGACTTCAAGCTGTTGCTAATCTGCTGCTGAGGGTGTCTCAGTGGAAATAGCCACTGTACCCTGGGTTTTATTACAATGGTTATGGTTATATTTCTCTCCCCTCATCTCATGTTCTCCTGAATTTCTCAGATAAGACCAGACCCCAGTACCTTGCTGGGTTCCTGCAGAGATTCTTAACTGAGGACACACTTCAAATTAGGCCCCTTGAGTGGGTAGGACATTATCTCTGAAACTGGAGTTGTACGATGTGAATCTATTTAGATTCATATTCTAAGGCCAATGGTCATTTGGATCAATTTGCGTAAATGGAATAATTACAGATGATGGTGATGTAAAACCTAGCAGTGGCCTAGAATGCATCATTTGTCTGTAGTGTGTCATAAGATGGATGTTTTTGCACAAAGTGCCTTGGTAATATGTGGCACAAATGATAATTAAACAGATTGAATTGGACAATAAATAACATCCCTACATTGACAGATCTAAATGCAACAAACAATGCTTTTCGCATTTGTGTTTTCTGGAGTAGTATTATAATGTGCATTATTTAGGCCAGACAGTAAAGATGTCAGTCATTCTCTGGCATGACCCAACTTTGTGTACTGTACATTCATATACCAGAAAGTAACTGTGGTGGCAAAGTTAATATGTGAATTAAACACTGTGTTCAAAACTCTTAGTTCTCATCTACACAACACTCTTACCATTGAAATTAAACACAGTTTCACTCACTTAAGTGATACATTTCGGTGTTTTGAGCACACCTGAAACACAAATTCTGCAAACATTCTCTCTATCTCATCTCTCATTCACTTCAAATGAAGACTGCACAACTGAATAATTAAATTCAAGTCAAGTCTAGATGCTAAATTGAATTTTTTTTAATAAAGAATTTTGTTTTTTGATTCGGTGGAAGCACCAACTAGCTCCAGCAGACTTGCAGGTCAAAGTTCATCTTAGTTCAACTTGAATTTGCATAGCTGCCAGCTACTGCAAACAGTGATGCATGCTTGGAAATGTAAAATATCTTATTCTAGTGTGCCATCACCTTTGTTCAATATTTGGTTTATCACAAACACCAGACCCAAGGAATCAGATCCTTTTTCTGTGTTAAATATGGGGCAGTGTTATTGCACCGAAGGCTATAACTGCACCTTTACACTGCACAGCACTGCATTTTCTTGTTAGGAACAGGAACTGTGAGAGACTCTAAAGATCCACAAAAAAATTCAGATATCTTATTTGAAATGTAGAGCGTCAGCAGGGTAACAAAGGCTAACAGAGTAACACTGACTGGATGCTCGAGGTACAAACTATCTTGATAGCAAACACTTCAGAGCACCTCTCTGTTTGACAACAGGGATAGTAGACCTGCAGAAAGTGTCAACATTCAGTGCAGTATTTGGACAGCAAAGTGCAGTCTTTTGAAAATGCTCCTGTAAAAACCATGATAAGGCCACAGTATTTTCAGTTGAGATTGGACCTTATCTAATCTCTATTTCCAGGGAAATGCTCTCAACATTACCACATTAGACAACAGAAAAAAAGAGAGCCGATATTCACCTAAAATCAGAGCAAATTGAAAGTTAATTGCTATACAGCATAACAACAATGCAGATAATAGCAGTTCTTAGCATAATGATTACAATTTGCCATTTGTAGTTTGAATAAGATACTAAAGAAAATTCAACCAGACACCTTCTGTACAAGTGTGAAATTTTCTGAATCAAAACCCTTGATTACCTTTTATTACGTTATGTCATATGCTACATCAGCCACAAAAAGTGTGATTAATCTTTTTTAAGTTTCAGTTTGGGGCTTCATATTTTCTTCACTTACATTCAGTTACACTCCTGGCAAAGATGTTAGGAAAAGTCAATTAGATTCTCCAGCCTCCAGAGCAGCTCAGCTTCTGAGAAATTATTGTAAAACTCCAATCTGCTATGCAAGCTGTCACATTACAGAGCAACTGTGTATTATGCATTAGATAAATTTAATTTTTAGTCATGATCCATGTGTGTAAGAAGTACAACAAGTAAAGACCACATGCACAGTCATTGCCGTCTGATACCGTCTCAGTCTGACTGAATACAGATGATTAAGCTCTCCACAGATACAAAGCTTCAAATGGTGTTGCTCCAAGCTTCAGCTTAAACTCACCTGCATGAAATCATATCATGCATCATAAGACATCCATCTGCTGATACCTGCTGGTCCAGATAGTGACACAAAAGGATAGAAAGAGCGAGCCAGAGTTGGGTGCTGAGCAAATATTTTGCATTTTATAATTTGATATGAGAGCCTGTGTCTGCAGCTTTATGCAGTGTACACAGTTATCCATAGCAATTCTCTGTTGTTTTGTAAAATTGGAATCTAACTGCATTAAACATTTAAAAGTCAATTAAATATATCTCTAACATCTTTTGATATACTGCCACAAATTTGTGCTTCAGAGAGTAGATAAATAAATACATCAGCAGCGCTCAAGAAATCAGTTGTATAGCAAGAGTATAAAGAGACACAGCAGGGTGGAGTCAAAATGATGCCTTTACTAAAAAGTGTAATTTAAAGCTACTATAATCAATATTTTTCATAAAAACAATATAATCAAATGACAGTGTATAATGTCAGGTGTCGCTCTTAGTGATGAACCAGGAGAGAATCATCACCCAACTCTGCACATCTTCTCGACTTTATGGAGTTTTATGACAAGTTTCAGCTCACTGTTTAGCTGTCTGGCCGACAACTTTACCAATTCACTCTCACCACTCTCATAGTGTTGTTTTTGGCCACAGCAGACAGCTGTTTTCAGAAAAAAAAGCTCTAAAAACCCACTGTATTCTACCTGCCCAATACCAAACAGCAGCCATACAAAATTAGCAACTAGCTGGTGGACATAATGGAGCATTTAGCAGCTGAAGAGAGATATTTCCCTCAGGAGGTGGTAGAGAGCAAAAACAGCTAAAAGAGAGTGAATATTAGACTTAAATTCACCAGGTGAACAGAAACATGACTGTTTGCTAACAAGTTCAACATATCAACTTAAAACGTAATGATATGACAATGTTGTGTGCACAACTTGTTTCCGTTGCAACCGAGTGACCAGAAAATCAGTTAATGCAGGTTTAAAGATCAACTTCCATGTAAACATTGATCTATTTGCATCCATAATTTTACTTGTTCACATATGGAGTATAGGGTGTTGACTAAAGGTAAGATCTAAAAGCCCCAGTTTGTGCCTCTCAGTTTATGTGACCCACTTTTGGCTGAGATCTAATCTAGGCATTCTAGGCATGCTCAGAAAATGTTCCTTTATTGGATTTATACCCTTATGCAAAAGTAACATCACCCAAGATCTGCTGCAAATTCACTTTTTGGTACATGATGTAGCCATCTACAACCAACAATTTAAATAAACAAAGTATTAAGAGTTTTTTTGTTTGTTTCTTTTTTATTATTGTCTCAAGCTAAAATTAATGGGTAATGTTTGCAAAGTAACTGAACTGTCCATCAAGAATGCAACATCTCCCCTGCTATGAAAACCTTAGGTTTACTAGACCATCAAATGTGGAAACATTTAATGAAAACCATGATCTTTCACTAACCAAATTGCTTTTGTTGTCCAGCCCTGACCACAGATGGGAGTCAGAATGCAAACCTTGATCCCTGATGTCCAGGGGTCCAGCATGCTGTACAAAAGTGGAAAGAGGCTTAAAAATCCTGTTTTTGTTTTTATTACACTTTTAATTTTAGAAAAGTAAAGTGTTACAGTAAGTGGTCATGAATAAACTATCTTATGAAGAAGGTCCCCACACCAGGTCTTGAACTGGAGTCTCCCAGATCAAGAATGACTGCGCTGACTACTGAGCTAAAACTTTACTCATCACCTCATTGCAGACAGACCTCTACCTATTTATACACCCATGACACAGAGACAGCACACTGTAATAATGTAGGGAAGAACTTCAAAGGCGATTCTTGCTTTGCACTTTTCATTTATCGCCCATTTTTTACAACCTAACTTTGTGGAAAGGAGAAGGGGAACATCAGGTTATGGAGAGTCCCTTGGGAGCACTTTGCGTGTGTCAGTGGCTCAGTTTTATTTCTGGGGAACACCCCCAACTCAAAGAGTTATGTCCAAATTAGGAAATGTGCATCATCTAGCAGGTGGATGTGACTCCCCTAGTTGAGACCTACTGATAGATGTAATAGCGGAGCAGAGGAGAGAGACTGAGATAGAGATGTAACCGACCTGCGCGCTGGTATTTGACATGGGTTTTTTTTCCTTCCTGAAAACAAATAATTTTTAAAATATTTGTATGAAACAAATATTTGTAAGAAACCTACTTTTTGTGCTTTGCCAAATAATGTTTTTGTATTCAGGCACACCTCTACTGTACACATAATTTAATATGAACATAATTTCTAGGTGACAGTGTTGTTGCAACTCTGCAAAGCTCCTGGCCACCACTGGCAGAAGGGAGTTCAATCTCACTTGTCCAGCACTTCAGGTGGTGAGTAAGGACGAAGTTATGCGCCATCTTGGTTTACAGTTCAAATTAAATTCAGAGACTTTGGACTGTGGAATGACGTGTCTTTATGTCATTTTATACTATTGAGCACTGCATGCATAAAATGGCTGGTTCACTCTGATAGAAATCCAGAAAGTATGTTAGTATGACTGTCTGTATCAGGTTCTTGCCATTAAGGTGAAGAGTTAAATATCCTTTGGTGTTGCACCATTAACTGAAAATGTTGTTGCACCAGTGCTACCACTGTAAAAGAATAGGGTAGACCCTTGTGCTAACAACATGTCTACAATGTTCTCCTGTTCTCTATGGGACTGATTAACCCAGTCACAGTGATTTACACATTTAAGAGGTGCCTGGCTGGGTTCTATAAATTATTCTCTATTGTTGTGGCTTTCGGCTATAAGTCCAGACGCTGAGGCTACAAGCCCTCTGGCTTTCCCCTGCATACAAGCGTGTTGATAGAAGCAGAACTGAGTCTGCTTTTGATTTTGTTCAGCTATCACAAAATGTCACTGAGCTGTGGTGTTGACTTAGGTAGAACAAAATAAAACCAAAAATCTCTTTGCCCAGACAAATAAGACTAAAGCTGAAACAACATATTCAGTTATGAATATAAAACTGCAAAACACATTTCAAAGTAACAGACAAGAGAATTTGAAAAATATAGCCTATAAAAATAAGACAAAAACAGAGACCCAAAGACAAGCATAGACAAATGTAAAAATAAAGTCAGTTAAAGCTGTTTGATATTACTGACATTTGCTGTGACACCACATTTGTACAGGAAAATTCTTAAAGTGATTAAAACCAATATCTGGGAGATGAACAATGACTGAATATATGCGATACCACCATCCAATAGCATGTCGCTTTGTCATATGCATTCATTTTAGCTTGATCTTCGATAAGGTATTACCTGGTGCATGGTATAAGATATATTTATCATTAGTGTGAATTACACTGTGCTAGATTCCGGTATTGCACAAACTTGAATAAAATGACGCATTACATTTTTATATAAATTAATGTCTTTGTCTGTAAAAAATAAAATAAGATAAAATAAAATTATATTTTCCACTCTGCCACGAAAAAAGTTGAAAAGTCTCTGCAAACCTGAATATTTGACAGGTGCATCAGAGGAAAGTACAACTTGAATAAAAATGGGACAAAAAATACACAATTACTGCAGTTACATGACCATTTTAGGTTTCTTTCTGAACATATATAATCGGAATAATAATTTCATAAAGGTGCATGATTTCTAAGTTAAATGATTGTTTAAGGTTTCCTGATCATAATCTCCATCACACAAATCTGCACTCCACCATATTATACAAAGATGGCAAAGAAAGGGCATGCACAAAGGTGTAATTTCCATTGGTAATGCAAAGAGGATATACAGTATAAGGTGACTTGTAATGGCTAACGTCCAATGTAGGCCCACAGATGTTCAGAAAATGTTTCATCAGTGGCTTTACACCCTAAAGAAGAAGTCACATCATTCAAAATCTGCAGCTATTTCATATGACTGAGCCCCTTACCATTGACAGTTTAAATTACAGTTGGGTAGTATTTAGATGTTTTTTGGTTTGTTTTTTTAAAAAATACATTCAATATATATGTTTATTAACAGTGAATATTCTCCTAAAAATATACTGATGAGCATAAATCAGAGATAAAGAGGTAAAGGACAGTGCTCAGTCTCTCTCTCTATTAAGTTCTTGTAAGTTTTGAAGTGATGTTAGTATATCAAAATTAGAGTATTAATAATACCACAACTTACATAGCATTTCAATTTTCTTTTGTATTTTTGTATTTGCACAGCATTTATGTATAAATGCAGGAAATGGCATTCACATACAGCATTTACAGGTTTTTGTTGTTGTTTTTAATTTTATTTTAAGGAGCCTCAGACTTCATGTGTTTACCTTGCGAGGCAGCTGGATTCGCCAGATCATGACATCACAAGGTAAGACAGTGATAGACAGCGATGGACAGATGGTTCATCCAATCACCTGCCAAACCTTTTTGAAAGTGCCTGCACTTTTCCTAACAGTTTCCATGGACGGCTTCTCAGATGGTTCTGTGTAACAAACCATATGGCGCGTCAGGTTATTCATGGGTCCCCTCTGCTTCTCAAGCCAAAGATACCTTTGAGCATAAATATTCTGAAAATAGAACATAATGGGAATACTTGAGACAACATTAAACTGACTAAGCTCTTATCTTGATAACTGAAGAAAATGACACAATGACCAGATTATTATAAGCCATGACATGTCATACCTTGTTTCACTGAGACAAGGGGCAGAGTCCTGCTCTGATATGTTGTTTTTCCTGTTATATCATTCTAGTTTCCACCACATCCGAAACATATATTCTTTGTCCTTCAGATACATTGTTAATTGACTCAATTATTCAAAGAGGGATCTAGTGTTTTACCACCGGTTTATTATCTTTACACCATGTGGCTTCACTTTTGAGAAACTTTTTTTTCAGCAGTGGCCAAATAGCAAGGCTGACCTCTGAAACCTTATGTCAGGGTATTATTTCAGTACAGATAGTTGCAGAAAGGCGGTTAAGATTGCCAATTTTGTATCTTGCAGAAATTGTATAGGACAAAAGGGTTTCCAGTGTGTCAATCAGATCTGTATTAGACCTTTTATCTCTGTTGACACTTCTATTTCATGAGTCTATTTCTTACTTTGATGTCATTGAAATTCTCCCTCTACACATGTCTTTGTAGGTCTGTCCTCTACACATCATAGTGTCTGATGTTCTATGAGTCCACTGGAAGAAAAACACTATGCTCATTGTATGAGTCCACCTGTATACATAATATATCTGTACAACAGTTCACACTTTGAAGCAATAAGAATGAAAATCAAAACGGTCAAAAATATAGGTTGAGGAGTGTTTGTCCAAAATAACATTTACAAGTATTTATCTCAAGAAAAAGATAGATTTGATGGTCTTAAGGAAAAGTAATACGCACAATAAAACAGCATAACTTTCAGAGTTTGGACATCCTTCCATATCTGTTATATTTTTAAACCACAGTATTTCAACTAACTAGTGTATTCTAATTTGAAATATGGGAACACAGCACATCAGTCATGTTAGCTCTCGTGCTGACATGCACAAAGAAAAAGGGCTGCATTTAGCCATAACACCCAGTTGCTGTGTCCGCTGTTAGGAACATCACCTTGCAAGCGCATTCAAGCCTCATATCAGCATATTGACTTTCTGATATGTCCTTGATTAAAATGCTAAAAGCTTTGGCCTTTCTGTAGAGCAGAGAGTAACAATAAGACAATTTATCTACATGGGCCAACAAGTGTGCATGTTTTTTACAGTGGCTGTTGAGGGCAATGCCATGTTTACTTTTCAAACTCCCCCAAAAAAATGCTGCAGAGCAGAGATGTAGTGAAAACAACTGCTGGACATAGCGTTTAAAATAAGCATCAACTTAGCTGCTGCATTAAAATTACTAAGTTCCTTCCCCTTATGTTGTTACACTGTGCACCGTTGTCCTTGCACTCTACACTGCGTACTCAAAGACATAAATGAATGATTGGATACACAAAAGCACACACTGAGCTCCTACAGAGGTGCTCTTCTTAAACACCTTGTTAAGTGCGAAAGTCTAAAGTCTGAGCCCCTTCAGCACACAGCACACTTAAGAAAACATAATGAAATATATTTATGCACATTCTGATATTTGATTAGTACTCAATATGAGATTTTTCACCTTAGCAGGAGTTGTGCAGTTAGTCCTGCTCTCCTTAAATGCTCCAACCCTAACCCGAACTCCTGTCACTCATCTTGATGAGCTGTCTGCCTTGAAACACTATTGCCTGAGGGTGACACAAATGGCATCTGAAAAGCCACCACAGGAGATAAAGGAACAGATGGTGAATGCAGGGGAACAGCGATGAAAGAAAAGCACAATGCTGTTATACACTGTGTTGAGCAAATCTCGTCTGCTGCATGTTCTTTTGTGTTTGACATGTTTCTGTTGTTCCCAAGGCTCACCTTTTTTTTATCCAAATATTTGAATGTACAAAAATCAGTTGCTTTAAAGCTCTTCGAAGCAATTTCACACATTGGTGGCGTCAAAGCTACAAGTATGAAATGTTTGAATTTTGAAGACTGCATTACCTTGAAAACTTGTAAAGCAAAGCTGTAAACTGTAAATTTGTTGGATACATAATTGCCTCCTGGTAGGGACGGAGTTGGACTCAGTTTTTTCTTCTTGTTGAAGCACTCACATGCTGCTGTGAGTTTTCTATTTCACTTTCAACTTTCAGTTCATTACCTCCTGTGCAACAAGTGGATTCCCCATCAGTGACCACATCTAATACCCAAATAACACTAAAAATTTGGGCAGCGCACACTGAACATAAAGCAGGTCAATCACGGGCGCTTAGATGCACATGTGCACCCTCACCTTAATATATTCTTTTATGCAGATTTAAACACATTTATCCTTTTGAAAAAACAAGCACAAAGATCTGTGAATTATTTTTTGATCATTATTTAGGAATCGGCAGCCAAATTGGCAGCAATTTTCTCTCTGTCAGTTAAAAACTAAAACCCAACCCTCAGCACTGACTGATGTGGCAGCAACATTTTTTTCTCAGTTATGGTGATAGCTGAATGTTTTTGCATTCTGCTACCATAAAAAACATGGGACACATCTAGTCAGTATTTATTGGATTTAGCTTGTGTTTGGAAGGGATTGGGAAAATGTGTTTTCATCCACGATTACAAATAAAATGGAGGCCTGTTGGCCTGAGTCATTTTTACCATCACATTTTCATTTATATCTTTGATCTCTGCAAAGCTTTGTGGCAAAGCTGTTCAAGTACTTTTTAATAAGTTTGATTTGACTTCTTTTCTTAACATTTTTATCAGTAAACATTTTTTTTCTATGTCTGAATACCTACATTTGACAGCGTGTACAGTGAAAAACTGTCTGATTGTACTCTGAGGATTTTTTGACATTTGTTTGACAGCTAAATGTGCTTCTGTCCATCAGTACACCATTGCAGTCTTACAGGCAGCCCTTCATTTTGACACAGGGCAAACTGCCACCTGACACATGATTCATTTCTGTAGACAATTTAAGACAATTTAAGTCTTCAATGTAAGTGACAGAAAACACACTTGGACACACTTAGTCAAGGTCTGGCATTTTGACAATATATACAGTATCTTTCTTTCAACTCTGGTGAAGATCAGGACTTATGAATGTATTGTCCTTAAATTGCAGGAAGAAAGTGCCAAAGAAGAACAGCAAATAATCCTGAAAAGATGTGCTCGGAGTACAGAATGTTCCTTCTTTTTACCATCTGAGGATTTATGACCTCAACTAAGAGTAAGTCCTTACTGTCACTATATTATTTCAAGATGTACCTTCCAAAACTCTCGGGAAATTCTGAAACTGATTCTGAAATCATTTTTTTTTTCATTTAGTATTAACTTGTAGCTGATCCCACAGAGAAAATGGGCAGCAATTACAGAGAATTAAATTGCATTCTGCTAGTGGTGCTATTACTTTTAAACACACTTTTAAAGTCACAATGGGCTTTAAAAGAGACGCAATTAATCAACAAACTGCAAGGTTTCAAATCAGAAAAAAACCCATTATGGACTCCAAGCAAGTAAAGTGTTATTACAATTACAAGATTAAAATACAAAAATGACCCAAATACTGTATAGAATATTAGTAATATTAAATAATAATTAACATTGTCATTAGAGGCACATACTGTATCTAATTTACAATTCTAGACAACTATATCCACTTAATTTCTATACACACACATAGTTTATGTGGAACTATAAGCATAAAGTGTTTGATATTCTTAATTCAGTAAAAACAAATATATATAACCGTATTCCCTGCTTGGTGACAGTGAAGCAAATGTAAAAAGCAGAGGCAAACTCAACTGGAATTGACCAAAAATGTTAAAAATACATCAAATATGCTGTATATCCATCTGAGTCCTCAAGAGAAGGTCCATCAAAGGCTACACAACCAGATTTAAGGGAATAGCTATGATGTTGATACATCACATCATCTTTTGGGTTAAATAAGTAAAACACAAGTTTGCGAGATGATGTTTTTACTTGAGTCTTAGTGAAGAGTGTTTTCCCGCTATGTTTAGTCTGGAATGATGCTTCAAAATAAGTAACACAAATATGCAATCACTGTATTTGATCATAAATGCTCAAATGTACTGTTTTATGTTCTTTATATGATATCAAACTTGCTGCCAGTAAACATGCCAAAATTTTAGCCAACTTTGACATTGTACAACCCTATATGAAAAAGTCAAAATCAAATAATAACATAACATGATAACATAAATAAGTGTTTTCAATAATTTGGCCGCAAACAAATTATTACAACCAAAGAAAAGTCAATACAGAAATGTTTGTGCCAAAAACACACATCTATGTAGAATACAATAGTCTTTGTTTTAGCAGCTTCTTGAAGAATATTCTTATATATTACTTGTTTTCCCAATTTTGTTGTGGTGACAAGTGTAATCACTGCCTGGATTATGTTCGTAGGTTCAAGGTTGTGTGTCCTTTTGAGTGAAGGAAGTGTTACATTTATTTCTCTGGCCCTAATAACAAGTGCACACCTTTTGTGTATTTAGATACTGGGTCAGTCAAAATAATCTTAAGCATAAAATGAGAGGTTTCACAATACAGCGGATGTTTTTCTAACTTCACACAGAGAGAAAATTGCACATTAGGAGTACCTGAAGTAGAGGAAATTACTTTATTTACTACAAAAGATCATAATAAGCTAATTTTCTTCTCTTTTATACAGTAGCAACAACTTGGGTCAACAACACAACAAACTATGGGAGGAATTATATGGAAGTAGTATTAGGTTTCAACCAAAATGACAAGAAATCATTTGTGACTTGCCACAAAATGATAAAAAAAAATGAAATGAGCAAAGTGAGAAAAAAAGGGGGTTCAAATAACAAACATGGCTACAGAGCAAACATCCTGGAAGAAAACATTTCTCAAGTGTGTACAGCAAGACTTTTTCAAGGCACTTTTTCATTAAAATAAGTCTAAATAATAATGACATCTTCAGTGCCATGGTATCACTGGGTTTATGAAAAATTGATATCAATCTATTTCTAATTATAATATTTTTTTTCCATACCACCCAACTGTACTTGCAAACCAACCACTCCACTGTACCAGCCCACCGTCACTCTTACTTCTCCCATAACATCAACTGCTAAAGCTGCTGTTTATTTCACCCATTTCTCACAGCTAACTTGAGTCCTTGAACTTGATCCTCAACAAAGAAACAGCAGGTTCCTTTTTAGTCGAAAGTCCACTTAGATCCCTGGAAGGAAACACTCCTAAAGGTTTCTTCATCTCAAGCGGACACAGATGGACATGGAGGACATAACGAGCAGTAGGAGAGAGATGGATGGCCTGTCCAATATAACTAATCACTGGGACTGCTGGAAAATCTTCAAAGGATGGGCTCTGGTACAAAATGGAGAAAGATCTGTCAGTTTTAATAAACTTAACCCTCTCTGGACATAAAATAATCACCAACTGCTGTCAGTGCTTGAAAGCTTGAAGGACTTCAAGTTGCATATTCTGTTTCAGAGGATCATCTTTTACACAAGAACATATAATCAATCAGAAAGGAAGGCAAATATACAGATCATCAGATATCAATATATCTCACACACGTGATGTTTGTAATTCATAATACTACTAACTGAATGCTATTTATCCTGTAGCTATAGGTGCTGTGAGTTTAGAGACATTGTGTATGACATGTTTAGATTAGACAAGACCAGTAAGAGGAGTTATCACTTACTGTGTATCAATCAAAAAACTGAGGAACAAAATTTAAATTGCTTTACTTTTCATGCACCAGAAGTAAGCTGTGAAATGTTAAACTCCAAGTGAAATGACCAATTACATACCTTTCGGCAGCCAAAATTTTTTCTCACTTGTTACCCTTTTTTGTAATTTTAGCTGCCATGTTGACATTTCACTCACATGAACTCCATCTGATTTTCATCGGTCTTGACAGACACAAAGTTCAACACATTTGATCTTTTGCTGAGTGATAGACCTGACACCATGCGCTTGGAGCCATTCCTATGTCTATTTTATTTATTTGAAAGCCATAAACAAAGCAGCAAATTTGTGAAACCAGCACTAGATGAACTTCACATCTATCTGTTCTCATACCGTACATCATGGAAAATGTGCACAATGTAAAACTGAAACAGTGTAATGAAAAAGCAAATTACAGGGAATTCTGAAATGTTAAAAAAATACAGTACAAGGAGAGAGATGGGGTTATATATATCACTAAGATTATTAATTACAAATAAGGCAACATCAGAATATTTCAAAGCCTGTGGACTTATTTCTACAACACTCATCACTAAAATGTGAATGGTTCATTTATTAATATGTGGAAATCACAGATCGGATCAGGCATACTGTAACATATCTGTCAGGGGTGAGATATCCATACACTGTGCCTCTCACTCTACTGCCATCTACTGCCATCTGCTACTGAAATATTCACTCTAGTGCCCACTCAGTGAATATAACTTCCTATGGGCTTTATGTATGATGTAATGACAGATTGGTCACATTTCCATCTAGACATTGATGCAGAGATATGTTGCTCCACTTTGCCCTGATATCAAAACTTAAAGCAGCTACAAGGAGTTTTTGACCGATTATGAAACAATCTCAATTTAATAATGACGCCTCTATATGACCTACATAAGCAAATGAGACCATCAGCGAGAAGATTGGCTATTTCTAGATAGTTATTCTAAATGCCTGCCACTTTGTCGGTTTCCTCACAAAATCAGATGAAACGATTTACGACACTCAACCTAAGAACCAATGTTCACATTACATGGCATGGGGGAGTACAAAGACGTTACTAGGATGAGGGGAGGACATTTCTCTTCATTTGATAATGTTAAAAGTAAAGTTAGACTTGTTGGCTTCCCCACTCATTTTTAAAAAAGACAAGAGAAAGAGAGAGAGAGTGAGAGCGAGTTTAGAGCACAAGCAAGAATGAGAGAGAGAGCAGCAGTGGTCGAGCGAGCTATAGTGAGGTGTATCGAGAACAAAGCGGTAAATCAGAGAAATAAAACATTATTTTCTTATTGTTTCACAGCGGTTACATTCTAAAGCAGAAATAAACACGCCTACAACTCCACACAACCCTGCTGGAAGATGCTGGATTTGTGAATGCAGCCTTACATGTAACCTCAGTGTATGAACGTTACTAAAACAAAGTTTACTTTGCTTCACCATCGTCATATTACAGTTATTAATCTTACATAGCCACAAATAGACACATTACTCATAGCTATGCATCCCCCATCTTTACAACACAAGGTCATGCTCATGGGAAACGCAGTCTCCTACCGCCTTTGTCCACAGGGGCCGCCAAAATGAACACAAAATGTAAGTTTCTTGGAGTAACTTCAAAAAGTTAAGCAGCCACACTGCAGAGGTAATACGGCAAATTGTAAAGTAAGATTATTTCCTCTGGGCCGTAAAAATAAATATGCACATTTAAATATGAGAATCTGCATTTTCTGGCAAAGAGAGAGTTATTTAAATAATCTAATTATGATAAAGTCCTTCTCTATTTATGTGACTCAAATTGACATGCCCAAGAGTAGAATGTCTGCAGCCCACATTGTTCTCCAGTTTGCTCATGCAAAGTGCTTCAGAGCCTGTCTCTTCTCTTTTTATGCATCCAACTACACTTGAGCCAATGCATTCCTGTTAAATCCTGTCTGCATACAGCATGGTTCATTATTGGCTTTATTAGTATGCATACTAATGCACGTAGAGCACCTAAACATGAGAGCAGTGACATTGAAATGCCTATAGAATTGCATTAAAGTATTTTTTCTGTGTCAAACCCACTACGGCACTCTTTCCCAAAAATGTAAGTTGCTAATAACTTATGCACAAAACATAATAGACATTGCCTTCCTCGTAACTGTAGATGCTTAGACACAGAACAGCATCATTAGACCAAGAAATGAAAGTGTCTAAAAGTGTGATATCTCTTCCAACAATGAAGATCTGACAATATTGCTTACTAATTAAAAATATCTTTTGAAGAGAATCCAAAAAAATAATTTAATTTTTTTTTCATCCATATTGGTGTGTGAGTAAAGCATAGTTATGTTTAATTTGCTTTATAATTTCCCTTTGTTGTTACTGTTTCTATCATCTGCCTTCTTGTATCTCAGGTTAGAAAAGAAACTGACACTGTTCTTGTTTGACAGCTTTTTCCTTTGCAGAGATAATTTGATGACTACATGACTGCACACCAAGGCTATTTTATTTCCACTTTTTCAAATTAGTTTTACTTTCTGTAATACAGTACATCAGGGTTTCAGGGTTTCATTTGATTTAATTTTCAACTTCAAATCGATTAGTTTTCTGAACAATTGAGGATTTCATTTCACTTCACCACAGTTATTTTAATCAATTTTTTTGTTAGAGACCTATTCAGTGTAGTTTTAGTTTGAGGTCAGTTTGAAAAAGTAAAATAGGGAGTGGGGAGAAATGAAACCTCCATCTCTCTTTTACATACATTCAGTATGTAACACAGAAAAATGATTCCCCTCTTGTACATGTCCTGACCGGTTCCGACCACACAGCAGCTTTCTTGAAGCATAACATTACAATCTCTACGCAAACTGCTGTTTCCCACTTATGCTGGCTCCTATTGTCAGCTATCTTTTGGGCACCTTTTATCATCCCAGAACAGAATCTTATGTAAACACAAGTACTTGAGGTGCATTTTAAGAGGGTTTTCGCTTCCTGTTGTAGTCTGAAAATGCAGCTTCCAGATGGGACTAAGTACCTTTTTTTTTAAAGTGATTTGTATTTTAAATGATCCCACGTACTGCTGTCTCATTTGCTATAACTAATTCAATGTCTCAGGCCCTTAATTCAAAATGTTAGCTCTTCTGTCAGTAACATTAGCTGCTGCTGTCTTCTGTGTTTACTGTATTGATTCTTACTAAGTGCAACCCGCTCTGAAAACATAGGGCCTTGTGAGATGATCAACACCTCAAGAGGACTGTGTAGCCTTTGGTGGATATCCATAAGTGATGTGGTTGGTTCCTCTAAATATTTTACCCATAGAAGAGCCCCCATCGGTTCTGTTGTATATACTATATATCTGAAATTTTGCCTTTGAGAATTTGAGCAGAGATAAGTAGTTCTTCAGTTTCTGTATACTGCAGGCATAATTTACTCTCCTTCAACTGAGAATTTAAAAGAATGTCATAATTGAGAGACTTTCTCTGAAAGATTCTGAAATCAATTCTAATTTGTCCAAAGGATTTTACAGTAATTTGTCTAAACATAGCAGAGAGATTCAACATGCCTTTCGACATCCATTTAAATAAACCGATATTCCTTATCTGAATAGGAACATCTGGATTAAAAGCAAAAGAGGACCACAAAGAAATGGTGTTGGGGGTGTTTGGATATTTCCTTATGGTCTTCCAAACCAAGAATGTATTGCATATAATTTGAATATTAATTGATGGCTTTTGATGCTCAGCCTTGTATATGAATGGAAGTGATTTCAGTGGCCTTGGACTATATGTAAAAGACTCCAGGCCAATCCATGGGGAATAACGTCTGTCTAGGAACCGACTAATGATGTTTTTGATTTGAGCTGACCAATAATAACTCTATAGATCAGGCGGCGATACCCCTCTCTTGGCTTGATGAGCTTGGAAAATTTCAGTTGATGATTTTTATCAACCCAAATATAACATGAAATATGAGTATTGACTGATTGTAAAAAAGAATGTGTTAAATAGCATGGACGATGGTGGAACAAATAGTTTAAACAAGGAAGTATATTCATCTTAATGATATTAATCCTCTTTGACTTTATTTATAGTGGAGAATAGTTTGCATGAAATAGATTGTTCAAATCTGGGGTTATGAAAATACAGATAGATATTTGAATCCTTTCTCTGATATATGAAAAGGAGATTGCAGTGGTGATTGTACGGGTTATAAAATGAGGTGAATCCATATTTAGGGTGTAAATGTTTAGAACAATAATATGTCAACCAAGAATTGAACCTGTCACCAAAATAAATCTGCTCTCTGGCTCCTTCACTTCCTGTTCAAATATGAAATATCCATATTCATAAGAATGGCAGTGTCTCTTTTATTACTATTATAGGAAGAAAAATAAATGTGGCCAACCCAGTCTGTTTAAGTTTCAAATGTTGTATGTTTTTCCTTTTTATTACATGGCCATTTCCCTGAACATTCAAGGTGATAAATCTGAGATCATGTATCCTGAGTAAAGTTTCAAATAAGACAAATGGTTAACAATTCAAGCTAATTGTAACAAAAGACCATAAGAGGACCCCCGTGTTAAAAAAAAAGAAAAGTAAATAAAAACAGAAACAGACAAAATAAAATGATACATAACATTATTGACATTAGAAGCAGCTCCTTTCCCCAGCACTGTCCCCAAACCCAGACAACTCCCATACTCCCCCATAAATACCACCACCAATATTCTGACTTCATGTAACTTTTTAGGGCCCACGTCACGTCAATCTTTTCATAAAGCAAAAAAAAAAGTTTAAATTAAATTGAACCCGGCATTACATACTTTGCAAGAATGAAATTAAACTAAGAGATCAGTGAATAGAAATTACTGTTCAGAGCCAAAGATAAAACAAAGATAAACAACATTATGTGGCATTAAATTGCCGACAGATACATCATAATGAAAATAATTACGACACCACTTGGCTCACCAGTCCTTGTCATAGTCTTTTATCCTGGATGGTGTCATTGTTAAATCTGTGATTTTCATGGAACGCAGGCTAATAGCAGCGCTTTTCATGGAACGCAGGTCAATGGCAGCGTTGACCTGAGTTCCATGAAAATCACACGATTTTCATGGAACTCCAGTTGCTTGTTGTTGTTGTTGTTGTTGGTGGTGGTGGTGGTGGTGGTGGTGGTGGTGTTCCAGTACCTCCACACAGCCCTTCAGGGTGCCTTTCACACTAACCTGGTATCTTTTCATGGACCTTACACCTAGTTGGGTCTCATAGACATAGACAACACAGACATCATGGTGGTGATGGGGAGGAGGTGGGTTGCACAATAGTAGGTCTGAAAGACAGAGTGCAGAATTGCAATGATATTTAAAAAGCAGCACAAAGAGTCTGATTGACTAGAGGAACACAGAGATTTTTACACCTACCTGGCATCCTTTCACAGGGCCCAGTGGATCGTGCTGGTGCCACTGAGATAGTCTGTGTGCATACTAACTTCCACACCAGGTGCTTAAGCTGTAAAGACTGATAACTACACCTTGAGGTGGACGGGCAGTGCACGCCTTTACTTGAAGAGTTTACCAACTTTTATGTAAACAGTGTCACGGTTCTTGTCAATCAGATGTAATTTTCTTTTTTCACAGGGCCCAGTGGATCGTGCTGGTGCCACTTTGCTCTCGGGCTCCACTGACAGGAAACTGCTGCTCCTTGATGGGAGAGAGAAAAAGGGAAATGGTGGGTGATGGTGGTGTTAAATGTTATGGGTCGAACATGTATAAGGATTTGCAGGACTGCTCATTGGCATTTGTATTTAGTTTAACATACTTTAATTTTGGAGTTCAATTTCAGTCTGCTTATGATTTGAATTGAGGAACATGAAGTTTCAGTATTTTGTAACTATTGTAAATACAGATACTACAGTATACTGTCCAAAGTGATACCCACAACACAGGAAGACTGCAGTATGTTAAAAAAAATGCTAAATTCCACAAGGACAGTAATTATTTCTCATGTTTTGTTTTCTGACAATGTTGACATTACATGTTCCAAATCCTTTGCTTTGTTAAGATTATGAAAAAAAAGATTCAGACATTACCTTACATGGGTGGACTGGCAAGAAAACATCCCAGAAATTTACTGTCAAGCAGCCCCAATGCTTCAATTACTTTTAAACTCTATTGTTCAGTGGAACTGGCCAGTTGTCACACATGCCTGTTTCCATAGAGGTCCCTGAAAAGACTTCCTCAAAACTTTCCCTGTCTGACTCAGGTTCATCTGTTTGTTAAAAATGCATAAAATAGACATCATTTGGACTGTCTGACATGAGCATCAAATATTGTTGTATTCATTAAATTCATGATGATTAGCCCAACCTTGACATAGGCAAATACATATGTGGTGTATTATGCAACATATTATCCATTCATCTTGTAGTGCAACCATAAATAACTTGAATAAAGTGGTCCAACCTGATCGTATGAATGATATATTGTGCTCTAATTTACTTCACAGTCACAATTACATTCAGTATTGCACACACCTCTAAGTGGGTCTGTGCTGTTTCCTGTTCCCTCCTCCTCCATCATTTCCCTTTTTTATTCAAAGCCATGTTAAATAATTAAATATTTAATAAATCATTTTTATTGCTGGATTGGCTATCAAATATCATATGCCTTATAGGCTTTAATGCAAAAAAGGACTTTATGAGTAGTCCAGAAGAAAATTATCGAATTTACATGTCTATTTTAATCAACAAAACATTTAACCCACAATAAGCATAATGTAATGTATGTGATGTAACTATAACAAAACATAATGTTAAACACAAACAAACTCGGGATAGTATGCACTAGCAATGCTACAGATAAAGATTTTATACTTGCTAAACAAACAAATTACATGCATGGTTAGAAAAGTGAAAATGGGGCAAATGCTGTAGTCTTTGTCACAATTATATGCCATATACACCATGAAAACCATTAGATTTACCATTGGTCAGTAATGGGTGTTATGTAAATAGGTAAGACTGTCAATTACAGTTTGAAGCTCTGAAAAAAAGAGTTTCCAAGGCAGAGATATGAACTTACACACAAGTACATAAAGGTTTATTTGGCAGAAATGTACCATATTTGTTTGCAGCAACCAAATCGCTGTGATAAACTTTGAATACAGCAGCTCTGTAAATAAAGGTGAAAATAAAGTTGCCGAGGAACCCGCAGCTCCGTTTTAATCAGCTGGTTGTAAGTGGGAGATGTGCCGGTGTCTGTGCCCAGCTGGACAGAACTAAGCTGTTCAACTGAATGATTTCAAGACCAGAATCCCCTTTCCTGATAGCATATTTAGTCTAAGGTAAGAAATAATTGCCTCCTAGTGTGTGGGTTTTGTGTGAATGTAGGCACAGTGTGAATGTTTGTGTTTATGTGTACATTAAGTGCATGCATTTGTATTTGTATCACGGCACAAGTTTGTCAAATCACTGACAACCTTTCTGTCCTCGAACAGAGGAGACGGCAGGGCCATAGAAAAAAAAAAAAAACACATCTCATGTTTTTACTGAAAGCACATGGTGGAAAGAAAAAATGTGAAAGGGGCTCTACATACCACACAGCGAGTGGACATACACAATGAAATTTATTGAATTCACATGACCATACTGTATGTCTAAGGCTCAGAGAGAGAAACTGGTCACAAAACTAAATTCTCTTGGAATTACACCGAGCCTAAAGGCCAGAAACCTCAGTGTCATCTTTGACTGAAAGGCTCATGTGGGGTTTGTCACCAAAGCCTCTTTTTATCACCTCAAACATATAACCAAATAGTGACCATTCTGCTCTCTGAGCAATGAAAAGAGATTAATGCATGTTTTAATATCCAGCAGGCCGGACTACTGTAATGCTCAGAAGTAGACCAGAAGTAGAGAAAACATTACATCTGTTTTAAAGTCCTTGGTTGCCTGTCAGTTTCTGTATTGATTTCTTTTACTTTTTTTAAAGCTCTTCATGGTCTTGCACCAACCTCTGACATGCTCGCAATGTAGACCCCAGTACAATCCCTCGTGTCCTGTGGCAGTGGGTCTTTTACTTGTTCCAAAGTGCAACCTTTGGTGAAAGAGCTTTAAGGTTTTATGCTCTGAGCTGTAGGAACAGTCTGCCTGAGGATCTGAAAGCAGCTGAAAGTGTTGATGTCTTAAAACTTAAAACCTACCTTTTTTGCCTGGCTTTTGATTAGGACATTTTATTACCATTATTTATTTTATTCAATCATTTAGTTTTTGTATTTGTGTTTAATCCCTCTTATCTATTTTACTTGTCATTGTCTTTTATCACTTCAGTCTAATTCTGATTTTATTTCTCTTTAGATCTATTTTGTTTTTTATTATTCTTGTTTTTCCATGTGTGCATTAGTGTCAATATTAGTCTATCATATTAGTCCCAATCGTTTGTACTGTTTACATTTGTCCTCTCTTATTATTGACTTGTCAGTCATCTGTAAAGCACTTTGAATTACTCTAACCTGTACGAGAGGTGCCATAAAGTTTGACTGATTGAGTTGATTTATCTGGGTAATTTGTAATTATTTCTTCTGACACTATAACCACTTCTTAAAACAAAATAATAATCAAACTTTATACAATTAAAAAATATTAGTAATAAAGTCAACTGTCTAAAACATTAAACCCAATGGATCCACAAAGGATCTATTTCAGTACATTGTAATGAAACAGTTGTGTTGCCTGTTGTTGCATCAGTACTAAGGGCCATGCTGGGCATTTTTACCTCTCTGACAGGGTGTGCAGAGCATGTCATTCGACAAAATTGCACTATGTAGCAATACTGGATGAGCTTGACAAATTACATTTAAACCCACAATGAAAATGTACTTCTGCAGCTTGACAGACCTCAGAAATATCTTGCTTCATTAAGCCATCCGCCCTCACAATTTTCCCTACACAATGTGGATTCAAACCTAACCTGGGTTCAAAGTCTCACCACCAATCAAAAAAAGAGAAAAGTAATTGAGTGTGAAGCAGAGGTCACTCTTCTTGCGGAGGTTGAGGCCAGAGAGGTTATATTGTTGGGTATACTGTTCATGCAGTGGCACACATGATTTGAGATGAAACATTGACTGTGATGTGTTAGTGCTGAATTTCAGCCTTCAGAGGTGATCACATCCATACTGGGTGACTATTGTAGCCCTTTGTACCCTTGGGGGAGGTATTTATCAAAGGGAACATAACATGCTTTTTGTGATTTTCTGTTATTTTTATACTGTTATGATGTCAGATGTCTATATTAAACATGGTCAAAGTTCCAAAGTGGAGCTTCAGCCTTCTCTGAAAGCTTCATTTGTAGCGTTACCTCTATTTTCCTGCTTTCTTCCTTTTAGCCTTTGTTGCCAAGGTTGTTCAGTTGTTGTTATTGTTGTTGTGAAGGTTGTTGTTAAGTGTAATACTACTACTACTGTTTGTTAACATAGTCTCTGGAGCTGGTGGAGGCTTTCGGGAGCTAATCGATCAGAACAAAGTAGGCTCATCGAGAGGGGAGCCTTAAAGAGCCAGGAGCTAAAACGGCCTGTTTCAGACAGAGGCTGAACTGAGGGGCTGAGGATCTCTCTCTCTCTCTCTTTCTCTATTTCTCTCTCACTCTAAAATTCAAATTCAATTAAGCTTTATTGGCATGACAGCTCAGAAACCTATATTACTAAAGCAGAACAGAAAATTATTAACATCAACAGATGATTGGTAATAATATACTATAATATGCAAATATCAACAATCATATCAAGTACAACATAATATAATATAGTATATAATAATATAATATAATTTTTACAGATGTAATCACTCAGAAACATTTACTACAGAGCTTGTTTCTCTTGCATGACAACATTTAACATATTTTGCAGCTATTACTGCACACTGACTTTTCTCCCCACATAGATACGGCAGTTTCTGAAGATCAAGGAGATGGATAAACTCAGGATATATATTATTTATTTTTTCAAATAAATCTTTCTCTAATCATTGTATATCTCACAGTATAGTAGGATTCTGTCTCCACCTCTTTTTTATGACAAAGTGAACACAGCCTGGCCTCCCTGGGTAGCCTGTGTCCACTCAGTCTGTAAATTGTCAACATTTTCCTTAATTTTCTAGCAGCCATGGAGTAATTTGGTGGTTTCTTTCCAATATTTGATGTAATTTTCTTTTTGTTTTGAGATGATTTAGTTGGGCCAGATTGTTGGGTGTCTGTCCTGAAGCCCTGGTGTGTGTGTGTGGGCAGAGCTTCAGGATTAGCTGGCAGAGGAAACTCTTATCTTTGTTCAACTGGTGGCACTGAAGGGTTTTGTACTGGTAGGAGTGGAGTCACTAGATTGGAGGTGTTTATAAAATTTGATTGCTCGCTTTTGAATTTTAATTATTAAAGGGTACTGGCCAAGTTCTGCCCTGCATGTATTACTGGCTGTGTGTCTGTGAATTCTAAGTATGTTTTTACATAATTCTGCATGCAGGGCTTCCAGTGGATGTTTTTCCTATTTTGGGAGGTCTTGGTTGGTTAATGGACCCAACACTTCACCATCATACAACATTATTGGGTTTATTATTGAATTCAGAATTTTGAGCCAGATCCTAATTTAAACATCAATTGATTTTTTTCTTTTGATGGCATAAAAAGCCTTTCTTGCCTTTTTTTCATTCACAGCCATGCCAAAATGTCCAGTGGAATTGATATTCAAACCCAAATATGTATGTTTTGTGTGCTCAATTTATAATCCTAATGTGAATTTTTCAGAAAATTGGATTGTTTTTGAAAGGTTGATATTTTGGTCTTTTTCTATATTTACAGTTAGTGCCCATGTTTGACTGTACTTGTGGAGGATATCCAGGCTCTGCTGTAAGTCCTCTCTAAGGGAGACAGGAGAATCAGGTCATCAGCAAACATCAGACATTTGACCTCTATGTCCTGCAGCGTCACACCAGGAGCTGTGGATTTTTGCAGTTGTTGAAAAGGGTTGGGCTCAAATTGCAGCCCTGCTTCACTCCACAGTACTGTCTGAAATAACTCATTCTTTTGTTTCCAATTTTAATTGCACATGTGTTATTCAAATACATTGATTTAATTAAATCATAAGTTTTACCCCCTATGCCATGCTCTAATAATTAATGAAAGATGCAGAGCACCTTGCCCATACAGCTGTTGACACATATCCCTCTGTAATTCTGAGGGTCATATTTGTTGCCACTTTTAAATAGAGGTGTAATAAGACGATTATGCCAACTCTCAGGAAAATATCCCACACTCAGAATTAGATTGAGTAATTTAAGAATAGCCAATTGGAATTTTTCTGTGCTGTGTTTCAGCATTTCACTTAGTATTCCATCAGGCCCACATGCTTTTTTGCTTTTGAGGGTCTTCAATTTGTTTTCAAATCATTCATAGTAATGGGGAAATCTAAGGATGTTTGGTTGTCAGTGCTTATCGATTCCATATTTAGTAGTTTTTCAAGTATTTTTTTTTTGTTTCTAAGTCAGTTCCTGGTCATGTTGGCCCAAATAAGATCTGAAAATGTTCGGTTCATATGTCTCCTGTGTCCTGTATGAACAGCTCCTCAGGCTCAGACTGACAGACAGAGTTTCACTGGTCCTGGAGGGAGAAGATTCTCTTCAAGTAGGCATAATTGTTTCTGAGTATGGTTTATCTTTTTGGTTCTAATTGTATTTTTATGTCTTAAGTGTTTCACAATACTTAAGGCGTATATGATTGTTTGTAGGGTCTTTGTGTTTCAGGTTAGATAGTTGTCTAACTTGTTTTTTCAAGTTTTGACAGTCTTTGTCACACCAGTGGTTCTTTTTTTGTTCCTTTTCTTTTGTTTGTACATAGTTTCAATTTAGCTTTATTTTCTGTTCTCTTGAAGATATCCTTTATATTTTGGACAGCCTTACATATGCCTTTGGTAGTGGGAGGGTAGGGGTATTCTATAAACTCTTCTAGTAATAATTTAATCTCTTCACTATTGTTTGCTTCTTGGTATTGTTCAGTGCTGTCTGGGGCCCAACTGTATGCCCTGGGTATGTTGAATAACTTGCTAGGTTTTTTGTGTGTGGGATATTATTCTGTTTGAGGAAGAGGGTGATTTGGTTGTGGTCTGATAAAGTTGTTTGGTGCTTGACTGTGAACACATCAAAAGAGAAGGGGTTCATATACAGTGCTGCTTGAAAGTTTCTGAACCCTTTAGAATTTTCTGTATTTCTGCATAAATATGACCTAAAACGTGATCAGATATTTACACAAGTCCTAAAACTAGATAAAGGGAACCCAATTAAACAAAAGAGATGAAAAAAAACAACATTTTTTTCATCTATTTATTGAGGAAAATGATCCAATCTTACACATTTGTGGGAGGCAAAAGTATGTGAACCCTTGCTCTCAGTAACTGGTGTGACCCTCTTTTACAGCAATAACTTCAACCAAACATTTCCGGTAACTGTTTATCAGCTTTGCACATCAGCTTGGAGGAATTTAGCCCATTCTTCTTTACAGAACAGTTTCAACTCAGGGATGTTCATGGGCTTCTCAACATGAACTACATGCTTCAGGTCCTTCCACAGCATTTCTTTAGGATTAAGGTCAGGACTTTGACTTGGCCGTTTCAAAACATTATCTTTCTTCCTATTTAATCATTCTTTGGTAGAACGACTTGTGTGTTTAGGGTCGTTGTCTTACTGCATAACACACTTTCTGTTGAACTTCAGTTCACAGACAGATACCTTGACATTTTCCTCTAGAATTGGCTGGTACGACTCAGAACTCATAGCTTCATCAATGATTGCAAGCTGTCCTGGTTCAGAGGCAGCAAAGCAGCCTAAACCATGATACTACCACCACCATGTTTCACAGATGGGTTAACGTTCTTATGCTAGAATGCAGTGTTTGCTCATCGCCAAACAGAACTCTTCTCATTCAAGCCAAAAAGTTCAATTTTGGTCTCATCCATTCACAGAACATTGTTCTAATCACCTTCTGGCTTATCCACATGGTCTTGAGTGAACCATAGACGGCAGCAATGTTCTTTTTGGAGAGTAGTGAGTTTCTCCTTGCAACTCTGCCATGCACACCATTGATGTTCAATGTTCTCCTGATGGTGGACCCATTAACATCGACTGTAGCCACTGCAAGAGAGATCTTTAGTTTCCTAGACGTTACCCTGGGGTCTGTTATGGCCTCCCGGACTATTACACACCTACTCATGGTGTGATCTTTGTTGTTCGACCACTCCTGAGGAGGGTAACAATGGTGTTTAATGTCCTCCATTTGTACACCACCTGCCCGACAGTCGACTGGTGGAGTCCAAACTCTTTAGAAATGGTTTTGTAACCATCTGCAGCTTTGTGAGTATCAGCAACTTTTCCTCTAAAATCCTCAGAAATATCCTTTGTTTGAGCCATGATTCACTTCTACAAACCTGTGTTGTGAAGCTCAGAGTTTGACAGTGAAGACCCAGATTTCTCTTCTTTAAATAAGATAGGGCATCCCAGACTCACACGTGATTGTCATCCCATTGATTGAAACAAATGACTGTAATTTCCCCTTCAAATGAATTGATAATCCTAGGGGTTCACATACTTTTGCCGAGCACAAATATGTAACATTGGATCATTTTTCTCAATATATAAATTAACAAGTGTAAGGTTTTTGTCTTATTTGTTTAACTGATGTCTCTTTATCCAGGTTTAGGACTTGAATGGAAATCTGATCACGTTTTAGTTCATATTTATGCAGAAATAGAGCTGTATGTGATTATATAACCTAGAGTGCTGTTGCCAAGAGTTGAACAATAAGTGAATCTTCCCAAAGAGTCCCCTCTTACCCAACCGTTGACAATATACAGACTGAGTCTTCTGCAGAGTTGTAATAGCTCCCTCCCATTACAAATTTGAAGTACTTCCCATTACTACAAAATTGCAAAAGTGAAGACCCTCAAAAGCAAAAAGCATGTGGGCCCGATGGAATACTAAACGAAATGCTGAATATATATATATATATATATATATATATATATATATATATATGTGTGTGTGTGTGTGTGTGTGTGTGTGTGTGTGTGTGTGTATATATATGTGTATATATGTATATATATATATATATATATATATATATATATATATATATATATATATATATATATATATATATATATATATATATATATATTTGAGTGATAGTGAGTCTCACACTAGCACCAGTAGTCTGCCACATTCGAGCTGTACCATTTCCAGACATTAAAAGGAGATACTGGACATCAAAGGACTCTTTATGAAACATGTCAGTTCACTGGCATTGCATCTATCACCAGTGTGGGCTCTCTGTTAGACCACCGTCTTGAGACTGCGTCATAGGGAGTGTTATTCCACAGAGTAAAGCAGAGCTGCTGCAGATGAACCAGATACATTCCATACTGTAGAATAGTTGTCTTTTCAGAAACAAAGGAATTTGATACACACTGAAATATAGGTTTTATTTATGTAATAATCAGGAGGCACATGCATATCCATAAATTCTTTGCATCAGCACTCACTGCTTGCTCCTATTTCTTCTTCTCATCTTGGACATGACGTTTTCCTGACATGAGGAAAACAATTTATGGTTTTAATGTTGTCATGTCTACATAGAATTAAAGAAGAAATGGGAACAAGATAGCAGTGTGCAGGTACTTTTTGGTTGTTTTGATTTATAAAAACTGTATATATCCCATTCCCCATTGCTTTAAAAATGTTTATATGCATGGGTTTAGTGAGTTCGTGTGGGAAATAACCAACCTTTCATGAATACATAAAACAGACCTTAGGCTAAAAGTTCTATCAGACAATGTTATGTTTTTTTATTATTTTTTCAACATACTAAGGAAAGGTTTATTTTGAACATACTGTATGTGCATATATAAGAATTTTTTTTCTCTGCAAATTTTTTTTAAAAATTTTTTTAGCCAAAAGTACAATTTCACAACTTCATCCAACCATTTCAAGGCCTGAACCTACTTGATTTCTGAGCATTTTAAGGATGTAACACCTCTTGGATTGCCAGTGAACATGTATGTATCCATGTAGTAATTAATTGTGCTCCCAAAGCATATTTGACAAAGTATATTATTAGTATATAAACATATTTTGAAGAAGATGGGATTCCCTGATGGCATACACTTTTGTTGGTAGAAAGATGCATCTATCCTGGTAGAAAATGGCGGAGGTCCTGCTCTGAGCCCTTAATTCTGCCAAGTGTAATGTTCAATTATTGTTCTGAATGGGCAAAACCAAAAATCCCAATTTTGTTCAGGTTAACAGCAACCATAGGCTATCATTTGGAAACAAAAGACAATTCATCTAACTGGTAATAAATCAACTGATACACATCATGATCATCATGTTTTTCTATCTGGTTATGGTTAATCAAAGTAAATTATGTGGTGGGTCTCAATAATGTGCAATTTTTAGTGCACCTGTGAAGTTTCTAGGTTCAGAAATATGTTGAATTTTTACATGGACAGTGGAAATGGAGGTTTTGATTAACACTACCAAGTTTAGGGCATATCAATTCAATCAATCAATCAATCAATTTTTATTTATATAGCGCCAAATCACAACAAAAGTCATCTCAGGGCACTTTTCACATAGAGCAGGTCAAGACCGTACTCTTTAATTTACAGAGACCCAACAATTCCTCCATGAGCAAGCACTTGGCAACAGCGGTAAGGAAAAACTCCCCTTTAACGGGAAGAAACCTCAAGCAGAACGCGGCTCTTGGTGGGCGGCCATCTGCTTTGACTGGTTGGGTTGAGAGAGAGAAAGAAAGAGGGAAAGGGGGGGGGGGCTGTGTGGCTTACTGGATGTTATATGGCACACAACAGCTTTGATCCAGCCATAACGTTTGCAGCAGCAGCAACATGATCTTAAATGAAATCGCATTTCATGAAAGACCTTGAACCAGTACACCGTGGTTCACAGCTTTGTGTTGTCAAGCATTGGTCTTGCTAGAGCATGTTGGAAGAGGGGCACACAAAGAGAATGACAGTGTTGCAGAGTTTTTCGTTTTTTTTAAAAAAACATCGAGTATGAAATTGCTTTTCCCACTGTGTGTTTCGTAGTCTTTAAATGTGATAAATCTTAATTTCCATCAGATTTCTTCAAGCAGGTGTAGAACATGATTTAGACAGCAGATGAATGTCTCTGAGCAGGGAAAGTCTGCACAATTCATCATCATTATCTGCATTTCTGCACCTGTGAATGTGTCAAATCAACTGTGAAGATGCACTGAATTGTTGGGACTCCTTATCCTTCTTTGTATAAATCACTTTCAGTCATTTATATAACTACCACCTGTTACTTTAGATTCCAATGCAATGTAGTTATTTGAAAAGTTTAATTTCAAAAAGCCACACTGAGGTGAAAAAAATTACACCACAACTACTACTACTTCACTACTACTAGCTTGACAACTACTAGATGGATTGCCATGAAATTGGTTTGGGCGTTGATCGTCCCCACGGGATTAATCCTACTGATTTTGGTGATCACATTACTTTTCATCTATGTCACTTTTTATATATAGCACATTCTTTCAGTTTCTCCCCACACCCACTAAATAACCAAAACTACTGCAGTCTTAATTACAGAATACATTCACTATGTTTCACCCTTTATGAACCTCCAAAATCAGAGATCTTCATTATGTTAATATAATCTGTCAGTCAGCCCTGCTGCAATGTTACAGATCACTGCATAAAAGATAAATGCACAACGGAAAAGGCTGAGATTGTTTCACTGATCCAGCCCCGGTGCCTACCTGCAATCCCCCTAGTTCAATTTCCATATTCCATATCTCTGCAACCATTTGCAGAAATACTGGTAAAACTTTCATCCTTGAGCTGTGCTTATGCTCTCCTGTAAGAACTGACTAGTCATAAAGAGTACGGTCTAAACTTGCTCTATGTGAAATGTGCCCTGAGATCATTTCTGTTGTGATTTGGCACTATATAAATAAAATTTATTTGACTAGACTCATACATTTAGAGTGCATAGAAATGATATATGCACAAGAATGATATGCAAAACTACCATAAACAACACGTGTAGGTGGATTAGTTTCATTCTTACCTTCAGGCATATGATCACTTTTTACTTGGCCAGCATACACTTACAATTTTTCAAATAGCATAGTACACACTGACCCTCTTTCATGTTTCTTTTGGAGAGTTAGAAATTAAGAAGTAGGGGGAAGTTGACTCAAGCAATACTCAAGCTTACATACCTTATAGACATCTAGAAAGATGAGAACTCCAGCAACACTTGTAGTATGAAGTTCTTCATACTTCTCCGTGCACCTTGGAAGTAGGTGAAGTTGTGCCAGAGACCCTCACTCTGCATACCTTATAGACATGAAATTAAAGGAAACTTACACTAACAGTAAAATTAAATGGATAGGTATAGATTCAAAACAAATTGAACCCTGGTTTGGTAACAAATCAGTATTCAAATAATTAGCTCAATAACATTAACAATTGCAGGTTCGACCTGGAAATGTATTATGTTGCCCTTAAAACTTAAAGGGTCCATAGACTAAAAGTAGAACTGAAACGGTCTTCAATTTAAAAAAAAAGAAAAAAAAGAAAAACAAATGTCTGAATCCAAAGGGGTCATTGTCTTTAATTGGGAAATGAAATTCTGAAAGTTGTCTAGGAAGCTGTGGAGCAGCAGCCATTAGTTCCTCTCTAATAACCACAGGGAACAAGCAGTCCCTCTTTATTCAAAGTTCTCCTCAAAGCTAACAGGAGGATATCACATAAGCAGGTGATTTGAGGCTGGTGAGTGCAGAGAGTGAGCAACTAGCTCTCACAGGCTTACTCTGCCACAGCTACAACCATCTGAGCCCTTTTTAAGCTCAATAATAAACAGTATTGTGCTCTGAGTTTAATATACAATATAAACTATAGCTCACTGTAACTTATATTAAATGTAAAACACACAATACTCCCTAAAATAAGGAGTAAAACTATGTTATCTAAAGCAACATATTCCTTTGGCATTTAGTTTAAAATAGTATAAACCATGTGAGTTTACATTCTGGACACAGAGGTAACTTGTACAAACCTCTTGCAAAAGTCTGCCTAACATGGTGGCTAATTAGCATTTAGCTTAACTCACAATTAGCAATTAGTATGCTAATAAACATTAATTTGGTTTTTAAAACTTTACCATAAGACAGACAATGTTACATATCTTAAATATGAATGCTTACCTTTGTGCATAACTATTTAAAAACTACAATAGTAGTGACTTTACAAACCAAATTTGCCACCTGGCTTGCATTTAGGATAGCCTATGATTAACTCTCTCAAAATGAGACGAAACCAAGTGAGTGGCCACTACTACCCTCAGAACAAGTCTGACAAGCTTGTTCTGTGATGACAGAAGTTTATTTGCGATTGCCTTTGGAATACCATCATACCAAGCTCAACAGGCATAGTCAAGGCGACACTGAATTAGAGCACCAGCCAGTATTTTCAAAGCCCCAAAATATTGAGATCCTGGCCAGAAACCAATCCAGTACACCACTACCACCCACCACAACCTCAATAATAAACATAAAGTAGAATTATCACCTTTCTGACATTGTCAACAAAAACAAAAATGAAAATGTAGAAGCTTCATAAATGTAGAATTTACGGCAGAACTGGATTGCATTAGACTGCACAGATTTACCTAATGAATTGGCCAGTGAGTGTAGAATGATTAACAGTGTCAAATGCCTTCTGAAGGTCGAACATCACCATCTCACAGAGTTTCCCTCCATCAAATTCTTTTCCAATGTAATCAGTCAGATAGAGCAAACATGAATAAGTAGAGTGAGATTTTATTTATCCAGGGCTCTGTTCTTTGTTTGGTTCAAATTCTTTTTTACTGGGGCTAGTTTGTCTCTACAAACATGGATTTGAAGGTATTCCAAGCAATATCCACTTCATCACACTCTAAAACCTTAGACCAGTTCTTTTTGCTAAGACATAAGACAAATGCATCCTTACTGTATCTCTTCATGGATCTGGACTAGATTGTATAATGGCGATTAAAAACAACTCTGGGCTTTCCTTGTACAAAAGATGATAGAGTGATCACTAAGAGAGTAACCAATTACCCCACTGTTAGAGATATTCAGTTTATCAGACACCAAGATTAAATCAGTGATGGTCTGTGTGGCCCTTCTAATAGGCTGGAAGGCGATGCAGAGGCTAATAATCCTGGTGTTGAGGATCTTTCTCAGGTAGTTATAACATAATTGAGGTGCATGTAGCTGCAATATTATTTGTGTACTTTTTTAAAAAAAAAATGTATGTACAGCTACAGTAGTATGTCAATTTCTATCATCAGTCCTAATTTGCACATTTCTAGACTTAAACAAGTTCTATTGCACACAACGCCAGTTTTACTTGAATTCAATATTTTTTTCACAGCAAGGAAAGAATTCAACATCTGGGTGAAATACTGTTGGTGTTGGAGCAGACGCAGCACCCCAGCCTGATGTTTGATGTCATCAGCCAGGTGTTACCAGATATTCCCTCACCTGTACCTCCTGTCCCAGGCAGCTCTCTGGCTTTGTGGATCAGAGATGCAGGGAAATACCAAGAGCTGTAGAGAGGAAGCATTACAACCACTGGCCAGAGAATTCAACTTCAATGCTGCTGTACATGGAGGCACACATATTGCAGGAAGTAGCTGAGCCTCCAGACACAGAGGAAGATAACAGACACTTTTTATGGCAGTGTGGAACTCTTGGTCCAGGTCATAGATTTATCATCAAATCCCAAATTTCTGTTTCTGATAATGTTGAGTTAAATTGGATAAGATAAACTTGAAGACTACTCAAATAACAAAAAGGAGCAGACATTATGAAGAAAGGAAAAAAGCATCTTTAAAATAGAACCATCAGAAGGTAACGCAAGAAAACGATGCCAACTGGAACCTAAGTTACACTTTCAATTTACATTTCCAGCAGAGCTATTACATTGGTGCACCTCAGACATATTGCCTACTACATACTCAATCAGTATGTACTGCATACTGCTTACTAAATGAACGATTAACCATGCCATTACCAGCAGGCTGTTCACACTCAAGTATACTCAAGCAAGAGTATCACATAACTGACGGCTGGTCTCACCCAGCCAGCGGCTTTTCACATCTCCGAAAACGTTACAGCAAATTTCATAACCTGAAAAAATATTAAAACTTAAGTGACATATTAACAGCTTTTTAGCCTGACTGAAAATCTCTGCCCTTGTGCAGTCTGAAGAGACACAATGCATTTTGGGGCAGTTGACTATGTCCATGCTGCATGCTCAGAAATTCTTGCTAATCTAGTATATGTCTGGCCATTTTTTGCATACACAAAATCTACATACTATGCTGCTGGAATGCATTACATATTCAATTTGACACCATACCCAGTATGAATAGTACTTTAGTATGCAATTCCGAACACAGCCAAACAAAACACAGTGAAAAAGCAGTCTCATTAAGTGAAGTCAGAACACCTGCGTAGACACTCAGTATCTCAGCAGAGTAAGAAGAGCAGTAAAGGAGGCAAAAATGGACTACGGGAAGATAGGGGAATTACAATTCCAGGAGGGCAAATCCCAAAGGATGTGGCAAGGTCCAAGAACTATGACAGATTACAAGCACAGTTCAGCGTTTAACACCATAGTTCCCTCCTGGCTCATCACATAGCTCAAGGACCTGGGATTAAACACCTCACTGTGCATGTGGATCCTTGACTTCCTGACAGGCAGACCCCAGGTGGTGAGGGTAGGCGGACACACCTCTTCTACCCTCATCCTTAACACCCAAGCACCCCAGAGCTGCGTGTTGAGCCCCCTGCTGTAGTCCATGTACACACATGACTGTGTAGACACTTTTGACACCATCATCAAGTTTGCTGATGACACAGCTGTGGTGGGACAGATTACAGAAAACAATGAAATGCCTACCTGAAGGAAGTAGAGGACACTCAACAGATGATTTACTGTATAAACAGATGCTCTTAGTTTAATTTTCCTCCTCTGCATTTTTCCTTTTCATTCATTCATTACATCCAACTAATGCAGCAGTTAATGAAAGAACAACAGGACAAATCTGTGTTGGTTCTGCGGTGTTAGTATTTCAAATCTGATTCCTGCAGTGCGCTATAGGAGATTCAATTTACCCACGTCAAATGAGGCGCATCAATAATTGCTTTCAGTGCGTTTGGGCCTTAAGGCTAGGAGTATCATTGAGGATCCCAACCTCCCGGATAACAGCCTTCTCTACCTGCTGTGGTCAGGAAGAAGGTACTAGATACACCAGGCCAACACTGAGAAGCTCAGGAGGAGCTTCTATCCTCAGGCCACTAGGATCCTAAATGAGGTCCCTGCTTAAGACACTAATACTGTCATTTTTCTTGGGAGAACAGTCTCAGCAGAAAGCCATGGATACTGCAATGCAATCCAATACAACCTTGCCATAATAACTACTACCTTTATTAAACATAATGTAGTTCAACATGACTGGCAACAAAAAACAGTATTTAAATTCAGACACTGTAAACACAGCAGGTAAATTGATCAGGCTACATTCAGCAACAGGAGGCAGGCAGGCAGAATCAGTTCAATGGATCAGCAGGACATCAGCAACAGGTAATCAAACAGGAAATGGCTTTTAGGTTGATAAGAGGCTAGCATGACTGGAAAGCTGCAGGAGCATGGCAACATTGTGACAAATAAACATTATCATCTATTGAAATTATTTTTAAAGTAGTTTAGTGACACACACTGATCATGCCCACTCGTGCAAGATGATTATGAATAATATTAAAGGCATCATGGACTGTGACTATATGAAAATTAAAACAAAGATAATAAACAGTATTTATTACTAAAAGAACAGATTCAAAGCAACAAAATCAGCTAAAATCGAATATGTTCTTTTCAAGTTAAATATATGACTACGTATAGTAATTATACACTGAATTTAATCCTTAACTTTACCTGAATGAGCCAAGATGAAGAAAAAGAAGGAGGAGGAGTAGAAGAAGAAAGAAAGAAGACGAGTAGCCTAAGCCAAAGCTGCAAAACTATTTTCATGAACTGCACTGAAAAACCACTAAATAAATGGTAAATAGAATAAATGACTTCAGCATAATTGCACCTGTGTTTCCTTTCTCAAAGCTTTGGAGACCCTCTCTGTCCTCGCTCCTCCTAAGGGGTTGGAACTTCCTTTATTATGGTGGACTTTGATCAGTTGGCAGGTCACTGGCTAAAGGGAATAGCTGAAAGCTAATTGAGGCTGAAGAGGGGAAGGATGCAGACATCGTAATGAGAGAGAAGGTGATTCAGCTCCTATTTTAGAATTTGAGGCTATATACTTTATGGTGTAGGTGTGTATATTGTAAGATTGTATTGTAAGTGCCTCAAAACGTAACATGGTATTGAATCAACACATCTCTGACACACGGTCAACAAAATCTGAACATTAAAAGCTTCAAAAGTGTTGTGTTTGTTGCAGGGCTGTTTTGTTGCATTACATTACATCATACAGGCTTTTCTTTTGTGTGTGTGTGTGTGTGTGTGTGTGTGTGTGTGTGTGTGTGTGTGTGTGTGTGTGTGCAATGGTTATAATAGCTACATGTTATCACTCAAAATCACTTTCAGCACATAATTGAACCATAAACTATGTATAAATACAGACATTGTGAGATGTGACCTCACCCATTGGTTTGCATTGGAGCCTGTTTGAAGCCCGGAGTTGCAACTTGTAGTCAGCACTATCTTTTCGATTTGGAGCCAGGATCTTTCAAATAAAGAGCGTGTGGTGTTGCCTTTCATGCTCTGGAAACATGCCCCACTACCTCAGACCAAAGCGAACAACATTAGTCAGACCGTGCAAGTCCCAGAGCCAGGGGGAGCAGCAGGTGAGCACACTGTCGATCACACCCACACGGCAGGCATCAAAGCCTCCTATTAGTCTTCAAATATTATTAACAGAATAATAATTTCCAAAATGACATCAAGTGACTTCTCACATGATCTTGTAATGTCGTGATCTCGCAAATCCACCTGCCTCGTAAGGTAGTAACTTGCCCCAAGGTAGGGGTAGAATGAGCATGGGGACGGGATAAACTGAGCCTTCTAGTGGTAAACTGAAAAAAATGATACAAAATCAAACAATTTTGAGACAATTTTGAACTTTATTAATGCCATCAATTTAACAGAGGCAAAAACTAATACTTTTAAGTAAAACCATCCTGTCCTGTTGTTCAACATGTTACCTAAACCTGCCTAAACATTAACAAGATTAAACTGTGATCTTTGTGTGTTAACTACAGAAAGAATGTATGTGTAAATGTGCACATTTAACTTATCATTTGTCAACAATTAGGTCTTTAATACATCAAGATCGTAACGCTTGTAACAGTGATCAAACATTAACATGAACTTGTAACAGTGACACACGGAAAGTGTGTGTGTGTGTGTGTGTGTGTGTGTATGTGTATGTGTGCAGTGAACGATGACTGACCACTCTCAGTGTGGCTCAGCACAGCACCTCTGTGCCTCCACATTCCCCCTTATCAAGGGTGCATGGAAAGGCGCCTCTTTTTCCCGTCTAGCTGTTCCAAGAACTGTGATTAGTCTTGGCAACATTTTCACAACATCCTCTCTTGGACTGGTTCGTTCATCCATTGATTTGAATGTGAAAGTTGGCTTGTCGAGCATGGGGCACACTCTGCCTCTCTTCAAGAATCTTGCCTCGAGCTCATCTTAAACTTCCTCAAGTAACCCAATGTAATGGTATATTTTGGATTTAGTCCTATCAGCAAATTTGACCAAATCAAAATCCCTTACAGCAAGAGTTTGTCAAATCATCATCACTGGATTCTTCTGGATTTTCATCATCTGTACAGTCATTTAGGACATCAGTCATGTCATTAGCATTTGAGCTGCTTTCCTCTTCAATCATTTGCTTTCTGCCTGTTTTCTTCCTCCCTTTAACAAATTGCTTCTTTGTTGTTTTTTTTTGGAGCCTTCTTTTGTGCTCTCTCTTGGTATGCTTTCTCTATGGCAAGTTTTTCAGGAGTGTCAGTCAAGATTCTTGTTTTGACCCTCTTACGCTTTTTCTTTCCCGATGTAGATGATGCTTTTGGGTGTGGAATTATGTGGAATTATTATGGTGAATGGAATAGTTTGCAGGGATTTTTCTTGGTGTTGTTGTTTATTTTGTGTGAAGATTTTCCCTTCCAGGCTCAAATTCTTCCTTCCCCTTTTAATGGAAGAGATATGTGAACATTTTTACATAATACCTCTATAGATAGGCTACTGCACACATGGTGATCCAGGCCTATGCTATTTTGATCATGGCTGAGTAATTCCTTATCATCCACCTTTATACTTGAATAGTGTGCATGGTCAGATTTTCATTCAGCTTGTAAGCTTTGATTTCTTTGTTTACATTCATAAAAGCAGGAAATCTTTTCACACACTGCAGTAACCTGGTCACTGTAAAAACCTGTATTTTCATGCAGCTGGTTATTTTTCCAGATTTATCTGAATCTTGGATATTCTCTACAACATGGGTGAATGTTTGCTTATTTTAATTTATTATTAATGTGCAGTTAAACAGTGCTTTTTGAAGGCATTTGTTCAGGACTGATACAGAGAGAACAGGCTCTGTAGAGAGAGTGAACACTTTTTTTTTTTTTTTTTTTACAAAAAGTCTATTGTTTAGATGTAGAACGCAAGTTATTTGTACTTATAGTATATTTTTGTGTTATGTTTATGTATGTCAGTTTCAGTTTTAATTTAACTTAGTTAGTTTTTTAGATTAGTTTAACTAAAATGGATCTTTTATAATAATCTTACCTTTCATCCCACTTTACTTTTTTACAGTTTAAAGTCTCAGTCATGCACATACATTATTGTAAAAACTCTGGTAGAAACCATCTTACTTGTACTGTATTCATGGCCAAGGAATATGGTTTCTCCAGCAGAAATCTAGTTGTGTAAACCAGACTTCTTTAATCTTGTACCCCTAATCTGGTTATTTTAGTGCCTTTGGTTTTCCGAACAGATGTCTCTTTTTTATATACTGTATGTTAATCCCTGAATGAGAACCTTGCCAACTTCTACTTAGCCCCACAACTGTGAGGTCATGTGTCAGCTTCAGAGCACCGTCACTGTTTTTATTAGTTTCTTATTCAAGGACACTTCTGCTGGGAATGACATTACCACACGGGCTTCAGTCTTCCAGTTGATAGACGACCTCTGACTCTTCATGGTACCCCGCTGTTTGTTGCCGCTCTTCATCTTGTTCTGTATTTTTCACTCTAACTGTTCTGTTTCATATTTCCATGCATTTTGGCCAAAGCTTATCAGCCAAAACTGTTCTTTGCTTCACTGCATCAGAGTTTCTCATGTGAGGACATTTTAAATTAACCTTGCAGATGCTATGAATACACTGCATGTGACTCTGCATCTAAAATCCTCTTTCAGCAATCAAAGTTTCAAAGTTGTTGTTTTTTTTTCTCTCTAATGTAATTTATATGTTATGAAGGAAAACCTAAAGACCTGAGTTTGAGATTTTACTTGATGAGATTATTTCTACAGACAGAGCTGTCTTCCCTATGAGGAATGTTTATGTAATAAAAACTAAAACCTGAAGCGAAGGGTTATTGATGCGTAAGTCTAGCACATACATTAGCAAAATGTAATTATTCACCAGTTTTTAAGTGGGTGAAATAAGTATGTCTTCAAATGAAAAATAAGGAAACGATAGACAATCTTGTCTTCTGAGTTTGTTGTGTGTGTGTGAGAGAGAGAGAGGCGTGATTCCCAAGACACTGACATCTTTGCTTTGAAATTGTTGAGTGGTTGAGAGTTTTAGCCGAGACACTGATGGAAACAGTTTTTTTTTTTTGCTTAGGGTGAGTGGGGACAAGTTATACCTTCATGACCTACATGTATTATCGACTACAACAGCCTCATTGGAAAAATTCACCCTGAAATATTTAACAGCTGTTTGGTCCGTGTCTGGGGCCATTATGTTGTCTGGTTTATGTTTTCTTTTCTTGATGTATTGTCACACCGATAATATGACAATATATAAAGGTATTTTCACACAGCCCATACAATCTGAGCCATCTAAAATGTCAGGAATAAACATCAGGTTTAATGTCCAGAATGTATTTCCACCACCAGACATTTTCCACTTTGAGCGAAGGCTGAATCATGTCTTCTCAGACTTATAACCCGCAGATGAATGCAACAAGATCACCTCTGGGCCTGGGGCTGCTCAAAATGGTTAACTTACTCACGTAAAATGTATTGAGGCAATTTAAAGGAGAGTGAAAATGCAGTCTCCATCACCTGATCCTAAATTCTTTCATCAAATAGGAAAAAAGGTTTTGGTTTTTGATGATGAGTGAACAGAGATGTTGGTCACATCGGAACAAATGTCTGCAGTTTTCCAAAAGTTCCAACATGACTAAGACTAATATTGAGGTTGACCACAGGAGACTTCATTGCTTTCAGCTTGTTCTTCATCACTGTCTTGTCCATCATGTGTATCTACCTTTTTTTCTGCAGCTTTTTGAAGTGTCTTACATAACCAAAAAATCACTCATTTTGATTATTCTATTTGATTGTCACCATGCGAGGTCTGATGATGAAGCAGGTGTCAGAGATTACAATAAAAAAGCATAAAGAGGCAAACAGAAAAAGAAAAGAAAAGAGAGGGGAATGTGATGGAAAAAGTGAAAAATAGAGGTTTTCACATCAAAGACCCCCTCTTGGATATTAGATATTACAGTACTTGTCATTTTGACACTGACGCTCAAGGTTTTTGTGGAATACCTATGACTTATCTCTCCCAATCCTCCAAGCATTTTAGCATGCCGCTTGTAAGTAGAGATATTCCATACTATATCACATCAAGATAATTTCAATATCTTCAGAACGTGATAAACATCTTTCATATCATAACAACAAGGTTGAGACATGTCAGTGTATTTAAGTCACGACCGCATAAAGCTGCAACAAGCGTGGCTCAAAAAGGCAACGTTACTGCCAGCTGTACTGCGGAGGAGTTAGATCCAGAAACAGGGAGCGACTTGGAAAGTGTGGAAGTGGTTTGGATATAAAAACTGCAGTACACATGTAAGCCAATGGGAGGAAAATAGTGGCATGTGGGCCAAATGTGGCTCTCCAACAAAAATATTTGGCACCCTAACAGAAGTTTTCCCTTTTAAAGATTACATAAACCTTTTACATGACTCCTCATAAATCTACAGTAGATAAGAATGCAAACAAGGCTCATGTAAATACCAGGAAATGGGAACTTAAGACATAAATATTTACAAGGTGAATAACAACAGTACATAACATAATCTGACCCGAACAGATTTGTGTAAATAACACTTAATTAGTTTCAACCATGAATGAAGCAGGCTACTGATTGTGTGTGAGCAAGCTATTAATTACATGTCTAACCTTGTAGTGTAACACAGAAGATATATTCATGTTTATGAGTCATTTTCTTGTCAGATGAGTATTAACATAAGCTGATGTAAATCTGTTTGCCCTCACATACAGATGGGAATTATGACATCTGCCCTCAGACTGTTTTATAAGGAAGGAAGCCAAACAAAACATATTAACATATTAAAAACATACTGAGCTGTGTTTTCACCATGTCTGTAAAATAAACTCCCCAATAAACAGTGCAGAAAAAACTGGCTCATAGCTGAAAATAATTGCTGACCCCTGACGTAAGCATTGTAAGAAGAAGATGAAAAGTTTATGTTAAGACTTTGTCCATTTCTGCAATTAACATTAACTGTATCCTGCAATTAATATTAAAAGTATTTTCAGTATTTTTATCATGTCATCACAAAACTACCTACAATATTGTGGTATTATTTTTATGCAATGTCACCCTCCTGTACTCGTAAGATGATTAAATAAATCACTTCTGCAGCATCCTGTTGACACATCAACATGAATCAGACGGGTGAAATTGAAAAGAAAGAAAGAAAGAGAGAACAAACCCAAATGAGCATTTTTCTATTGTGGGTTGGCTGGTTTCCACTAGATTATCTATGGATAATCAGTACTCCAGTACTGATGAAGATCTTCAGTTGTATAAAAGACATGATTGTAAGCTGTTTTCACATCATGCCGTCATCTAAAAAGATTAATCAGACATCTGATTTAAAAGCTATATTGGCAATTTTGTGTGCATGTAAATATCACATGCACAGGGCAGTGATGACTTGCAATTGTGCAATTTGGAGTATTTTGTGTTCAGTTAATTTGCATAAGTAGTAGCCATTTTGTCTCCACAGAAGGAAGATGTGAATCCTCAATGAATCTTTCCTTTTCTCTTATTTGTTATGAATATCCCTGAGGGGGTAATTCCTTCTCACAGCTTGCTGAATAAGAACAAGAGTAAGCTCATATAAATATAAATGCACAAATGTATGTCTTGTCTTGTTTCTTTCAATTGTACACTGCTGTGATTGAAGTTAGGATCCTCTATGGCATGATTTGGTTAAGTAATTCATGAGATTCATCCAGCTCAATAATCTGCCTCTCCATTTTTGCATTCTAATGTTTCCGTTTCTCAATTTATATTAGTTAGGCAAAGGATGCTAAATGTATCCTGCCAAGAATCATTTCCATATACAGTACAAAGCACTTGTGCAAAGGTTGTACAGATTAGCAGCTCAAAATCTGCAGCTTTATACATTAATGCCACCCAAAACGCTTAGAGAATACATTCCTGAGTTGCCCTACGTAATACAGTCATTTGGGTGACCTTCAAGAATCTGTATCTCCACATGGATGGTAAATCCTAACTGTGGTACTGCTACTGTCAGTGCTGATCCATGGACAGCCATCTAGAAAACATGAGTGTGACTGAACTGCAACAGGTCCTGATCAATACCTGTGATGATTTTGTTTTTCAGCAGGTTATTCAGATTAGATGTGGCAGCCAGCTGGAGCCCTGTCAAGCTTCATTCACAATGTTGTTTTTTGAGACTGACAGTTAGAATTTCTGTTGTTGTTCTGTTATATAATATGGGAATCAACACGTTATCTCATATAAAGGGTTCTACCGCCCACCATCTGCCAACTTTTTGCCAGGGTTTGATTTTAGATTTTTATAGAAAATAAAATATTTTCTTCAAAGGGTTCTTTTAACGGCCAGCTACTTGAGAGGAGACCAACAGCACTGTGGCAGTCTGCAGTAACCCAGTTTGAGCCAACCCAGGTTGATGGCTCTCATTTTTAATTAGACATTTCTCTTGAACTTTAGCTGTCTCAGTTTCTTTAACATTAGCATTTCAACATCAGATATGTGCATGAATCAAATTATGCTCTAACCTGTCAATTAGATGTGAATTAAAGGACAGTTAAGGCCAGTGTTGGACAAGTTACTTGAAAATTGTAATTACTGATTACACGTTACTCATTGTAAAAGTAATTACATTACTTTACTCATTACTTAGTAGCAAAACTAATGCATTACATTACTTGTTACTTTACTTTCGTTACTCAGTCGTCAGCTCTGTCAAAGTTGCCTTTAAACAACTCGAATTCATCCATACCCACATGTTGCATCTTTTGTATTTAACACATGTAGAAACAGAAAATGAGATGTTTGTGGATTAGCAAGCAGGCAGGATACAGTTTGGAAGGATTTACTGACCATCCGACAGCTAGCGTTAGCGTAGCTTCAGTGACTGCACACTGCACTCCAGAAGTCCTGACCTCAGCTGCACGAGTCACACAACCTCCAATTCTCAATAAAACTAGCTAACAATAGCTATACCAGTAAGCCAAATTTCAAATTCATAGGTTTTCAGGAAGCAATAACACAAAGTGTATAATTTATTAGCAATACTGACAACAAACAACTTGATCCAATTATGCTGTTGGGTTTTGAATATTATTCCCTCCCCAATCAGTAATTCAATTTTAGGTCTGACAAGCACCTCTTTCTCCTGCAGTTTATATGCAACAAACTGGTAAAACGACTTTAATAACTAAATTTTTGGTGAGAATGACAACTTCAACTTCAGCCAGCTTGAACAGCTTTCTAATTTATTATTTCTAACTTTTGTTTTTTTTAATCATCTGACAGCTCTTGAATATTCTCCGTATCATTAAAAGCTTTGAAAGCCAAGCAGTAACTTTTTCAGCTGATGGGAGAATGTGTGTCCCTCTAATTCAGTGTCAAACTCTGCCAGGATGCCTTTGTTAACATGTGTACATAAAATCGTTACATGAATCACACTAAAAGATTTCATTTACTTTCAAACAACCTCGTTAGCCATAAGGTTGTGTTAATCAAGGAGGAGAAGACAACAATTTCAATGCCAAACAAGAAAGATGTACAATACCTTACAATCCCCAAAGTATAGATATTGTATCAGCACTGGTATTAATACCTTGTTAATACTAGCTATTAATTAAGTAATACCCTAGTCCATTAATTGATTATTCACTGTTGGCAAAGATAAATTTATGTATATTGAGCCCAAATATACTGGAATCATTCTTGAAAATACCACCATGTATATTTTTTAAATGTAAACTCTCCCACAAATTCATTTTAGCCAGTAAGGCTGATTGGAAATTATTTAATCTCAGCACTTATCAAAGCTCTGAGAATCTACATGACGTCACCCTACACACTGCCTGGTCATGGTTGTATTTTCTCCTTATTTTTCCACCTGATTTGAAAACCAGATAAAATTGCATCTGCTAAAAAGAGCCGTAGGAATATTTGCATACTAGAGCAACAAAGAGATAAACAATATTTGCATATTTATATGCAAAACAAAGAAAATATTTGAAGATGTGTTAGACTTTAACACATCTTCATCCTCTAACAGTTAGAGAATGCCTTCTGTGGTGTAATTCAAGTAAATAATTGACTGTCAAAACATTACAAGCTACTGTAGCTTGCCAAGCACCCACAGGGCTTGTTTGTATCTAATGATGTGACAATCTGATTCTTGTCATCTAGACTCTAAACTGCGAGAAACAAACATATTTAACGTTTTAAAAACCAAGTTTTGTAGCATTTTCTTCAACAACCTGAACAAGTTGTTATACTCTTGAAATATTTCTAGGATATTTTACCGTCTGACTCCCTGAAGGACATGCAGTGTCTCTGTGCATAAGCCTCTCATTGTAAATGTCACATGGGAGAGATTTTGAGTTGATATTTGTGTATTGATTTTGGATTGATCTTTTGTTGTTTTGCATGTATTTTAAATTATCTTCTGTTTATGTAGTTTTACTTTGCATGTTAGTTTGCTTTTTGTTTTCTTTGCACGTGTTTTTGTTTATACCTGATCACCCACACCTGTACAGGGATTTCCAGTTAAGTATTTTATACAGAACTGAATGATATTTTTGCATGTAGAGGTGTAAAAAAAGCCTGTATTTACTCTTTAAACCAAGCTAATTCTCAAATGATTTGATTTCTATATCTACATTGTATTTTACACATACATTACATTAGGCAGGTGAGCTTTTTCGTTCTCTGATAATGGGGTTGATGAGAGCCATGACTGAACCTGCGGCTGTAAAACCAAAACGATAAGGTAAAAGATGCTACTGTAGAGCTGAGGGAAACTGCCATGTCAGGTGATAAGTGTCTATTAGTTCTTCACCATGAATTACCCCTTTCACAAGTAGTCATTTGATCTGTTGTTAATATAACAATATTGATTGGTGCAGCTTTAAATCTTCAAGCATTCTCACATATAATTTTCCCACACTTGCTTTAAAGAGGACATAACATACACATTTTCAGGTCTGACGTAAACAAACAACAGTAGTTGTATTTCACTTCTTTTTCCCATTCTTTATTTGAAACATAAAATTCTCAAGTGCATCTGTGGATGAAATCTGATTCAATAGTGGACGACGCAAATAGCACTCGAAACAACCTTAGCAACAAAAACTACAGAACTTGTACGGCTGTCTGTGGGCTGTGGACAATCTGACGTCAGCTCGATGGAGAAATAGAGTTAACTTTACAAACAGAGCATTCAGGCTGAAGCCCTGGCTCATGTTTTCGAACTTTTACTAAGTTTAACATAATGTATACATCCAACATTATAACATTAGTCTATATAAATGACAGAAAATCACAAAAAAACATGTTATGTCCCCTTTAACAGACTGAATAAGAGCATCTGTAAAAATGAACTTTAGGTAGATATCAGAAGCTAGAAGGCAGGCAAGAAAACTGCGGAGAGAGATATTGTGTGAGGGTGGGAAAAGATAAGATAAGCCAATAAACACTGGGAATCATATTTCAGGCATGGATCACCCTGCCTGTCAAACCAAAAGCTACTGCTTGTGAGGGAGCACTTTATCAGGACACATACATAAACATTAGCAAAGGATCAAACCAATCTGACAGCATCCCCTGGAATTACTCTGCTGCTGATTACTTTGAAGATTTAAAATGTATAGAAAAAGGGGAGACTTCTCTCAGGTAATTGTGCCTGGATTGTTCTGATTGCTTCCCATGGAGGAAAAGCTGCCCCAGGCTAACCAGCAATTGGAGAGACTCTTTGCAATGCTCTTAAATGCCTCAGTGATTTGGCCCCATCAAAACACACACACACACACGGAGAGAGGTGTTTTTTATAGCATCTGCAGCGTTGACACATTGCATCTGCCTGCAGTAAGCACCCAATGAATGGGAAAATCACAGCATTTGATGCATCTTTTTGCGTTGGAGTTGGTATTTTCTTCTTCTTCAGCGCCTCATGTGGATAACCCCACCTCCTCTCATCTCCTCTCCTCCCCTTTCTGCGCGCTGCACCTGTGTTGCTCCTGCTGCTCGTGCGTCAGATGATGGCAAATGATCCTTTAGACAGCTCTCGCTTCCCGAACTGGCAGCAGAGCAAGTCGACCACACGAAGCGGCTACCGGTCCTCCTCCTGCAGCCGTCTTGCACGGTCCCCGCTGTCTTTTCACACAACAGCAGCACGGGAACAAACTTTTGTCATCATTTTTACGCACACGTTCCCATTTTTTGGACAAGCAGTCGAGAACATCGCTGCGCCTTATTCACACACCACCCGCGCGATTTTCACAGAAACTTCAAAAGTACCATGCAAGTTTATGTGGCTGTCATCTTCGCTTATGGAGTGTCGGGTAAGTTCAGCAACTTCTGTTTTTTTGGCATATTGGTGGACTTGTTGCCTTTAAAACGCTCATTCTTGCGCACGCTGGTTTTATCAATCAAATCTACACTGATTGTACAAAATCTTTTAAACAGTCGCTTCATTTTATTTATTTATTTTTTTAATATCCCTGAGGTGATTCCAGGAGCTTATCTTTGAAATCTGCACCGATGACTAAGAAGAAGAAAAAGAGGTTAATTCAGAGGATACATTTTAGGATGTGGGACATTTTAGATGGTTTGTGCCGAAGAGGATGGTATAAGGGGAATATCTCTAATATCAGGCTAAATATAGTTTTAAAAATATATTCGGTGTAGCCTACGGGTTTGCAAACACCAGGGAGCTGTATTAATGTTTTGAAGGTAATTCTCACGCCACCCACTGTGTAATAACTGCCGAATATTGTAAAATTGTCTGCTAGTAAAACAGATTGTCAGTGGGAGGTACCTCACAGGATGTGTTAATCCGTTCTGAGATATCTTCAGTTATAGATTCTAACTGTGAAAATCTGTTTTCACAGTTAGAATCTATAACTGAATCTATACAGTTCTGTGAAAAATGGGCATCATTCCTTTTCATTCTAAACTCATGTGCATAAAGGACTGAATGTCTTTTTTTTGCCCCTTGTATTTCACTTGTTCTCTGAATTATGAATTATATCTTCTTCCCTTGAAGCTCTCTGCATTACATGAGCATAAATTCTGCCCCCTTTACTACTATAACAGTAAATGTGTGAGCTGTTAACAGTCACTGTCCAGTAGGTCTGTGCACATCCTGTGGCAAAGGCAACATTTTATTGACTAAAAAGACAGTAATTTGCTTTGTATGTAGCTCATATATCATGAAAGGGAGCTTTTATTTTGAGCGTGTACATCTTTTGTAGCAGTAAAAAAACATATGGTCATGCATAATGTTTAACTTTGCGAGCATATGATGTTAAAGACATTAGTTCAGATGCTAAGCAGAGCCACTGCAAATTCACAGTTGACCAGAAAATGTTTGAATCATTGGAATCTGTTTACCCAAGACATCTTGAATAATAATTGTAAGATCAGTTTAATTTAGCTGTTGTCAAAGTTCAGCACATTCATATGCAGCCATGATACTGAATGGCAATGGTCAAGACAGGGATATGTTACATTGCTGTTTACTTTGCTTGCATTCCAGCCACAGTAGAGTCATGCATCCAAGATCTGTTAAGAATAAAAAAAAATCAAGGACTGTACTTCGTGTGTCCTTGTGAAAAATTTAATTCCTGCAGGAGGAAGCAACCCATAAAAATTCTATTTTTTCATGTCGCCACAGTCTTACAGATGATAAGCTACAATTCAGCACCTCTATCACAGAGCAATGCCCTAAAGATCTCTTGTGGGACACACGGCAACAACATTCTGCTGTCGGGCAGCGTTGAGCCATTGTTGAGTGTCCAAACATTGACCTTGGTTTTTGTGATGTGTGTGGAACCGTTGGCACTAGTCAGTTGATGGACTAACAATACCAGTGAAAACAAACTTTACAGTGCCAGTTTGAGCTGTTTGTCAGATGTATTCTTATATCATATTCCAAGCAAGACACATAACCAGTGGTGTAAAAATGTTTAATATTCATGGCTAACTTTCAGGCCAATAAAATTTTCCGATGAGGACAATGATGCATATCGGAACAGTTTGTTTTGTTTGTCTTTCCATGATGTTTTGGATGAGGAATACAGATACACACGCACACAACATACATTAATATCAGCAATCAGCTGGCCACCAGCTGTAGTCTTTGCAGTGTAATCAAGCGCAACTTTTAACAAAACATGCAAAGCATTTGATTTGTCTGTCTGACACTAATCGACCCAGTCGGCCCTCAAACACAAAGCTGGTGCCCAACGGTGCCCGACAGCAGTCAGCTTGGTCTGTTAGGGCCCATAAATAGAGCAAAATGACACTTCCGAGTTTAGTCGTTTATTAGAAATATCAATTACACATTTTTTTCTGAGTCTTTCTCTATTACTACTGATTGCAATTTTATTGACTGCCTTCCTGCAAATTGCATATTGAGGTCTATTGAGGTCATTACATGAACTGTGTGGAAATGCTTTGCACTCAAACATAGAATCAATCAATTGAAAATGCAGTGTAACAAATAATCAAAGATAGAAATACAAGAAATATTAACACACCATACCATATCATGTGGATATGCTGCACAGGTATGGGTACAGGTAGCACATGTTTTTAAAACTAATTTTGTAATGCATTTACAGTGAAACATCCACTGCTGAACAGTGATACAGTGATCCATGACATTTTGTTTAAATTTTTGTATTTATAGTCTTTATAACCATATGGTCACTTCATAGTCCCCCTTACATCGGACAATTCGCAATTGCTGTACAAAAGTGGATTCCTTTTGTGGTCTTGTTAGGCTACTTTCCTGCTGAAAAGGGTATACTTTGAAAATCTTTATCAGCCAGGAGACTTTATGATCCACAGGCATGAGAATAATTCATAACACGCATGCAGTGTTACCTAAAGAAAAAATGAATTCATCTGGATGCACCATACAGTAGGACTGCTGGTGGGCTACATATTTGTGAAGATTTATAATGAAGTTATAGTTGTTGGATCTCAATACTCATACCCTTAAAAAATATGAGACCCTGTCTGGTGTTTGTTTATTATGTAATCACAGAACTATTATCTGCTGCGATGCGATGCACAGTAGGTATTAGAGGATGTCTCTTTTTTTAAATAATAAATATTTGCCAGGAATTTACTAGTTATACTCCAGGGGATGGTAATTGTTTTAGAATACAGACATCTTAAAACATCCTCCCATCAGGCTTGGAGACGGAATTGCCTTGGTTTTATTCATTAGTAGGACTCCTGTCAGGTGGGAATTTCACAGTTAAGTGCCAGCACTCAAAAACCTCCCCATTGTAAATGTGACACAAAACTCAAGCAAAGCCTATAATGGATGAAGATCCCCTGTGTTTAAAATTAACACCATTATTGTTTTAGAAGAATGGACCGCATATCAGAGCATCAAGTAGTCTGCACTTATAGTAAAATAACAACTTGCTGTAAAAAATATACTTAATTTATTATTTTACAGGTAATTTTTAACCTTTGTGACATATGTTAAAAGGTGTCATCATACCTCTACTCTAGTTGCTTTTTGTTTCCTGTCTTTCTTCAAAGTGCTTTTCTGCATTTCACATAATGTCAAGAGTGGGAGTGAACTTTTGCCATTTAGCTTTGGTTCATATCTGGCCAGAACAGTTGAAGATTGTTAGACATTTCTGTATTTTTCTGTAGTGCTCCAACTAATGATTATTTTCACTTCTGAATCTGCCAGTTATTTTCACCGCCAATGCATTAAGTGGTTTGTCTTTAAAACTGCAAAATTTGTAAAATGGTGATTGCAATTTTCCAGAACCCAAGGTGACAAATTGCTTGTTTTGTGTAAGCTCAATAGTCCAAAACCCAAAGTTATTATTCAGTATAGTATCAAAAAAAGATCTTCAATATAATATCAAAAAAGACAAAGGAAAGCAGCAAATCATCACAGTTGAAAAGCAGACAGACAACCATTCGTGCTCAGATTCACAACAATGGACAAATTTAGAGTTGCCAATCAACTTAAACTGCAGGTTTTTGGTCTGTGGAAGATGAGAACTGGAAATTCAATTTATTGTTAAACAAGAAAAATGTTTTCTCAGGGACTGACACAAGTGGCTGTAAATTGTAAAATTCTCCTCCAGTATTCAATCACACATACATTAATGAAGTGTCCACAGTTCACAGTTTTTAATAAGTGGAGAAAGCAAAAGTGTTCACTTTTGCTGTCAGTCAAAGGTCAAGGAAGACATGCAGTCATGTTCCTTGTATGAAATGCAACATAAAAAACTACAGACTGTGGCTGTAGGGGCTGATGCTGTGTTTTTTTTATTTGTAAATGTGACTTAGTGACTCATTCTTGCTGCTTGCAGTTTTTTTTTAATCACACCACCTATAAATACTGTACCACCTACTGTAGGTTGGCAGTAAATTGAAGTTCAGTATTTCCCCAACTAATGATAAATTAAGTAAAAGAATAGTTCTAAATCTTAAGCGAATGCGTCACTGCATCCATGGACACCTGGGAGGATACAAAAGCAGTGTCATGATAAAGTTGACATAGTTTTTCCTTTCTTCAGTTTGTGATCAATGGTGCCTCAAGGCATGGCTGGTCATGTCGAGTGTTAATTAGGTGATACCTCAACAGCATTTAGATTTTCATTAGCTTCCTCCTGAGACATGAGTCGAAATTACCTGAAGTGATTACCCTGTGCTGTTCACCACATGGTAACGTGAATCATCTTAAATGACTGTGGTAAAAATGCCACGTGGCTCCACCACATTATGTATTATTATGGCTGCTGGAGGTGTTTCGCCCTCCTCTGTGATTGATTTCTACTTCAATCACTGTTCCTGTAAAATGGTGGGTCATGTGAGGAGCCCTAGTCTCTGACTCTAAGGGACCAAGGACTCCTCGCTTGACCCATGACCCAGGGACTGTTTTTGATGTCCTACCCAATAAAAACTGTAGTCTTAGTAAATTTTATTGGTATCACTGAAATTATATCACGACATGGTATTACATCACCAGTTATTCTCAGGAATAACAAAATGCACCCAGGAATCACTAAAAGCTTTAAAAACAAACAAACAAAAAAAACAAAAACAGTGAGGCTTAACTTCTTTGACAATATTTGATGTGTTTTGGCAGTAAACAGGATATTAGGACTGGAGGTCCTGGTAGATGCCACTGAATCTGTGATTTTTATTGCACAGAATTTGTGTGAATGCACCTGAGTGCAAGATTCACTGGTGAGGAAATTTTATAATTTTGCGGACGTTATGGGTTGGATTTTGGTATAAAAATACAGGTTTTTGACATATACAGAATGTATGTACTTATACACAGCAGAACACTTTGCCCAGGGACAGTGAACTGTAAAGGAGAGGTATCTTTGATTAAATTGGACCCTAAACTTCCATTTTCAAGAAGATTTACCGGGATCTTCCCTGGAAAGAAGTGTCACACACAGAGATCAAATCCAGCTATCAGCTGTCGTTGAGTCTTTCAGGTCAAGAACAGGTCATGCAATCTTTCACGGCTGGATGATGAATAGTTTATGAACTCTGAATAAATGTATAAAGAGAATATTTATTTTGCAAAACACTAAGAGTCAAGTTAAAAATGAATAAACCAGCAAGCATTTTCACTGTACCATGTTCATCTTGTGTTTTACTACAGACAGAAGGTTTACACCTTCTAATTACAGACTGATACTCATAAAATAATATGAGATATTCAAATTACTGTTTTAATGTTATCAACTTCAGTAACTTGCTCTGCATGTACTGAAGCAATATCATGCATACCAAGTTCTTTATGCCCGACTCTTGAGACCACCTCTTGTAGTTTGAAAGCCAGATGCATCTGTGTAACAGGCTATTTAGTTTATTTCCCACAAAATAATTGTAATATATATATATATATATATATATATATATATATATATATATATATATATATATATATATATATATATATATATATATATATATATATATATATATATTACACCTCTATACAAGATTGTACCATACCATTTCGTCGTACTGCATTTGGGCAGTCAGCTTTCTGTGTGAAAGCCACCACTCATACCTGACTATATGAAGAACTATAGTTCTATCAATACATTCAAGGCCAAATTAAAAAATCAACTAAAGACGAATCAGCTATGTGACCACTGAGCCTAGTTTACATTATTAATTTTTAATTTACATTGTGGGTGTATGTGATGTGCTGTTGTGTGTAGCTTTGTATTTTGTATGGTGTGTTCTTTGTGGGGGGGGGGTTTGTTTGTTTGTTTTTTTTTATTTTTTGCTTTGTACTGTTTGTTGTTGTGCTGTTATATGTTTCGATTGTAATGGACTACAGATGCAAATTAGCTTCAAGCTAACTCTGGTGCAGTGCATCATTTATGCTTAATACTGCACACTGTCTTGTTCAATAAATCAAATCACATATTGCTTATCAAAACTGTGGTTACAAAGAACTTCACAGGTAAAGATGCAGAATACAGTACAAAAACTACATGAGAGGTTAAGACACAGTTACCTTTAGTTCTCAATTAGCAGGGAAAGGAGGGAAGGAAATCTGAGAGGCCTCATTGGGACATAATTGCATGATAAATCAATGATTTGCGTGGAGCTAGACTATTATGTGTCTTGTAGATGATGAGGAGAATCATAAATTCTGTCCTTTTCTTAATTGGATGCCAGTATATGTCTAATGTGTAATCTGCAGCTGTCTTGTCACCGGCCTGTCTATTGTATTTAGAACCAGAGCCATGATAAGGCAGACTCCCTGTGGCACAAGAATTAGGAATTTCACTAATCATGGCAGGAGGAGATAAGGGAATGAGTCATTTTCTCTTTCAGCCTGCCTGGCATATGAAGTCTGTTTTACATTTGTCCGCCTGTGGTGTTTGTTCTATGTCTCTGCATAATTTAGACTCTTGAGGTAAAATACCACAGTAGTCCTATTAGACTGTTGATTAAGGAAATACAGCAACTCAACCTGTATCGCACAAAGAAGTAAGCAAGCAGCAGGGCCTTTTACTATCGGGTCGGTTTCTGTCTAAATGAATTTACCAAGTGCTGTCCTGCTGACACGATTATTGATTATTGCAACTGTTCTGATAACCATTGCATCTCTCTAACCTTCTGGTTGTTTGTTCCACAAGCTCATGAGCATCCAAGCTGTGTGCCCCTCTCTCTTCTCTCCCCCTCTCTCCCTATTTTCTCCTCCTGTCCTCTCTTGTCTCTCAGACATCTCTTGCTGGACCAGTATCCATCCTGGAAGTGCTGTGCTTCTCTGGCTTTCGGTGCCATTTCCTGAGGTTTTGGATGTGGTTCCACATCCTGCAGGAGTTCAGCCTCACCTCATGTCACTCTCTCTGAATGATGTCTTTATCTCTCTCCCCTGTGAATAATATCTTTTCTTGTCTCTTCTCCTGTGTATGTGACTGGTGTGATGTGAGTCTCCACTGTGTGCATGTGTATAGTCTGTCCTCCCGCCAGGTCTCCATGGCAATGGAGATCACATGGCTCAGGTCCTATTTTGTTCTGGTGGCACCTGGAAGCTGCTTGGTGTCCTCTTCATCACATTCTTCATATATATATATATAACAAATCCATTACAGTTTTATATTTTTGTAATTTGTGTTCTATTCTGTACACAAAACATCTATTGCACATCTATCTGTCTGTGGGAGAGGGATCCTTCCTCTGTTGCTCTTTCTGGGTTTTTTTTTACATTTTTTCCCCCCGTTTAAGGTTTTCTTTTTGTTTTTTTTAGGGAGTTTTTTCTTATTCAAATCGAGGGTCTAAGGACAGATGTTGTATTGCTGTACGGACTGTAAAGCCCCTTAGGCAAATTCGTGATTTGCGATATTGGGTTATACAAACAAAATTTGCTTGACTTGATTTGACACATCAGCAGTTCCCCGAAGCACTGATGGAGCCCATTGATGATGTGGGTTCGGACAAATGCAGACAAAGGCTTTCTTAATGAGATGCATAGACTGCACATGTTTAGTGAGACCTTTGTCAAGACAATATGTCTCAGATAAGGACGAGTGGCCGAAATTGTACACTCATAATTATATCCTTGAATTTTCTTCTTTATTTACAGCACTCAATATCACAGAGGAAAAGGGAATATGTCCCCTTGGATATTTCCCTTGTGGCAACCTAACCCTGTGCCTCCCTCAGCTCCTGCACTGCAATGGCATTGATGACTGTGGAAATCAAGCAGATGAGGAGAACTGTGGTGAGTCATTGTTTCTACTTGAACAGATGTTATAATGGCTATGCATTAATTTACATATAATACTTATCATTTACTTATAGTTGACACTTGCTACACTTTCCACATGCCAAACACCAAAATTCCAAACACCAAAATTCCCATATATTCAGATATTCCCATATCTAATAACACAAAATGTATTCACCCTCAACAAGACAACATATAACACCAAATAAAAGAACATATTTGAAAAAATTGGTGCTTCTGATGCAGTTTTATACTGCATGCTTCCTGCTCAGTTCTACAATATGCACTTAGAAATCTCATTGTGGTCCGCTACTTCGGACCAAAGTGAACGCTAGCTTACTGGGAACACACTTGGACTAACATTAGCTACTTTAGCTAAATTGTACTAACAGGGCAGGTACCATAATCAAGTAACATTAAAGGGGACATATCATGCTTTTTGTGATTTTCTGTTATTTATATACTGTTATGATGTCAGATGTCTATGTTAAACCTGGTCAATGTTCAAAAACTTGAGGTTAATGTATTTAGAAAAATGCTCCCTGCAAGTCAAAAGCCCAGGATTCAACCTGCCCTCAAGGCTTGGTTTGCAACATTTTGCCGTCTGTTTCAATCAGATCTAGGCTTGAACATGTACGGATGTGTTTGAGAAGCGAGAGTAAAGAACATGAAAAAGTAGTGAAATTCTACTGCTATAGTTTGTTGCATGGTTTGTTGAAGTAGCCTCCAGAGCCAGCGGAAGTCTCCCAAGGGGCAGCTTCCGAAAGTTGGCCAATCAGAACAGAGTGGGCTCCTTGGGAGGAGGGGCTTTAAAGAGACAGGAGCTAAAACAGTCTGTTTCAGACAGAGGCTGACTTGAGGGGCTGTCTGAAGGGTCAATATGAGTTAAAAACTGAGTTTTTTTTTTTAACTGTTAATCATGCAAACACATTCCAGGAGAGCCCCAGATTAAAATATAGACCTGTAAAGGTGCATCACAGCTGTTGAATGGGTTAAACACTTGATCAGGTTGAACCGATCAACATGTCACTGTTATTTCCCAAGTCTTTAAATCTTATTATTAAATCTATTAATTTCCAAAATGACCACCAGCACACTCATTAGAGGGCCGACTTGGTAGTTGCCGCTTGGACCTGACCCACACCCATAATGAAATAGGCTCAGAGTTGATGGCTGCTAGTGTAGGCAGACTTAAAAATCCCGCTTATGTTATGCATAGCTGGCACAGCGTTGACACCTTCATTAATTATTTAACTCTTTTGACACAGCACCATAATTTAACAGGACCTTCTTTACACACGGATGAGCTGCTCTAAAAGCTGTTAAAAAAATCCAGTTTTCCACCAAGAGATCATTTGGGGTAACCTATACTATAGTGGCACATTTTTAAATTAAGATAACCTCCAAACGCCATTTTGGAGATGTAGTGACCAGAAAACATTTGTGTCATTGACCATAAGAATTGATTAAAAAAAAAAAAAAAATTGTGATGGTTGATGAATGTAAAAGAGGGCTTTTTTTTCCTGTCAAGATACATATTTTCACCCGTTACAAACACACAAACACTTTTTTTTGGGTCACAGTACCTGAATACCCAATCCTGTTCAGGACTTTATTGTCTCTCTGAATACCGAATTGTTGAAATAAATTATTCAGTATAGATACTGGATCATTTTTATGAGGGGTATCCAAAAAGGTATCACCATTACATAATTAGATGTACAGGTGTGCAAAACTCACAGAGATTCAAAGGGTCTAATAATAGCGTTATTAACAACAAAGTAGAAAACAATTTCACACAAGAAACCAGGTACTGATATGATGACACTTAGAAAAGGTAACTTGAGGACACCTCACCTCTACTGATCCACAGTTCTAGTTTGTGAAAACAGCTTATGCATAACTGATTTCCTGAATTTATCTTACTTTTACTTTGAGTACATTTTGCTGGAGATGTAGTGACCAGAAAATTGTAATACTTATTTTTTAATATTTATGTTCTCTTACTCGAGTAGAATTTTGAATGCAGAAGTTTTACTTGCGACTGAATATTTTTACATTGTGGTATAGCCACATTTACTTGGATCTGCATCCTCCTTCCACCAGTGGACTTGCATTCATTAGTTGGACACAAATACAACCACATATGAATGCTGATGTTGCTCTGGATCAGCTGGATGTGTCAATAAGCTGTTCACCATATCAGTTTTATAAGTTGATAATATGACAGTGTTGTGTTCACAGCTTGTTGTGCTGCCATGTGTCTGGTGCCAAAATATCAATTATGCAGGATTACAGACATAACCATTTAAGTCACATTTTTGTAAAATATGCCTAGCCTAATTTTGAACTTTCAATATCCAGGAAAGAGGTAATGTCTCACAATAAAAATGCTTTAATCATAATATCAATAATACTGTTTTGGTAGTTCCTTTTTGAATGAGGCTGTACTGGTTTCCACCTCAGAGCATGTCCTGCACTCAGCACATGAAAACTTGAGATATACTTCTGTTTTCACTCTCAAACATTTATGAACAGTTACAGACTGCTTTTTTAAAAAGTGAAATGCTTACAATGTTTAACAGCTTATTCATCTGAGAAATATGACAGAGTATATCAAATACAGATGGGTGACAAATTAAAGAAAAAACGGTACAGGCCTGAATGCCTGATCCCATCATCGGATAATTCGTAATTCATTGTAATTCAAAAACCCAAAAGCGGTTAATCTGTTATTTGTTTCAAAACAAAAAAACGTTTTTGGTGTCAGAATAAAATAACAAAAAACCAATCAAACCTGGCCCGTTTTTGGTTTTTGCCGATTCGTTTTATCGTTATTCCTTTTTGGAATGAATATCGAACAGGTCTGCGGACATTCACCATAGCAACGATCGCTGAGGATCATGGGTAGGCTAATGTAGTCGCTTCCGCTATTGTACAAAACTGACAAAAATACTTGATTTCTAAACCACAATTGCACGGTCTTTTGAATTTGGTTTTCTGGATTCTCGTTGGGAAACAAAAAAGGAATAGATCACGTGATTTCGTTTTTTGTTTTTGGTTTAAAATGAAAAAAGGAAAAAACCATGTGACTTCCGTTCTTGGTTTAAAAAGCAAAAACGAATCAGCTGAATGTCCGCAGACCTGTTCGATATTCAATCCAAAAAGGAATAATGATAAAACGAATTGGCAAAAACCAAAAACGGGCCGGGTTTCATAAAAGAGTGATTGAATGGTGATGTATGTACAGTAGGTATTAAGCAACAAAGTTACATTTTAAACATTTTCCACGCTAGCAAAGAGGAAATTCTCAATGAATTGTAACTCCAGACCTTTTGGATATTATGTTTGAGGAACACATTAGTCACATTGGAGCTTGTCACTGATCTGTATCCTCTCAGGCAAATCCATCAAACTACATTTTAGTGTCTGATTGAGCCAGCAGATTTGAACAGGAAGGACATTATTCTGTGATTATGGGCTTTCCACAGAAGAGTTTAATGGTCTCTTGATTCCACTATTTTCAGGGTGTTTCAAATATTTAAATAGTGCAAACTTCTAAGCCATAAACTCCTGCTGAAAATAGCTGCCTGCCTCAAGGGTGTGAAAAGCAAAAAAACGCTTGTCCCACTTGAGGACTGTGATCAGCAGCATGCATTTGGTGAAGACTTTAGGCAAGGCAAGTTTATTTACAGAGCACATTTCAGCAACAAGGCAATTCAAAGTGCTCTACATAAAACATTAAAAGCTACAAGACAAAGTGCAAAAGAAACACACCATAAAAGGACACTTAAATACAATTAAACACAGTCATTAAAGAGCTGAGACACAAAAATAAGCTAAAATAGAATTAGACAGGTATAAAATACAAGAATAAAAGTTACAGTGCAGTATAAGAAATCAATAATTATTTGATTTAATCAAAGGCAGTGGCGAACAGAAAAGTCTTCAGCCTTGATTTAAAAGAACTAAGAGTTGTAGCAGACCTGCAGTTTTCTGGGAGTTTGTTCCAGATATGTGGAGCATAAAAACTGAAAGCTGCGTCTTTATGTTTAGTTTTGACTGTGGGGACAGAAGCAGACCTGTCCCAGATGACCTGAGAGGTCTAGATGGTTCATAACGTAGCTGAAGATCAGAAATGTATTTTGGCCCTAAACTATTCAGTGCTTTACAAACCAACGGTAGTATTTTGAAATCAATTTTTGACAGACAGGAAGCCAGTGTAAAGATATGAGAGCTGGAGTGATATGATCTTCTGTCTTGGTCTTAGTGAGGACTTGAATAGCAGCGTTCTGAATCAGCTGCAGCTTTCTGATATTTTTTTTTTAGGCAGACCAGTTGAGTCTACTTAAGATAAAGGCATGGTTAAGTTTTTTAAAATCCTGTTGAGTCATAAGTCCTTGACATATTCTTCAAGTGATAGTAGGCTGACTTTGTAATTGTCTTAATGTGACTGTTGAAATTCAGGTCTGAGTCCATGACTACACCAAGATTTCTGGCTTGGTTTGTGGTTTTTAACATGACTGATTACAGCTGAGTGCTGACTTTTAATCGTCCTTCCTTGGCTCCAAAGACATTTACTTTAGTTTTGTCTTTATTTAATTGAAGAAAATTCTGGCACATCCAATCATTGACTTGTTCAATGCACTTAGTCAGTGATTGGACCATATTGGACCATAGTCCCCTTGTAATATGGTTATGTAAATTTGTGTGTTGTTTGCATAGTTATGGTAACATATTTTGTTGTCCTCCATATTCTGAACCAGTGGGAGCATGTAGATGTTGAACAGAAGAGGCCCCAGAATGGAGCCTTGGGGAACTCTGCATGTCATTTTTGTCTGCTCAGATGTGTAATTACCTATAGACACAAAGTAGTTCCTGTTCTTTAAGTAGGATTCAAACCAGTTTAGTACTGTGCCAGAAAGTCCTACCCAGTTTTCCAGTCGGTCTAGTAAAATGTTGTGGTTGACTGTGTCAAATGCAGCACTGAGATCCAATAATACTAAGACTGAAATTCTGCCACTGTCTGTATTTAAGTGGATGTCAATGAAGACCTTAACAAGATCAGTCTCACTGCTGTGGTGTAGTCAAAATCCTGACTGGAAGACATCAAAACAGCTGTGTAGTGCCAAGAATGTGCTCAGCTGTTGAAAAACTGCTTTTTCAATGACTTTACTTAAAAATAGGATGTTCTTATGGGCCTATAATTGTTCATTAGTGCTTGTCCTTGGGGTTGTCAACATGGGTGTTAATATCACCAACAATGACTACACAGTCAGTCAATACAGATTATAGACTGCAGTTCAGCAAAGTCATCAAAAAAGCACTCTGGCTTCGCTCATAAAACTGAAGTTGAGAGGGGCTGACTTGAAAAGAACAGCTGCACTGTTATGTTTGTCTAAACAAATCCGAGTTAAAAACATAAAATCAAGATTGTGCTTGACGAATCATTAATTAAAATGTTTTCCTGCCAAAGACCTGACGTTTAATAAAGCTAGATTTAGTGTGTTAAAAGCATTATCTGCCCAATTTTTTGGGACAGGCTGTGGCTGACGAGGAATGGATACTAAATTTGACAAGTTTGCAGAATCGGTGGGGTGCTTCCTGTTTCTTAGCAGATTCATCATTCTTTCTTACCTATCAAGACAAGAATTGAGGAAGCTACTGGCACACTGGGCCCCGGCTTGTCCTGGGAAGAGTTATTAGTGCCATCAGCCTTGCAGCCAGGACCCAGGAGATATCAGTCAGAGCTTGCTGTATTTTGTACACAGACAACTGGATGTGCTGTGCTTTTATCAGGCTGGGGAGACGGAGGATGACTCCGATGCCAGGGGCCTTGTAGCTGTGACAATTGTGTCAAAACAGAACAAGCACAAGCACCATGAGTACAATGGGATAGCTTGATGTTCAGACTGAACTGGCATTTTGTTTCTCCTTCAGTGTTCAGTCCAACATTGCCTTAGCTGGGGGGAGGATTTGATATTCAGGTGGTCTGATGGCACTTCCAGTCCACACTGTAGTAAGTATACAGAGAACAGCAGTTGAACAGCAGTCGACAGCAATGTCCTGATGCTACTTCCAGGCTAGCTGTGGCTCTACTAACTTTTGTAACTCAATACTGTCTCTTCAGCGTATCTTCCTGAAATATCCTGAGGTAAAATCCTGCAGTTTACTATCCTTATTTTAAGATAAATGAGTATAGTACAGCACTTCCTATTTGAACTTAAACCTTTTGGGATTTTAATTAAGCTAAAAAATAATAAATTTTTTAGCAGTTAAAAAAAAGCTACAACTCCCTTAAGGTTTTACGGGCATGGCAGCATACATAATACGTTGTTGTAATTGTTGGTTTCCCGTTTTTTGTGATATTGTTCTGAAAATAATTAAAAACTCTCTTTTTTTTAGGATATACAATTTTAAGAAACAAGAATCAAAGTTGCACAAAATGTTGCTCCAGAAGTTACTGATTCTGTCATATGCACATTGAAATAGCAGAGATCCAGTTCTTATTCACCACCAAACAATCTCAGCAGATAGCCAGCTGAGCCTCTTAACCTAAGACAAATCCACCCATGCACGCTACTGTAATTTTTCCAACTTTTTAGTTGTAACTCACCATGATTTGTGTTTCCACACAGGCAAATGGAGTGAACTGCATGGTATAGTATTAAGCAAGGATATATTGTCATGCTGGATTTTTAATAAACTGAGTTATTACAAATATCATTGTGATTTTGTATGAAATTTTTTATTTCTCAACCAATTTCTGGAAGTTCAGGTTTCACTTTTTTTTAATCTATTTTAAGATGTGGATGGATGCTAACAGGTTAACAATTAGAAGAAGTACTCAGAAAAATATGTTTTATGTGTTGAGCACCAGGGCATATTCATATTGACAGAAATGACAGAACAGACAAATGTTGGCAAATTCAAGGCTTGGTAAATCCTCCCACTGGTGTATTCATTCACATTAATTTGTACTCTGACTTTGAGAGTAGCTGTAGTAGTGTTTTGTGACTAAAATGACTGTATGCAACATTAAGAATAAGCTTAAAGTGAAACCATGACTCTTCCTGGTAACCTTAATATATAAAAGAGGTAGTCACAGTAACAGCATTCCCTTACAATAGAATACAAATCAATACTGTGGCCCTGAAATGCTTGCTACCTTTGTGGAGCTTGCACATGGTACATTTCTATTTAGAAGGTTTTCATTCAACTATTTTTTTATATATTGTAAGGTTTTCCTGTCATTACTGTTATACCCATAAAATGCTCATGTGAAATGCTTGAGGCTGTTTTGTGTTTCAAGATAGAAGATGTGAAAATATATTTCTTGTCTATCAGCAATGCAAGTTTCACTTTTTTAATCATCAAGATTAACATAGCATCTTAAGATATCTCCCCTGATAATTGAAAAAAATACAAATTGAAAAGACAGAAGTCATGTCTAACATCTAACAGGGTTGAAAATAATCAAGATCAAATCAAAGGAAACAATTAATTTGTTAAGTAGTAATCGCGGATCGGTGTTGATGCAATTCCTGCCCACTGAGCAGTGAAGCAGAGCTCTTTGCTTACAACATGGAGAGTTGGGGAAATCCTAACTCCCAGTTATCATGACCAAAATGCAAAGCTTGGTTTACGTAGCTTGGCTCTCATGATTGGTAAAATGGACCAGCAATGGCAAAAGCCAAATATTTATGTGATCATGAGTCAAGTCAAGTCAAATTATTGATAGAGCACATTTAAAAACAACAGAAGTTGACCAGAGTACAGACAGATTAAAAGTAATTTGATTGATGGTTACAATCAAATAAAAACACAGGATAAAAAAAAACACAGTCATAAATAAGATAGAAAATCAGATAAAATTACAACACAAACAGCATTGCACAAACAACAAATAAAATACAAACAATTAAAAGCCAGAATGTGGTCATGCATGACTTCATGAAGATAATTATGGGGCTAAAGAGAAAAGATAGGTATACAGATGGGTTTTAAAGATATCAATGGAGGGGGAAGATCTAATAATTACTGGCAAATTATTCCACAATTTAGGGCCAACAACTGAGAATGCTCGATCACCTTTAGTTTTTAACTGGATGCGTGGAATGGAGAGCAGTGATTGGTCAGAAGATCTGAGGGGTCTGGAGGTGAAATGGGGGATGAGCAGTTCAGAGATGTAGCCTGGTGCTAATCCATGCCGTGCTTTAAAAAGAAATTAAACAATCTCTGTTTATCAAATTCTAAACCAGAATGAAAAATAACACCAAGATTTCTTGCGTTGGACCTCACATTCAATAACAGGCCTGATGGCACTTAATGTGGTTGCAGAGTTGTCTGCAGAGCCTAAGATTAGGACCTCAGTTTTACTCTGGTTTGAGCAGCAAGGCCCCTCAATAATGATACATTTTTAAGAGAATGAGTTGGAAAAAATATATAATTATATAATATGATAATTAAACTTTTAATTAAATTACTGTGGAAAAAATAAGCCAGCGGATGCAGCAGCCACAAGGGGCTCTAGTCCATAAATGTTCATCATTCATCCTGCATTGGAACAAATAACTTGCAATATCTGTTAATCTGACAATTCATAGAGTTGTATACTACACATTTTCAGACTTATGACAAAAAAACTGAAAGCATTTGAAAGCAGCACTCCAGTTATGATATTAAATATAACCATCTCACGTCTTTCTCTACCTTATTTTCTTCCTCCTACCTGTGGATAAGCAAGAAGACAAGCTGGTATAATTTTAACACAGCAGTGGCTAAAGGTGGAATTGTCTCTATGTATGTTTATGCTTTATTATCTCTCGAAGCACCTTGTGATGTCTCTACTCTTGAAAGGTGCCATAAAAGTAAAGCTACTTACTTACTAGTGTTACAAAATGTCATCTAATACAGTATCTTGGCAGCAGTTCTTCATATTGGAGTATGAAGAGTATTACTTGATACCAGGGATATCAGCATAAATGTAGTATATATATAACATTAGGTTGCCAAGCTCTTCAAACTAAAACCTGATACATTGCCTCCTATTACAGTGGCTTTATAAACCAAAAAGTTAATGTATTCGCATTGCCAATTAGGCTGACAAGCAACTGAGTCAGATGTTATCACAGCTGAGGAGTGAGCAGCAATCCTGGCTTACCACTGTATCTACAACTTCACCAAGCAAAAGGAAAAAGAAACAAAGTAATGACTCATCTACTTTAATACACATCAAAACACTCCCACCTTTCTGCATCAAATCTAAATTGCTTTCATTGAAATAACTCCTATACTGTACTTCTGTGGAACAGCTTTAAAAGCATATCACTAGTAGTATCTGTTTTTTTTCATCAACAACTGTCCTTGGATTACCTTGACTCCTGCTGTATGTACTGTAATATTTGGCAGGCTTTTAACTGCTAATTAACTGAAAGGTAAGCGACCTGGAAGTTTGTGGACAAGCAGGAAGAGTCAGAAAGAGCTGAGGTTGTAAATAAAATGAGGGAAAAGTTATATTGTTTGTCGGTTTAAGCACCATAAACATGTACTGCAGCAAGTATTGAACAGTTAAGTTGTTTTTTTTTCTAAGTAACCTCAGTGGAAAAATAAATGAAGTAGATTCTCACCAGCAACATCTCATGCTTATCTGGCCTTTTGCCTTCCAGAATTACACCAGCACTTAAGTGATTCTGGAGTAAGATTGATCAATACACTTTTTGTCAAATTCAGCGAATATCTCCTCACGGTCCGCTGACTGTCTGTTTTGTGTGTATGCGCTGCACTCTGTTTCTGTCGCCTTAAGTGAAGCTTAATCTGAGCAGGCAGCTGTTTAAATCACAAAAATATCCCGCTGTATATGTGTTTTGAACATATTAACTGTATCAATGAATCAATAAATACAAACTCTATCGATTTCTTCCTGTGGAGCCAACGTGCAAACTATTTTGGTTCAGTAAATTTCTGCTGTCAGTCAGCCTGGTGAAGGCAGTTTGGCCGCTGTACTCTCAGCTCCCAGGAGCCGCAGCTTACAGACGGCTGCTTCTGTGGACAGCGACGCTGAAAGCAGGTCGAGTGAGAAGTGGGGAGGCTGCAGAGAGGCGTGTTGATGGACTGTTGTGCTCACATAAGTAGCTGCTTAAAATAAAAACAGAACATTTTATATTATAGTTAAGTCCAGCTGAAGATTGTTAAGGGCATCAGTGTGACTTGTGTTACCCATTTTGGTTTGTATTGCTCCTCAAAGCTGTTTATCAATAGGAACCCTCCAGTCTGGTGGTCATGATGCTATTAAAGTGGAGTTTGGCAAAGGAAATAACATTTTTGTGTAGGCAACATCCTTCCTCTGCAACTTTCTGTGAGCTTTGAGCAACTAAAATCTTTTCACAAAGCGTATTAGAATTTCAAATATCTTGCTCAAGGATAAACTATTAGTACAAATGACTGCAGCTCCAACTGTGGAGAATAATTAATAAATAATAATTATTCCAACAAGACAATATCTACTGTCCAGAGCTCTACATTTAAAAAAGGAAATAACTGCAGCATAAAACATATATTAGTCTTGTCAGACGTATGCAATAGATTGTAATATGTAAAGCTTGAATTGAAGCTAATCTTGAAATCCCAGCAGGGTCCTACAAAAACAATGATCAGTGCACAGATTGCCAAACCAACCCCCAGTCCCCATTGTGAAACTCTAATATGTGACTGTCTCTGGCTTAATCTTCCTCCTCCCTGCCCTCTGACCTCCACAGATTGACACTCTGACAACCGATTGTTAAGCTTTCTTCCACCGCAGAGCCACGCTGACAGAAAGCATCTTGGTGCTGAACATGAATTTCCATCGTATTTTTCTTCTTTTTCACAGCTTCCACCAGATAGTATTTCTCCCAAGATGCTTTTTTTGCTTCTTTCCATCCAAGGCTTCGTCAAGCATAGCAGCTCTCCCTTATGTGTTGTTGGCAGTAGATTGGTGTCATGTTTCACAAGATTGGCCTTGGTCTCTTCCTTTGCTGCCAGTCAGAACCTTATTCCAAATTATCAGGTTTTCCTGATGCATTTGGTGACCATAATTTAAAAGGTAGCAGATGTTCAGTCACCGTGATGTTGTCATCAGGTTTGTTGAATGAAATTACTTGCAGGAGTTTCTGGCAATATTCTCTCCTATTCCATGAATATCAGTGCAGAGCTGTTGCTTGGTTGATGTGCAAGCCCAGAGTTGTTGTTGTTTTTTTTTTTCATTTAAGCAGAGAGAATTAATAATTTGTCTGAATCGCTTTCTTTCCATCACCATGGTGAAAAAACTTCCCATTCCTCATCTCCAAAAGTCAACAAATCAGAGATTATTCCTGGCATTCTCATGCTTGAAAATAGATCAAAATACTTGTGGGTGATTAAAGCTTTCAGCCGTATGCTCCTGCTGTTGCCTCCCATTATGTTGCTGAGCTTCAGCAGCCAGGCAGTTTCAGATGAGCTGTAGCACAATCATACTCAGTGGACTATTTACTATATTTTGTGAACAATATTTCACATTTGTTATCTTCTGAATTTCGCTCCCTGACTGGTGAACTCCCTGTCCTTCCACTTGCATTGGCACAGTCAGTTCTAACCCTGGAGGCTAGTGGCAATCGAACATAGCTGATGAACTGTCAAAAGAGATACCAGCTGAAATGAATCAACTAAATACAGAAACTAGGTGACTGCAGGGTTAGACATGAACCTTTACAGACAATCACACTCTATTCTCCAGATATGGACACAGTTTTACCGCCTGGACGTAACTTTTTCTTCCTGTTAAATACTTTAAAAATTGTACAATGTACCCTGTTTCTGGGTAAGCACAATCTCCAAAGGAGTCTTCAATAAAAACCTCATGAGTGTGACCACACAGGTCAAATAATATGCCACTATCTGACCCGATCTCTCAGATGGCTTGAAATACAGCCAATACCTGTTGGCATCTTCTCCATCTCTCCACATCCATCATTATCTGTTCAATACGCTGGAGATCTTTTTCTAATTCTTGGCTCTGATACGTCCTTAGCAATACCACAGCAAACAAAAACTGCATGGAAATTATATGCTGTATTTCAGCAAAATACTATAAAGTGATCTTGAAAATTAGGCAGCAAGAACACCCTTAATAGACAACATTCTTAGGGAAAATGCCGTAATTGATCAAAATTCAGTTTCCTCTATATGCACTATACAATGTCCAACAAAATCACAATGAGCTTGTGAAGCTCAGCATTGGCTATTGTTATTGGTTTAATTCCCTTTCCAGCTAGCCATATGCACCGAACGCTAGTTTGTGTGAAAGCATTTCCCAAATAGCATAAATCAAGACAAGGATTAAGAAAATGTGGCTTGTAAAATGCAAAGCTTTTAAGATGATAGACTAATTGCACGCCTGTCAGCAGTATTTTAATTAGAGCAATTCCTACAGAAGGGGCTGCAACACTGTTTTATCTAATTACATGAGAATAAGCATCACTATTTTAATGAAGGGAGAAGAACCGAGATCCTGCTTTGCATATATTGAGCAACCTGGATTAAGCCATCTGAGAAAAGTAGTCCCTCCCCTTTTGTGATTTTTTTTTTCTTTTTTTTTTAAACTGGTAAAATAATGTGCACAGTCACTTTATTATAATAAGTACATTGCTAAAGCAGGGTTATAAAGGTATCCTGTGGAGTTGACAGTTTGCAGCTATGGAGCAATGTTTTCACACACCTGCAGGAGGATGCATTCATGCGAGCATATGGGTGATATGACACAGTCCTGCCGCTGGTTTCACGCTATTCTTGCAGACCAAGTGTTGGCGACAGTGATGCACAATGACACAAAGCAATGATGGCAAGGAAAAGAAAACAAGATCGCAAACATGGGTTTAAACAATCCAGGATTTAGTTATAATAATATTCAGTGCAATTAATATTCAACAAATCACCTTTGCAGATGTTTTATGAGAAAAGAAATCATTCAACACATTTGTCAGTCCTCAAGGATAAACACAATTGTTCCAAGTGGGATTCAGCAAATGCTCTAAACTGCACAACCTTGTAGTAAATTGCTTCTTTCAGCCTGATGAATAACACCTGCTCATGAGTAGTAGTTAAGCATCCTTATCATACTCAACACCCCTAAAATTGCCATACAGTATACTGTAAGGCTGCCTTTTCTTCTCCATCTGTGGGCATGTTTCATTCACTAAAATGTTACCAGAGTTTGAAAACACAACTTTTACACGACTCAGCTTCATGTCCCCCTTTTGGAAATCAGCATACAGAAAAAAAAGCAATTTATCAGTATTGTTAGGGATATTTTAGCACAGAAAACAAATATAATGGGTTTTTGCTGTCATTAGAGAAGAGCTGTACTGTGACATAAATAAAGAGAAAATGGTTTGACAGAAGTTGTTGTCTTTCTAAACCAAAGCGGTCCATGTCTAATATGAGTGGTGGTCAAGGTGATGTAACAGTCACAGAGATATTACAGGAGAGACTATTGTAACCTGAGGAAAATGATGTTACACTGTCAGGTGCTACAGAGAATGATACTGGACACAGACCTTCAGAAACACCCTGAGGCAGCTGAGAATTGCTCCAGCAACTACTGAAATATATAAGTTGCTGTGCCAAAATAAACCAGTAGAAATGATAAAATCTTAAAAAGTGCTCAGTTATTTGGCAGCCAGGATGATGATGATACGGTGTCATATTCATTTTGTATTAAATTTGTCTCAATTTTATATTTTATTTGTGAAGGCATATGTAGCGCAGTGTTTTAAATAGATTTTGGACAAGGTCTCTTGCACAAAACAGAAGCTCTATCAGGTTGTGGCTGCACAGTCGATACTTATAATTCATTGCTTGTTTTGGTCTCTTCATGAGAATTGTTAATAAAATCAGTGTTGTCCTTTAACCTTTTGTAAGACATTTAAAAAGAAGAATAGATACCTGTTGTGAATTCTGAAGGTTATTCTCATCAATTTGGCAAATCTGTATCTGTGTGTTAGTACCTTGTCATACACCCACAGGCGAGGTTATTTTCAGTATTTAATTCCTCTCTTCAGCAGACTTTCCCGAAGTAAGTTTAGCATTTTCCTGCAACAAACTGATGCAAGCGACATGAACTGTCTGAACTTGAGCAATGGTGACGTTATTATGAATGTCTGCAGAGTTATTTGTTGCTTGTGTGATGAAGTTCTGCAGCAACACGCTGAAGTTGTTCCTGATCCATCTGTTCAGTGTGGCATTCAAGTGTTAAAATGTTATAAATGTATGTATTTTAGTGTGGTTACTCTGTGTTTTTCCTCACCTCTCATAACACCACTTCAACTGTTTCTTTGGTTACTTCTAGTACAATACAACTACTCTATTACCTTTTTGTATAAATTCATATACTGGCCTTATGAGGTCAATCATATTACAATCCCAATTTTGATTAATGTGTTATATTTCCACAGACCTTTTGTGCTTTTTTGGCTTGAGGTTATGGTGCCTTTCCTAAAATAACCTATTGTTCATGATTTATGTGTGGTCTGTAATGAGATATCTATTTCTGCTCAAGCCTCGAACCAAAGTAATGAAAACATAGGAAATAACCATGTATGCCCTGAAACAAATTGCTTTAGAAGAAGTTATTAAGTTTTGAGAAAACATGAATTAATCATACAAGCACCGTCAAACACTGAATGACAGCATCATACAGTATGAGGCAGCCATGTCCAGCCCTGTGGGTTTACATGACATTTGGGTTTGATGTCTGTTCCAATGTGTGCAGAATATTAACCGCATGATCTCAAAACAAGTTTCAAAATGTTTCTTTTGATATCAGGAAAGATATTTCAGTCCAGTTTTCACAAATCCGCAGTTAGCAGCTATGGTTGACACAACATATATACTCTCAATTTCCATTTTGGCCCTGGATGTGAAGGATTTCTCAACATTTTATCAGCCGTGGCTGTTTGTCAGAGTTTTGCTGGACATCAAAGCCGAAAGATTCATCTGAAAGCTGAGCTTCTGTTTTCACCCAGGGAAGCGATGAGCAAAGGGTACTTCATATCAGATCAAAGTAAGAAGAATAAAACACAGTTCCATTGTGTTTTTTTTATATATTGCCACTGAGAGGAAAACGTTGTTGAGTAAAGTGCTGGGAGGATGATGTTGGAGAGAATGTCTTGTCAACAAAGCCTCCAGATTTGATAGCAGCAAGCACAATGTGTCTAGTTCAAGTGTCCTTAAGACAGACACTGAACCTCATCCACTTGCTACCACTATCAGGAAAACACACTATATATACAACATAACACATAACAGTGTGTCTCAAGAGACCACTCTTGAAAATCACAGGTTTGATCCTGAATGCATTCTCTCCATCAATGAAAAAATTCACACAAAAGCATATGAGGGGAAACAAATTTTCATATCAGATGCGCATACGCTAAATTTATTAAACAAATTAATTTCTACTTGAAGGTTGAATTACCAGCTGTTGTGAAGGTGCTGATCAGTTGAAGGGCCCTGCTTGAAACAGGGTTCTCCACGCATCTTCCAGCAAGGGACAGCAGACTTCCAGCGAACAAAGGAGACTGGAGAACACCGATTAATGTACAGCCTTTAATTGTGCAAACAGACTAACGTTTTGACACTTTATTGATTATTTAAATATCCAGACATGATGAGAGCACTGGTTAGGATCTAATGTTAATTAATGTGAATTGACAGTGTTTCCTGGTTGAGCTACAGTGGAAGGATTATTGAATACCTGCAGCGATCACCCACCACCCTGCAGCAGAAATGATAAGTGCGTTTCCCCATTAAGAGAGACGCTGTGCACATTTATGCATGAGGCACAGCATCTATCTATCTATCTATCGATCTATCTATCTAATAGCAAGCATAGTCAATGACTGGTTTTGTAGAGATGCAGTAGGAGCAGATAATATAGATAAAATATAGATAAAAGCGAAAAACAGGTTGTTTTCTAGTTTTGGTTTAATTTCTATTCCAATTGTCGATTTGAAGATGAAAACAGGAAAAGCGTGTGAATTTCTGTTCATTACTTCACACAAAAAAATGTGTATTGCATTGTATATTTGTTTATCCTGTTATCAAACAAGTTTAACACAGCTTTGGACGGAGGGTACGCAGACGCTGTGGATATGTAATGTGGGTTTAATTGTTTGAGTTTGTGAATGGTGCGTCCCTCGGTCACCTTAGATATTGCTGCCGCAAGGAATTGTGGGCCGGAATTATCTCCTTTCCTTTTGACCAGCTCTCATCATGGCTGCCACTTAGATACTTTCAGATCATTACACTTAGTTAGGAACCTTCCTAAGCAAAAAAGACTATTCGACTGTAGCCTTTGTCTTCAGAATCAGAGTGGACAAAAACATGAGGCAAACATCATATGTAATCAACCTAGACCAGGTGTGCAGTTGTCATTAGGTAATTGGTTTCAAATCTATTGGATAATGAATCTGAAAAAGGGTGGGAGTTGCCATAGTCAGTGCCCAAGTCACCCTAACATCATGTCAGAAACAAAAGAACAAAAACTTCTCTTAATGTTACAAAGATAAGAGTCCAAAAAAATCCAAGTACAAATATCCGTCAAATGTGACAAATTATAGGAAACATGACATATTTAGTTCTTCATCAATGCCAAAGGGCTAACACTATGTCAGAAACAAATACCTTTCTAAAAGTTACAAAGATAAAAATACATAAAGTACAGATACAAACATCCATCAACTATGACAACTCAGAGGAAACATGACAAATTCATTTCCTCATATATGCCAAAGGGCTCCGTCGTGTTCAGAGTGTGAACCCAACCTGCCTCTCTGCGGAGCAGCGAGTTAATGACGTCGCCACTTCTAGAAGAGAGTGAATTTTTTTTTTTCTATTCCCCAGAACTTAAATGATACTGCAGAGCTGTGGTTAGCCCGTGCATAATGTTGAGCGATAGTATAGTCCATGTTTTGTGTACGTATTGCAGTCTTATGTTCAGATATTCAAGTCTTTAAAGCTCTTTTTGTTTGTCCAACATACACCAGAGCACAGGGCCATTTCAGCATATAAACAACATGCATGCTGCTGTTTGCCTCATGTTTTTGTCCACTGACTCTGATGAAGACACAGTAGTGTCGAAGCGTTACTCTGTTTGCACAATTAAAGGCTGTGAATTAATCAGTGTGCTCCAGTCCCTTTTGGGCCCTGCTTAGTTTCAGTTGCATGTGTCGGCTTAACGCTAGAGCCACAGAGAGGCATTCCCCCTAGAGTGTCACATCACAAAGGTTGAAATAATATTCTAACTGAAGTCACTTCTCTTGTTGTTTAATTAAGTGTGCTTTTGTTCTAATATTGCAAAACAATGAAAAGTCAATGATGCAAAGAAAAACAGCCTCTGAATTTGGTCCTTGGTTTTCATAAAACCCCATGTAAATAGGAATGTGAAGTCTGTAATTGCACTTCATGGGAACCTTTTACAGTCAGTCTCTAAATAACGACTTTGGCCCAGTGTGATCTAATGTTCAGTTGCTATGAGATGTTAATGTAAATGTAATGGTTAATGTAAACCCACTGACTGATAAATGATAAAATGTTTTACTCCAACATGAAACACCCTGAAAAATATCCCCCTCAGTCATTACTGCCCTGAAACACAGTGTCACTTGTAGCAGAAGTGATTGTTGTAAACATCATGTTAGGTTTAGTTGTTAAGCTTGTTAAGCTAGGACAGGGTCATTTACTCTATTAGCAGTACAGTACTGTATATACATTACGTTATAATACTGATTAAGACCTTTCACAATGATTTTTTAATGTTTATTACAGTGTCTTGGCAGTTTTGGACTTTTAATGTAATCATCAAACAACCATATTTACAGGATTTGTGTTTAAATATCTTGTAAAATATGAGAATTATTAGCAGGTAAGCCTGTTTTGTTTTTATGTTTTTTCTTTAAACTATATTTACTGTGTCAGGTTAGGTTTTCTAAGCACAAATGTTTGTGCTGGCCTGACATCTAAATTCATTTTTTGGTCTAAATGCTACCTTAAGTATGAAGCCAAAATCAAACTCCATATCACTTCTCTTTCTCTGTCCCACACACGCATACTCAACTCAAATCAAGCTGGTTGTATTTCTATATTCCAAAAGCACATTTCATCTTTTTATAATCTGTAAAACAGCAGCTATACTTAGAAATTCAATTTGGATAAAGAAACACTGCAACAGTGCAGGACAGCCACTGTTCTTATTCTATCCAGTGTTATTAAAAACTACTGAGCCAACTGTAAATATTAAGAAAAATAAGGTTTATATGATGCTCTCACTAAGCATTAGTTATCCAACCATGACATGCACACAGGCAAAGTCTATCCCCATTGATAGAACAGACCCTAAAACTACCATAAACCAACCAGCAAACCTAATTATTAATCAGAACTGAGAAAAACATGATGACATTACAAACATTCTCCAAAATCACACCTTGGAGTATCTGTTGTTTCTCTCTGGTGCTGGAGACCAGAACTATGTTTTTGAAGGAGTCTCTGTGTTCAGCTCTCAGTACTTTTATGGCTTCTAAGTGAATTTTAGTTTTTTTTATCTCCTGTGTTCCTGTTTGTACTTTCAGATATCTGGTTTATTTGAACGCTTTCAGGTGTATCAGACCTGTTTTAAGTTACTACTGATGAAAACCCAACGTTTCCTGCTCCCACTGCTTCATATTAAAAGCATTCCACTGACAAACTAAAGGTAGCCTGTTATTGTCAAGAAGATATAGGAAATGAAACATGTCTATCACTGACTTAGCAGAGCTTCTAAAAATAGGTCTACATAACAAGATATGGAAACGTTTGGAGCTATTTGGTCAGTGAATCAGTTATAAATACTGCAAGGAGGAATAGTACAAGCAGAAACAGCCACAGTGAGAGCTACAGGGTATCAGTGTATTTTCTGCAAACAGCATACCTCCAGCAGGTAAACAACAACTTTTATCTTTCCATGGTGTGCAAAAAAAACACTTGCAGTGTGCTAGCAAATTTTGCAACTACCCCAAAAACCATGGAAAAACCTGATAGATAGCACTCACTCCTGTGGTGTTTAAGCAGAGAGCCCCAATGAAGCCAGTGTGTGTTGCCAGTGTGTGTTTTCAGTTTCTGTTGCCACTTAAGTTCCTCCTTCTTGGGTTTTCTGTTGATGATGTTGATACATTTTGAGTTTCTGTATGTCTGTCAGCCATTGTGGCTTTTATTGGTCAACTGAGCAGACATATGTGTTTCTATTCATATTAATCTTAATCATTTTATTCGGCCTTGCTGCACAGCCAGAACCTGCACATTTTATGCTCATACTGTACGGGTCAGTTAACCAGCTACGACGTGGGCACTCACTCTGAAGGTAACATGGAACCCGTAGTCGGTTTTGTCCAGTGACCAATTTTGTCTAATAAAATCTATTCAGACAAGACGACTGTGTCCTCAACAATGTCAACAAAAGAGAGAAAGGCAGCATTACTTTGTGCAATTCTACAATGAGCAGAAAGTAGGAAGGAAAAAAAGAAAAAGCCATAGATGGTTGGAAGATGCAGAACATGATCTTTCTGTTCTGCTGTGAAGTTCAGTTTTCCATTGCAGAAGTCACAACAGTTTTAGCCACAACATGTAAAATATTACTCCAATGATATTAAAACAATCGCTACAGTTTATAACAGATATTTTGACAGCAGCCATGTGGATATATCAGTTAGAAACTACTCAAACTGCAAGACAGCTGACCAAAATTTATAAGAATCCAGAAATCCAACTGATTGTCCAAGAGCCAGATTGTTGATTGTTCAGGAAATCAATCAGGTGTTGTGACTCCCCTCAAACAACACGTCAAAAGACAACTGGGGCCGACTCTAAAATTAGTCAGGGGGGGCGACCAATTTGGGGTTTAAAATCTGGCTTAATCCACACAACTGCCCAACTTTCTCTACCAAGTTCTTCTGCTTGTTTCAAACTATGCTGTTTCAAAAGACTCAAATCATCAGAATGAATAAAACAAAGAATGAATTCCTTCCTGTATTACAGAGGATTTGTTTTCTAGGAAAAACATACCAAACATTGGATATTCACTTAAATTAATGTGAAGTTGAATTACTGTAATTAGTATCTAGTCTATTGTTGTTTGTTTATTCTATTAGGTATAGACCAGGACAGATTTGTGGAGGTCAATGCTCTCTTTTAAAGGAATGTCCTGCTTCACACTCACACTCTAACACACATTTACACACCTGAATGCTGCCTAATACAATCACAGTTAGTGAAGAATGTGCTCACACACGACATGACAGTCCTAAACAAGTGAGCTGAGGCCAGATTTTGTGTTTAATGTGCCGACTAATTATTTCATTGTCTGCTTGAATGGTCATCAGTTAACTCCTTCCTTGAGTCTTTCCACTTTCTAGACATTTTGGAAAACGTACTGCACCAAACAAAATCTGTGCAAAATGAAATTTGCCACTCAACTTTAGAGTGCCAGGAGTTTCAAATATTTTTCTCACAAATGCATCACGATTATAGGGAGGGGGCGTTTTAAGAGAGCATTTTGTGGCACATCAGTTCTATAGAGTAAACATAACTCACACTGACACATATTTCAGGAACATTTGTGGATCAAGCTGCATCTGTGAAAAGGGCTTAAGTGCAAAAACCTAGGCTTTTTAAGTCAATCTTAGTAGATACACACTGCTCATTGTTCCAGGCTGAAAATGAATTTGATTCTTTTTTTAACTAAACCTTAATGCCAGTGGCTCAGTTCACCAGTGTGACACCGGTCTTAGCAGGCTAATCCTCCTAGAGAAGATCAGGTTCGGTGAAGTGTGAGGAAAGCCATTCTGAGGTCTATTGTGCATTAGTTTCCATGGTTCCACACAGTTGCCCATTGTGCAGTTCTTGTAATTTTGAAATGAAAATCAAAGGACCACATTTGCATTAAAGTGGATGACATATTTTATGAGAATTGATGCACCCAACTGTTTCAGGTCACTTTGTGCCAGTGTAACAATCACAAATGCTTTCTCCTGCAGGCAGTAACATCAGTTTGCATTTAACATTATAGAGCACGGAGAGGCAAAGGCTCTTCCTAGATAAAGTTTGAAGTGTCTTGGGTTATCAAAGATGTAAAGGCTCCCACTCGCCCCTGGCAGAAAGTTGTTTAAATCCCCTGCACTGTGAGTTACGTTCTCTATGGCTCATTTCTTCTACAGAGCATTGTGCATATAGAGTAGCTCCGTGCCTGTTTAAACCTGACTACACTATAAAGCTGGACGTATCATCTGTTTGTGTTGTGGTGGCGTCCCTTGAGACAACTGTTCTTAGTATCCTAGAAATGTTAAGATGGTGCAATTATGATAAGAAGTGGTTGTCAGTCGTAGCCCGTGGGATACATAGTACCGCTGCTGTTCTGTCCAACCAGCTACTTAATTATATTTACTTGGCATCTCATGTAGTACCTGATTAAATAACTAGAATGAAAACCAGCAGGGGCGCCAGGTCATGAGAACCTGGATTGAGGATTGAGGATTGCTGTGTAATTGTAATTCAGGTCTGTTTGAGATGTTGCCAAAAGCAATGGAGGTCACACCTATTGTTTGAAATCATATTTTTGTATTATTTTGATAGATCTGGAGTGTGTTCATTTTACCATATTCACAACAAAGTGCTCCAGTCCACAGAGGAGCATGTAGCCTAATTCTACCTCATTTAAGGCACCAACAGATGGTTGAAAGGGGGATTGTTATCAGTAAGAAGTGAAATTAGTTTTTTCCTCTAAGTCCTGACTGTGTATCTGTAGGCGTGTGATGTTAACTCTTTGAGTTTGACTTCAAATAGTGTGCAGGTTACATCACAGTGTTCCCACAGTGTTTGCCCCTTCTTCCTCCTTTTGTATCACTGTGGTTGTTGATCTCTGAACTGCAATGATTCATTCAGTTTTTCGGTTATTCGTCTGATTGAGCATCAGTCTGTTTGTGCTATTTAACTTATGTCTATCATCACAATAATATAATGAGTCGCACATTAATCTGCCTTTGAAGGCAGAGTTCAAAGTGACTCAGTGAAATTGTGATAATTTCACTTCCACGGTTTATCAAACCGTGGAATCACATCCAAGGTTTTCTGCCCATCTCATTAATGCTGTCTGAAAATAATCACTAGATGGAGTGTCAACAATGACTAATTGTGAAAAGCTAAATCCTCCCTTGGATGTGGCTAGTTTTGAGAAGTGTGAGGTCTTAATCATGTGTGACTGGCAGAAATGGAAAGTTTAAGATTCAGAAACAGATTGAAAAATGACACCAAAAAAACAAAATTAAAACTTTGGCCATAGTTTGTCTTTTGCCTTCTCCAATGAAATTATTGACTTGATGGTGAAAGTTACGCTTCATGCATTTCATAATAAAGTGACAACCATAGCAACATTGTATAGGAATATGTGTATTTTTTCTGCCAGTTGAAGTAATGTAGCTGTTGTGTTACTGATTAAAGGAACTGAGATACAAGAAGTATGACAGGTACAGTTCAGGGCCATTCACTTGCACTTCAGGTTCAGGTTCAGGTCACTTCAGGTTGTTTTATCTCCATAAAGATTAGTTCTGTGCACTCCTGTTATATTAGTGTGTATTTTTAGGGGGTTGGATGTCTTTAGAGTGGATGCGTTTAGGGCTGGGGTTAAGGGTTAGGGTTATCTTCTCTGTTTTTCTCCTCAGTCTGCCTTGTTTGGACTCCCTCAAGCTTTAGGGAAGATAGTAAAAGGGTTCCAGTAACCCTCAGCTTGTTGTTTAGTGGGTGGTGAGAGTCAAAAAAGGAAATACTGATTGGTGTGAGTCATATTCCTGTACATTTCAGTAGCCAGGCTTCCATCCTCTCTGGTGTGCACTCCAAAAAACAAGCCTATTGTCTTTTGTGTCGTCTTGATAATTTAATTTGATTTTAGCGTGTGTTGAGTTAATGTGTTCCATGATAGTTTGCACTTTGATGGTGCTATGTATATCTGGAAAGTATCAAGCCCTGTGACCAAAACACTGCAAAACTGGTGACCTCATGCTGCTCCAGTGGATCTAAATAAGTCCATCCATCAAAGTCATCCCCCCTCTCTATCTGTCCTATCAAATCAAACTTCCTTTCTCTCTTCAAGGTGTAAACACTGGTTTTACACTTAAGATTGATTATTCTCTGTCCTGTTTTAACAGGAAATATATCACATTAAGGTAAAAAAAATGTTCCCATCTCATGAGATCATCAGTAACTCACAGGTGAGCTTATGCGTGACACAAAGGTATAAACAACCCACAGAGGATTTAATGGAACCCCCCTAACAGTCTACTCTTTACGGATTTATCTCTTCTAAAGATGACCTGGATGACTGAAAATCCTCATGGACACTGAATCCTAACTTTATTTTCCAAACTTCTGACAGAACCAGGATAACACAGACAAAATACAAGTCAATGACTGATGTCTTTTTTTAAAAGTTCAACAACTCACTGACTAGTCATGTATCATGCATCCCTGGACTCATGCCCAATGCTGCTTTCAGTCGGTTAGACCAACACCTAACAAATGTGTAATTAAATATTCAACTTTTTTGGTAAAAGAGAATAAAAAACATCACTCCTAAAGTTGAGGTGCATTACTATTTACTACCATTTGTTTTGGAAAATTCAAAAAATTTGAGCATTGTAACATGAAACACCCAAAAATGTGCTTTTTTTCATTATAACTTGCATATATGCATTTTAAATATTGTCTAATTTTTGGTCACACACACAGAATAATATTATGTAACACTACATGAATATTTAAAATATTTCAATCCCATAATGAAAATTTAAAACTGTTGTGAAATATGTCAAAAAATATTCTTTGCCCTACCTCTTCAACATTTATTTTTTACTCTTGGGGATACTGTTTAATCTCTGTATACAATAGTACGCTACTTTGTTGTGGTGCTGAATTGGATTGCATCTAAGGTGTTTTTGGAACAAAATAAAAATGCATCATCCCACAAACATGTAATTTGTTACAAAATGTGGCTCTGTGAAACCTACCATCAGCTTCAATAATGCACCCAGCTCTCAATATATACACATTGCCCTAAATTTAAATATGACGATCTATTTATCATTTTGGCATGCATAGTAGTTTCCATAAAGTGTTCTTTTAAACAACTTTATAACCAAGACACAGAGATAGATGAAGAGTCATTAATGACAAAACCAACCAATATGAAAATCAATACTCAGTCCAGGAAGCTGACATATCATGATCAAACGAGCGATAATCATTAAAGGGAGAGGTGCTTCAAAGGCATCATCAATCACCAGGAAATACTTGAATCCAATTAGCCGTGACAGTGCTCTAAAATCATGCGTGATCAAAAACCATCAGGGGAGGACAAGGGAATCGAAAAGAGTTAAATGACATCCCCAATCTGTAGTACGCTCAAGCCTGAGTCCCAGGCTTTTCCTCATGTCAGACTTTCAGTTTCATAGAGCCGAAATAGTGTAGGTCACAGCTTATCACAAATTACATGCTCACTCCTTTAAAGAATGAACAATCTCTACTTGTAGCAAATCTACATAATATCGGCATCATTGCACTGTGCTCATGAATGTGCAGGCCAAGCTTCCAAGTGCTGCATGCTGTCTGTCTACGCTCTTTGTAATTAGAGGGTCTTTCAGTTTGCCAGACAAGCTAGTGATATGCTGGAGCATCAATTTTCTGCAAGAGCTTCATAATGTCAAGTGCCAAACTCCAGTACAAGTGGGAAATGCACTCATAAACCTAATCTCAAGCCAGATACTCATAACTTCGGGGCCGCTGTGCTCGTTCAGAACATGTTTAATTATACAGGGAATTATTAATCATTGTAGTAAAATTGCTCTGAGGTTTAAACAGACAGATGGAGCATTGACTGCTTTTGAAGAAGTAATCCTTACATGCAAGTTAGTGTGTTTTTAAAAGTTGGTGTTCGTATTGTTCCTCTGAAGATCGAAAAGTGGAGAAAAATGTAGTATGAGTTGTAGGTTGAAACATCATTTAGGTGCACCCCAAATTTTTCACCATGCCTTTTGACCCTGCAATAATACATTTTAAGGGTTACCTTTATTTGTCAGTTCCCATAAACATTGGTAATTTCTTAACACATTATGTAAATGATTGTAAACAGGAATAAATGTGCAGATAAAGTGCCTGACAAACTTAAAGAAATAAATCCAACTCAAATAACTCAAACAAAAGTGTGCTCTGCCCCCGGTTCCTTACAGAATATCCCCCTCTGCTGGCCCATGCCCCTCAGACAAAATTGTCGCACCCTGTGGCCCTGTATATAATGTCACCGGACTGTAAACTCCTCCAGGGACTCTGAAGAACAGATGGCTGTGCAGTCTAAACATCCTGAAGACACACATTTCTAATATGACGTCTATTTGCTGACAAATTGCAGTAGTTCACAATGGAATAATCTTTAAGTCAACTGCAGAGGAAATGCGTCTTTATACATAAGATAACATCCACTGTAGTCCGAGATAATCTGTTTCTATTCGGTGACAAACTTTTTTCCCTGTGCCATATGTATCAAAGTCTAAACTTGTAGGGTTTTTCTGTGATTTTAGGGGTAGTCGCACTGAGCCATGGTTAGTTGAGCTGAGTTGGCACGCTGCAAGTGTTTTTCCACAGCATGGCAAGGTGAAATAAGCTGTTACCTGAGATGCGCTGTTTGCTGAAGATGCAATAAGAGCCTGTTGTCTGCAGCTCTTCATCGAGCAGGTCACTGTAGCTGAACACTGTAGAGAAATTTCAGGCGCACCGGTGCGACCAATGAAAACGTTTAGTTGCACTAGACAGATTTTTGGTCACACTCTGGAGCCCTGATGTTCACTGTTTTCTACCCAATGTGACGTCCTCAAATGTTGTCTTTTGTCCAGACCAACAGTCCATAATAGCAAAGATATTTTGTTTATTATCATAGAAGACTAAATTAAAAAATGAGAAGTTGGAATCAGAGAATTTTGACATTTTTTCTTAAAAATTACTTCAAATGATTAATCCATTGTCAAAATAGTTGCCGATTTATTTTCTGCCCATCGACTAATCTAACTAAACTAAAACTAATTGTTGCAGCTCTAAATGAGACCAAATGGCCAAATTCAGCCTGTTATAATCACCCAACTGAGGGTGATCTACTGTAGGGGCTGGTTTATGCTCAAAAAGAAGTAGGACATGTTGTCCAACCAAAATAAAATGTGTTATATATAGATGTTCTGAAGAGCCACACTGGAGTCAGAGTGAAAGCCTGCTGTCATAGAGAAGGGGAAGACGTGATGTCGTTTAAATATGAGGATAACGATGTACATTTTCAGATCGTCTCTCCTGGAAGGCATTCATAATGTTACACCCGGTTGTTCACATGAAGAGTGACTCCTTTCTCACCTTTGCACGTCTGGCCAATGACCATATGAGTGTGTGTGAATGTCGGATTTTTGGACTCAGAAAGTTACAGAAATTGTCGGACACAGCCCCATTCCTGTGTCTGACATCAGAAGTAGGAGGTTTCTTAAGCTATTCAACCATCTGGCAAGCAGTCCTGATGGAGTATATATCAGTCTCAATATTCTAATTTAATAATAGATTGGTTGCAATAATAATAACAGATTGGTTGATAGACTTGATAAATGTTCGGTAGCGTTAGAGCTGCAACTAATTATTTTAATTAATGTTTTAACTATATTTGTTATCTATGAATTGTTTAGTCTCTGAAATGTCAGAACACAATGAAAAATGCCCCTCACAATTTCCCATAGCCCAACATGAAAATTGCATGTTTTGTCCAACCAACAGTCCAAAATCTGAAAGATATTTATAATCATATACACAGAGAAAAGCAGCGAATCTTCACAAGGGTTTTGACACTCAATAAATTACTTAAATTATTAATCAATTATCTAAATTGATGGCAATTAATTTGTTTGATTGATGAATAGATGTATCATCATTTCGTTTCAGCAGTATATCTCATATTTGACCCATTCCCCGTGTGAGAAAATGTCAAAAGGTCCAATGATAACTGTGTGTAGGTAAGAAATATGTAACCAGAAGGTCACAGATTTGATTCCTGAATCAGTCCGTGTGTGACAATCCAATACCCTACAGTAGACATAGATAAGTTTGGATTCCAGCACTGGGAAAGATCCTAAGTGGTCAGCTTTAGAAAGCTTTTTGAAAGTGATACTTCATCCAAATTTTAACTGCCACTTTCAAAATGTTATTTCTTCTTATTTCTTCCTTCCAGCTATTTTGCATTTGTAGGAGAATCTATTTGCACACACTGACAAAGGGTTCAACATATGTGTGAAAACACAATTAATTTGCCTAATTCTAATTCAGCTTACTTAATGTGATGCAGACTAAACAGAAGAATGTCTTACTGTAGGTAGCCGCAACAGTCTACTCATCTAGTTTCCTCCTCTGTGCAAGTGTGTTAAAGCAGATTATCATCAAGTAAACAAAACACTGTCTTAGCATGACAATTAAAAAAAGACCAATTTCACAGTGCAGTCCCAGCAAGGTATTATCTCCAAATGTTGTTCATACAATATTGTGCTTTTGGAAGTAGCACTTTGAACAGATAATACAGTGGCTGAAACCTGTATCTGAAAATGAGGCTTTTGCATTTTTAATTTTCGGCCTCTGTGATAAAGTGTTCCCTGGGTATCTCTCAATTTGCTCAGCGTTTGAAACTTGTGTGTCCTGTATGTCTCGGAACACACTCACATTGATGGGAAGCTTATCAATTAGTGCCAGGAGCACTAGGTTTTTTATCATAGCTGCTTTTATCACAGCTGATGGAATCCCAGCAACTGCACTTTTTTTTTTGAGATTTACATTTCACACCCAAACTGCGGCAAATGTGTGAGAGACTTCCCACCGCCTTTGAAGTACTGCTACCAACCGAAGAGTAAAATGCTAAACATAAATCTAAATGACAGAGGGAGGGCAAGGTTTCACTGCCCCAGCACTTTTACTGCAATGGCTTTGATCAAAAACTTCAGCAAATTGTTAGCGCTGCTACACATTATTAGTATGTTTCTACAGTTAATACTGTACAGTGAACAGATTCACAGATTGGTCTTCTTCTGTGCATACAAAGGCTGGATAGAGTTATAGAAACACCCCATGAAAAGACTTCTTTGACATCTTTGAAGTAACTAAATCTCTAAGATGTATCTAAAAGCCTGGACTTGTAGATTCTTCTTCTTTCGAGCCTCTACCACAAGTCCAGCTACACTTGACCATAGATGACTGAGAATCGCAGACGAGTCACTAAGATGGTTTTTAAAAAGCAAACTGGAGTTTAACCAATGTTCAGCAGTTTTTTATCAATAATATAAGAGACATGGACTGCTAATAATAACACAATAAACTAGGATGCATAACATAAACAGTCAATAAACATAGCAGATCGCTTGTTTTTTCACGGGGATCCAAATTCCCAACCTGACATTTTATGCATGCACAGTTTCATACAGCAGATGCTTTTATCCATAGTGACGTACATCTGAGAGCTTTAAAGGTACACTATGGAGTTTTCATTATAAACAAACTACTGTACTACTAATAATAGCAAAATGAACTAGGATGCATAACATAAACATAGAAGATCTCTTGTTTTTTGACAGGGGTACATATTCCCAACCCAACATTTTATGCATGTGCATGCTTTAAAGGTACTCTGTGAAGTTTTTATTATAAACAAACAGCTTTATTAACATTCAGTGTGTCTCTCCAAAACACATCTGTGCATCCTTAAGGCCAAACAAACACATCTAATGTGATTTGTACCTTTTTACAAAACATTAGAAAAGCCTTTTTGTTTGTTTTGATCAGCGCTGGTCTTGTCTTTCTCCTCTTTTATTGGTTAATTGCTATCTTTTTACCGCCACCAACTGTTACCACCCTCTTTGCCTCGAGCTTGTGACATGCATCCTTGTATGTGTTTCTTAAACGCCTGATAGAAACAATACAGTGACCCACTCATCACAGTTGCAGTACTGTGTAATTCAGCCTACTTTTAGCTCTGGTCGGATGGTGTTAATGTGACCTTGAGACCTGCTGTGATTTTTAATAATCACAGAATTCATCTGTGTTGTTAATCCTCGGGCCAATTTGTCCACTCTCCAATGAATAGAAATTCCCCTGGAAAAAATCCAAACACAAAGATGGCTTCAGATAAAATTACCCCGGTGTTAATCAGCATCTCACTAATTTGGGGTCTGTTTTTGTATTTTTAACGGGGCTGCAGTGCAAATAATTAAAAGCTTCAATAGCATTATGGCTGCAAATTCAAGAGGCTCATCCAGCCACTCCACATGGAGACCCATTTGAGGAAGGACCAAGCTCCAATTAGTAAGTCGTTAAATTTCACTGAAACAGACTTTGTTTATTTTGTACAAATGTAGGGCATTGCACAGATTTGGGGACTGAATCCTTAATTCACCTGAGGTTCCATGGTAATTCTACAGCAGCTTAATGAATATACTATACACACAGTTATGGGTGGCAAATCATGTTTTAAGAGTATACAGTTAGAATCTTTGCAAAAAAAAAGTTTTAAAGATGTACTATGAAACACTATGAACACTATGAATTCAGGTTAAAAAGGCATTATGCTGCAGGCAGTGCTACATACGCTACAGTAACCACCACTAAACACACTGAGCTGTGCTGCAAGGTGGAAGCTTAAATGGAGCATAAATCCCCACACAATAATATGCGGGGTTTGGGATTACTAAATTCCCATGTTGCTGATGATAAATATTCACTGAGAGGAGAAGGATGTTCCTGTTTTGTGTTTACAGTGAACCTGTAAAGTGCGAGTGATATTGTTTATATCCGGTCTATGGTGATGTATCCAACAAATCAGACACAAAGCTTCAACATAACTTACTAATAAATTTGTATGTCACATGTACTAAAAAGCCTGGCCCTATTTAGTTCAAAAACAACACAGTCTTACTTAGTTGGGTGCAGAGCCAGACATAGAATTCAGGTCAATGACATCTCGTCAACTTGTGTCCTAATTTTGTTGCCATGACTCTATTTTTTCCTGAGTTTCTGCATGTAGAATCTGCCCAGAATCTTCAAAAACAAGAATCAAATGAGGCTTAAATATCTCAACATCTCAACTATTGGATGGATTGTCATAAAATTTGGTTCACCGTAGGGATGGAGTTTGATACCATTTCATCATATTTAAATCCAGTATTAAATCCCTTATTGCATCTTTTAGATTTACCTTTCAGAATTTGCAAGTAACCAAAGTATAAAATAACTAATCATCTTTTATTGACAGAAACACAACAGTTTTAGTGGCAGCCTAATTAATGGTTACAACCTGTATCTACAACCTGAAAATTAGATGAGCAGCTTAATATACATTATTAAATGTTATTTATATGTATCTGTCACATTTTATCAGCAGCTATAGCCCTCTGTGCTTCACCTAGCCACTTACTTTGAATACTGAGTCTTGATTCAGAACTATTAAACTGATCAGATTAAAATGCTGATATGATAGAAATAAAAGTTTCACTGGGAGGTTCTTAAATTGACATGAGGTGATCAGCTAGAACATCAGTCACCACTCTGTGAGGCTGCAATCAACTCTGGTAGAGATTTATGTGACTTCTCATTCACAATCTTTGTCTAAGATAACTTTACTAGAGAACAGACAAACCTTTTTCATTTTAGCTGTTACAGAATTAATTAGCCGCCGCTGATCTAATCTGCAACCAGTGATGTCTGTCGTTTAAACCAGCAGTCGGCAAAAATAAGAATCCTGCTATCTCTGTTTTCTATTAACGCCCCCATTGATTGATTCTAATTACTTTGGTGATCCCTTTACTTTCCATCTAAAACCATCATCGCGTCACAATTTTAATTTGTCCAATACTGCTTCATGACCAAATACTTGCAAAACTAATGCCATTCCCATCAGCCTCAGCTTTGCTCGGTGTTTTGTGCTAATTAGCAAATGTTAGCATGCTAAACTAAGAGGGTGAACATGGTAAACATTATAGCTGCCAAACATCAGCATTTTAGCATTGCCATAGTGAGCAAGTTAGCATTCAGACCTCAGCCCTTAATACACAGAGCCTGTAGTGTGACCCCAAGTCTGGTTTGTATATTCAAGAGCTATTAAATTCATGCTGAAGTCAAACCAAAGCACTTGGAAAGTTTCAGGGGACGTCAGGGCTCCTACTGTTCCTTATTAGGTATTTCATATTCAAATATTCTTATACACTTTGTGCTCCACTTCACTTAAACCACAAAACCCTCATGCAAAATAAGAAGATTAAAAGAAAAAAAAATCACCACATTTCACGTGTTATTGAGGTTTCACCTACCACATACTGGATATAATAGTACAAATTTCAAATGACAACATGTCGAATGTTCATTCAGCCAAAAGACACTCACTATTGATTTTAAAGGCCCTGTCTGTAGCTGGTGTAGACAGAACTTTCTACTCTAAGGTCACATAATTGAAGAGTCCACATGAGCCACATTCCAATTACACTCCATTGTAAACAGAAAGCATTTCGACATGTGAACTTCACTATGTGGGCACAATGGCACAATTGGCATGCGGATCATGTGGACTCTATATGCCTATAGAGGAATGGAGTTTTGTCCAAGGGCTGTGCCTTAAATCAATACTGCCTGATTGTGCTTTGTTGCAGGGGGGTGTTTTCAGGGGGTGATTTCTTTGTATGTCACCCACCATGAGCACGAATCTAGTGAATGTTTTATGTTTGTGGGGGGGGGTGCATGGTTTGCAGGAGTGACCATAGCTGAATGGTCAAATACAGACACCGTAGCTGCTTCTACTTGTGTAGTGTAAGAGACAGAGACACTAAGCTGAGAGCACAAGTGACACAGAGAGAGAGAGAGCCACGGTAGTCGAGGGTGCAAGAGAGTAAATGAAGAGAGGGAGTGGCAGTAGCTAGATCAAAAGCAAGAGAATTGAATGAGAGAAATTAAACGTTATTTTCTGATTGTTTCATGGCAGTTATGTTCTAAAGCAGAAATAAATAACTATCAAACACTCAGCAGATGATTTACTGTGGAGACAGACACTCTTAGTCTCAGATTCAGTTTCCTCTTCTGCATTTCTCCCATCAGTAAATACAAAGAACAACAGGATGGATCTGTGTTGTTTTTTTCCTTATGTATGAATGCTATGTTTCATGCACAGCTGCTCCCTCATGGGTCTAATTTGCATGATTTACCTGGTTCCTCAGATGTGGTGGTGTAGGGAGGACAGTTTTGTTTATTTTTGAATTCCAAAGGGCAAAATCCTTTCTTTAATTCCACAAAGAGACAAGTTGAGTATTTTTCTAGACTTTCAGATCGGCCCATTCATCTCTTACAGTCTCATAGAATAGAAAGCGTTGACGCTGGCCAGACCAAACACTGGGCTCCAAAAACCCTTTAGGAGACAGATGGCCTGATAAAGATAAAGAATTAATAACAGGATGCTAAGACACTAAAATGACTTGAGCTGGAGATGAGCTGAATACACACACCCCTCTTCTCTTCCCCCCCCCCCCCCCCCCCCCCCCATGTCTCTGCCTACACACACACACACACACGCACAAACAAACAAACACACACACCAATGCAGCACACAGCTGGACCCCTGCCATTAGAATCAGATCAAAAAGCTCAAAGAGACTGTAAAAGCCCAGGGACTCTAATGTATAATGTCTGAGGGCAGTTGATATTGCATGTTAGTATGTTGTGTATGTAAGACTGCATTTGTTTTTCTTTTATTTGTATTATGTAATCAACTTAGTGTTGTCTAAGTCTTTGCATCTATTAGCAGTATTTGAAATCATCTTAACAGGTAATTAGTCATGAATCGCAAGCTGGAATAAGAACTGCTGCCAAACCATGTGTTTTCTGAATATTTTATGTAACACGCTATTACCTACAATTTATGTTAGAATCACGACTGATTGAGTCGTTGAGTGATGGGTGAAGTACGTTTGTGTGTAAAACTCAAAAATTTATTCCCTAAGAGTCACGAGATTGTTTTGTTTCCTCACCTAAAGTGTACGTGCATTTTAAGCTTTTTCTGAAACAAGCCTCTGTGCACTTCAGTATCAACTGAAGAAACTGCTTCTTTTTGTCTTTTTATAAATTTGTACTGTAATGCATCTTGCATTTTAATAGTATTTTTGAAGTTTTTATCATCTGGCCAACAGAATTAGTTCAGAAAGTTAGTGTAACAGAAAGATCTATTCGCCACAAATCACCAGAAATCACAGAGACCGTACAGGCAGCCCACATCTGACTGCCGACCCACATCTAACTGCCTCAGGGACAGCGTGGGGGGCCAGCTGTTGGGCCCTTGTTGCTCAGCGAACCACCACATCTGCTTAGTTGCCTGGGAGCGTAGCCGGCCCCAGAGGCACCTTCATGGTGTAGCCCTGCAGGCTAACAGGCTTGCACCTCGCTGGTAGGCTGCACCAGCAGACTCAACCCTGCATACCAACTTCAGAACAAGATAAATCCGACTAATTGCTGCACGACACTTAATTACAAGTAGGCATAATCCACATCTTTCTGTGATTCAGAGTTGATGTCAAATAAGAAATAATTCCCGTAGAGAACTGACTATTTCTTCTAATGTCCCGCTGTTTTCTGATAACTCTGAGTCACATACAGTACTTCACTTCACTATCGCCCATTGAGTGAAGGTTTATCTCACTATTTAAAGATCTTTTATTCATTTCTTTCAGTCTTTTCTTCATTATGTGCTCCTTATTAATGCTTCATTTATTCAGTTATTGATAGACATTTAGCTATGAATAAATGTCATCAGGAAGAAGTTGTCTGTGTGTGTTCTTTGAAGCAGTAGCAGAGGTCCCTACATTGAAAAGAAAGCACTAATAGTTCCTGGGATTAGTTCCTCTGGTTCCAATATACCTGGAACTTTTGGTTGAAATGGAGCTTTATCGATTGATTTTTAAACACAAAAGGCTGGTAGAAAAGACGAAATAACCACTACCTGAGAAACAGTAACAGGAAAACAGTTGGATCTGTGGCGAGTGAGCCTGCCGGAACAGGATAAAGGGTTTTTGGTCTGACCTCCTAAAACACTGCATCAAAGCCTCACACTGTAAGAACTGAAGTGGATGCTGAGTTCCTTCCTAACAGTCCCAGGAGTAGCACACCTCAAATCTGAAATTGTTATTCTCTGCAGGATGTTGGAACATCTGCATAGTTATTATACAATTTGGATCTAACAATGATCTGACATTTAGGAAAGTGGTTGTTAATTAATTTAAGTAATTGTCTGACATTGTTCAATGTAATAACTATAATTTGAGTTCCTCTAATGTGAAGATTTGACTGAATATCTTTGGGATTTGGACTGTTGATCAGACAAAACAAGAAAAGTGAAATTTCATTAGTGACCTTGGAGCTACCTACTTAAAAGCTTTCAAAGATGGAAGACAATGAAATACATTTGAAAGCTCTGGAAAAAAGCTAGTTTTAGGGCTGCAATTTTTGTTTATTTTCATTATAATTATTCGTTAATCTGTCAATTATTTTCTTGGTTAATCGATTAGTTGTTTGGTGAAAAATTGTCAATCACTGTTTCCCAGAGCCCAAGGTTATGTCTTTTAAATGTCTTGTTTTGTCCACAACCCAAAAATATTCAGTTTACTGTCATAGAAGACTAAAGAAACCAGAAAATATTCACATTTGAGAAGCTGGAATCAGATAATTTGGACATTTTTTAATTAAAAAATGACTGAAAATGACAAATCAATTATCGAAATAGCTGGCAATTAATTTAATAGTCGGCAATTAATCGACTAATCGTTGCAGCTCCAGCTAGCATATAAACCTGAACTAAAGTGAAATTTGCGGACCAAAAAACAGACCATTACTATCCCTACAGCCATACCATAAAAATAGAGCTTAAACATAAGCCTACACGCCTCCTCTACATTTACACAACAGGCAACAAACTGCCAAATGTAAAATAGTTAAAATACTGCAATTTAATGAATGTGGCCCATTAAGGAGTTTAGAGTATTGTTTATAGACAGTATGTCTAATTCTTTTCTCTTGTTAGTGTGCATTAGCAGGAGGGCTTTCTGTGGCTATAACTGCTCAGTTCGTATGTGGGTGGATGGTATTTCATTTAAACTTTGTAAGTTGCTCTATCAGTGCAGTGCAATAATTGTTTTGTCGGAAGTCAGGTCACTGTTTGTCCTTGTTTACTTGTTGCAAGACTCGTCATTTTTCTGCATTTTTAGAATCTGGCACTAACTTGGCAGCTGTATACATCAGTTGTGCATGTGATCAACACTATTATTATTTCTATTTGTGTTTGCGCCAGTTGACCTGGCAGCCAGTGATGAGCTGATGTTTCCCATGTCACAGCAGGCTGAGCAGCGTGGACGTCAGATGATACACCAACAATTATTGTAATGCAGGGATGGAAATTAACACCGGCCAAATGCCAGTGAATTTGTGAACCTACCAGCCACAATTACGTGCTGTAACGTTACCAGTCTCTGCAACAGTTCATATCATTTAGTTTTAGCATGTGTGTGACTGAGATGTTATTGTCTGTGCCCCTGTGTGTGCGACATGAGCCAACGTTCAGCTATTTGCTACACGTATGTAAATTTCACAGACAAATTCAGATATATGAGACTGATGGGAGCCAGTCACCGGTCATGGCCGATCAGCTGAAAACCGTCCGTTTTCGATCGGTGGCTATCAAGGACAACAAAGCCTCCAAATGCCACAAGGAGATGATCTGCATCATACAAGGAAAGTCCCCCCGGAGAAAACGGCTGCAGTGTTTGTGTGTGTGTGTGTGAGGGACAGAGAATTAAAAATGGATAACCATAAGTGAGTAAATATTAAAGTAATACTTTTTATGGGAAAAATGTGTATTAGTTGTTTTGTTTTTGACAAAAGTTAAACAAAAGTTAGTTACACAAAAAAGTGTGATTACAAAATGGTGGCTGGTAAAATTTAGAATCCACCAGCCACTTTGGCGCACAAGTGAAAAACACAAGCGCAAAGAGCAACTTCATGGCTTTGGCTGTCTGAGCTGCACCCACAAACTTGTCCAAAATCACAAAAAAATCCTTTCCTGTACAGCACGTTAGTCTTTGGCCCTTTAATGCAACAATGAGTGTGTACTATTTTGGATGTCATCCACAACTTCTAGTATTACTGCATGTACAAGAGTGAGAGGACCTGTCTGTCCTGTTGTCTGACAAAATGGAACATTTGAACTACCTCCTTATAAAAGATGTTTGGTTTGAAGGACAAATTGGTTGTAATCTGTGTTTCCGTCTGTCTTGTTTTCTTTTTCCAGGGGATAATAATGGATGGCCCCATCTTTTTGACAAGTATTTTGGAATGCCCAACTATAACACTGGGACCAAGTCCAATGTTTGCCGTAAGTACTGTTCTGCAAATAAACTGTGAACTGCAAGTTTAAGGATAATTTTTGCTGAATTGTTGCTCATAAATACAACATTTTATAACTACTCTTGAAGATAACATATGGGTGTCATTGGATAGACAGTGATATGGATTTTCTCCTTCCCTTTGTTTGTATTTTAAGTCATGGTGGCAATCACTGCTTCATGCAATAGTCCCTATATGATGTAAATAGTACAAAACACTTTACATAGCTTCCTGTGCACCAGGGGATTTTCCCTGTACAGATTCTCCCAGCATTTAGTATTTAGGGCAGCAAACAGAGTTTATAGCATTAATAGTAGCATAGTCAACAGTTGACATTTGTAAAAAAAATCATTATTTCATATTTATTAAAAGAAACTGGTGCAGGTAGTGTAAAAACACTCCACACAGCAACAGATTATGCATAATCAAATACAGTTGTCAGTGTTTGCTGGCGGGAAACAAGTGAGGGGTCATGACTGACTGACTCCTACTAGTTGATTGGGATGTGTTTGTGGAGGAGGTGAGGTCAGGGGAGGATGCACTACTGAATGCATAATAGTGAAGCTTCCCCATGACAAACAAAAGAAGCAACAAAAAGTTTATAAAATACAGCCAACTATATTCACCAATTCTTCAGCACTAATAATTCTGGATGTGGGTGTTCAAGACTGGCATCCAGCAGGGTACACATTTAGTTTTGTAACCAACATGTAAAAACAAATGCTATCGAATGGGCAATTACAGTGTGATTGGGAAATTAGCATTCTTCTCTTTATACTATTAATTCACAATTTAAGTAAACCTCTCAGGCATATTCCCTCTCAACAATCACATTTTTCATCAGAGGTGTACCACAATAATATCATGTTATAAACTTTAGAAAATTATATGCTTTTGCTTGTAAAGAAAACAAAGCTAAAGCTGAAATTTTAGCTTCACTAATTATCTAATTAATTTTTTTTTCCTGCATATTAAAACATTAAAGTCAGACACTGACACAGACACTGACAGCAGCTACATATAGTAGCACCACGACAAAAGAAAAATAGCGAAAGCCTTGTTGAGTATCTGGAGTGATGTTGAAATGTAAGAGAACATGAGGAAAGAAAATGAGAAAATGAGCAAAACCTTCAGTCATGCCTCCTGCTGACTTGCTAAAGTTTACCTGCTGTGCTGCGCCGCCACAGTCCTTCACACAAGAGAACAGAAGAGGTAATGAAGCTGTGTTTGTTTCTGAAGGTAAAATGATTCATCTGCCAATTCATGAGCTTAAAAAGGATAGAAAATATAATAAATAGTGCACTGAATATAATATAATAAAAACTCAGTTTAAAAAGAGTAAAAAGTGATGAAAAATGCATTACATTAATAATTAAATGCCATCACTGTTTCCAAAAGAGAAAATATTTAGACAGACTATTTAGTCCTGCTCCACTGGTATAGAGCCCAGGGAGAGAAAATAATAATAACTGGTGCTCTAAATTTAGTTGTTCATGCACACTTATTATTAATTCATGCCACTCCTTAATGAAAAATAAACAGTAATTGTATGGGTTAAGTAGTCTGCCTCTGCACACAGGACAATCTGACTCTAAGTTTGGTCCATAAACATTACAGAGAGTGTATAAAAGCTACAATTTGTGTGGTTTTAGCAGGCAGGGGTGGAAACACAGACCTCTCCAAAATCACATTGTATGTTGAGTTTAGCTGTTTTCAATTTGATGTACAATTTTGCAGAGGCTGTAATGTGTAGATTATGATTATGTTCACATGACACTGAATAATCCAGGGTTTGGGAGAAATGTAAGTACTGAAGACACTGGAGAAATGCCATCACATCAACATTGTCAAATTCATGTTAAACCCAACACAATGTGTATATACAGCACAAATAAAAGGTGAGTATACTTGCATGAATTATGAGTTTTGATTAAATCTCTTATGTTTATTTGATGTTTTTGCAAGATACTGTAGCTTACATACATACATACTTCATAAATACCAGTAGCATGTGTGCCATGAGTAACTGTTGTAGTGCTGTGCAGTTTTTTCTTTTTCTTTTTTCATCTGAAGTATTTTCTATGCAGTTTATCCCACGAACTCCATCAGGTGTACAAATTAAATTAAAGTTGTATTAGGAATCAGATCACTTTACATTATATTAAATGCATTTTGTCAGGGACTTTGAATCAAAAGTATTTTATTTGGACAGCTATGAATTTAGCTGGCCGTTGGTTTGTCAGACTTGATTTATATAAAGATAAAAAGGGCATGCATGGCCTAATTGTTGACATAATTATAGCTTAAATTTGCCATGTATACTAAATTGCAAAGTCCTAAATGTTAAAACCAAAACCAGTCAGAGGAAATCAAACTGTCAGGTTTTTTTTTTTGGCTATACCCATCAAGTTTTGTGAATTTTCTCCTCACAGTTAATTTTCTGTCGGCTCATGCTCCTTGACTCTCCCACTTGTGACAGCAGTTTGAGATCCAACATCCATGCTGAGAATCCATGCCATCCACTGAAAAGTGCACAATAAAAAATATACCCAACTTTGTATCTCTAAAAATAAAGCCCAGCAGGTTTTGCATAATTTACTACATGGGAAAGATGATGAAAGGTCTGTGTCCGTCCAGATGATGGGAACATGACAACCAAAGACAGCTTTGGGGCACTTGTTTTTTTTTTAATGTTATATGTCATGTCATTACAGTAATTAAACACACTCCAACCACAATTACCTGCACTTAATAACTTAATACTATTAATCGGACTCTCCAGGAAAGCAATTGTCAACTCCAAGAAGCGATGGGATTGAAATTATGTTTGATGTGGACTCATAAATGGTCCACATTTTAGGAACAGAGCTCTTTGCTTTTACAAATGCTTTCCTTCAGAACTATTTGAGGCAGTATGTTACGGTCTTGTTTAGCAATCATGTCAGTGAAAAACTCAATCCATGAACCATCAGTCATCTTCCCGTGGTGTCATGTCATAGGTGTGGACAGAATTTCTTTCTTTGAGCTCCTATATGTGGAGCCTTTACCTCTGAATAGATCTTAAAGGGGATGTATCATGTGCATTTTCAGGTTTATGTTTATATTCTGGGGGTCTACTGTTATAGACTGTCTTTGCATGATTTACAATTCAAATGTGCTCATTTATCTTACGCAGCCCTAATTTCAGCCTCTGTCTGAAACAGGCCATTTTAGCTTTTTTCATACATTCTCCTAAAGTTTTGGAGCTTTGACCATGTTTAACATAGACATTGGACGCTGTAACAGTATAAAAATAACAAAAAAAAAATCACAAACAGCATGATATATCCCCTTTAAATTAGTTTTACTTGCTTTTCACCTGTGTATCAATGTTAAATGTGTTTTGCTTGCTACTATAGAAAAAAACATTGCAGTATAAACTTGTTTTATTCTATTATCTGTGTTGCTCTTGGCAGCCCAATCTGTATCTCTGGGTAGAACTTGACAAAAAATGTGCAGGACCTTTAAAGATACCAAAACAGGAAGACTTCCTAGGAATTGTTCTTTTCATATTGTAACAAACACTGAAAAACACAGATAGTTGGAATGCAGATCATGTTGTATCTTGAGAGCTCTGTCTTCAAGCTCAACCCACTGCTTACCTCGTCTTATCTAACTGAACACCAGGGGAGGAGCCCCTACCAGGAGCTTTTATTCCTCTAATACAGCTCCCAGGGTCACAGATACATGTGAAGTCCCCCACCACCATAATGTCACTATTTCATGGTGGTGATTTCTGAATAATGTTTTCCTCAGTGTCTTTTCTCCTTACACTAAAGATGGCAATAGGTCAAACAACAAAAGTCGGCCTTAGCAGAGACCTCTGTACTCTCCTCTATGTCAACCTGGAGTTCTTTTTCTGTTTAACTGAAATAAAAAATCTTATTTATCCTGGTGTTCAAGCCTCAGAGAAATCTTCAAAAAGTCAAATGTCCTTTTGCAGTCCATTGCCTTTATTCGACTTAAGGTTTGAAAATAAAGAGATGTCCCCATTGGGCTGCCATTTCCAAACAGACCTTCTATTATGTTGCACTGTGCAGGTGTAATCAGCTTTGTTGATGTAACTGTTATTGAGTAAACATCATTCCACTATGGTAGCCAGTGTTTTGTTAATTTAAAATCCAATCAAGGCTCAATGTGGACCTTAATTGAAATAGCATCGTATTCAGAACACATTCACAGTGGTCACCATTTACTAAAAATGGGATGAAAAAAATCTATGAAAAACACTAGCGTTATAGTCTTTATAGTCTTTAGGCATGTTGATTGCCAAACTGGTCGATGTGGAAATTATATCTGTGACCCTATTCTTTTGGTGAGGCTCTGTAATCATTATACTGTGTCCTGTTGTTTTACTTTTTTCTGTGTTTCAGCCTTTATCAAGCTTGAGGCTCCATGAATATGTGCATACTGTAGAGTTGTATTTTCATGGCAATACAAACATTTGTACAAAGACATGTGTCTATTTAAATAACCTTGAAATGCTTTCCACACCTTTTTTGGTAATTTTGAGCCATGCAAAGGAAGCTATGTTTGAGTAGAGGCGCAAAAAGATGGCAGTTTCATGCTTGACAACTGTATGAAAGCCTGAAAATAAGCCAGAAAATAATAATGGCAGTGTCAGTGACATTCATTAATGATTTAGTTCCATGGAAATTCCTTTGCAGCTTTTCAAATGACTTCAAACTGACAACTGTAACATAATGTGATCACAAAGACATCTCAGATCGGTCATCTTCCATTAGCATCGGCACACGGATGCTTTTGTGTGGTTCTTTATTACAGTAAAGCTGCGAGTTAAGGATGTATTTCTACCGTGGTCGACCATGAAATAGAAGTTATGTAGAAATAAGTGTTGACTAAATAGCATATTTTATTTTCATGCACTCATTCAGATTTAGAATAGCAAAGCAGTTCTCACATGAGCAGATACACAACACACAGATGCAGTTTGTCTCATATTCTCTGACCTATGACCTCCCAAAAGCAAATGACCTTTCAGTTAAAAGCATCCTGTCCTAAAGCATAACAATATGGAAGTGTTTTATAATATGTTTTATGGGAAGTGCCATGTTGATATATTAAGAACTCAAATGAACATATTTGGGTATTGGTATACATTTTTAGTATATTTTAAGCAAAAAGTCTTTTCATTGACACAATATTGAAGTTAATATCCACCTTTCAACCAACAGCATAACATTAGAGGTTTTTTGCGCGTGCAGATTTTGCAGAAATGGACACAAAATTAGCTTTTAGTTTTATTTTTTTCCCCAATCATCTTACATTGGTGAGTGCCACACAGACATACTTTATGAGTGACTGAATCTGCTGGATTGAGTTTATTTACTTTGTGCACTCTGCAGTTCACTTATTGTCAATCCACTTAAAACTCTGTAAGTTAAGAGACTGCAGTGTTTTAACAAAGTGCAAATGGGATGTATTCAACAGCCGGCATACATGGAGCAAATAAAAACAGCATTAGTAATGAACTGGGCTTTATGTGGCCAATCAAAAACACCTGAATCTCTGCTATCATAAACCCACGGACTGGTTCAGGACATTCCAACTAATCAGATATATATTGTACTTTTTAAATTACTGACCTCAATCAATAGTATCTCTGAAAACGTTAATTCAGTTTAAACAGGACTTGTCTCAAATGTTTAATTATCTTTGTAAATGAAAATGTGTTTACCTGTCAAAGCCATTCATTAACTGCCCCTTGTGGCTACTCCTCAAATATAATTTGCTTTCATTGGAGCCAGGGAGGCCTGGTTAAACTATCTGCTCAGTTTCATCACATATTTGCATGTCCAAACTGGCATTTAATCAAAAATAATCAAAGCTGCTTGAGAGACCGTGGTCTGTTATTAACTATTGCCGACCTGTGTTTATCCAGAAGTCACTCTTAAAAAATTCTGCTTTTATTTTTTTCTTTTCTGCTGTAACCTCAGGGCTTATGTTCTCTTTCAGCAGGACTAGGTCGCCATTCTTCCAAACAGCTCCGGTCTTGACACTTTGGCATTTTGGCAGAATGGCCAGATAATTGACGTATCCTCTGATGTCTCTTCTTTCTGCACTCCATCTCTCCAGTGCTGGGTGTCGTTCCTGAGCTCTGCCAGTGCCTAGACCTTGAGCTGGGCTGTGACGGCGCACAGCTTCAAGACATCCCAGTGGTGGCTATGAATGTCACCATTATGTGAGTAGAAAATAAACCCCTATTTTCTCTAGAAACCCACAGGAAGCTTCCATCCCCAGCTGTGACTGTCAGCAGCATGTGAGACGTGTAGTATCAGTTCCCCTTGCAAAACTGTCATTGCCACGAGATGAGTGAGTAACTTACTTGAAGCCAGAATTAAAGACAAATCTCTGGTGGGAATGGTGACTAATACAACCCCTTCATATTCAGCCGATGAGTGGTGTATGTCCTTGAAAGTCTTGCAAAAGCCAGCATAACACACTTGGCTTGTTACGTCTGAGGAGTCTTTTGTTAAAAGTGTATAGTTCAATATTTAACTCTTTTGAGACATTAGTACAAAATACTATGTCTTCTTCACAGTATATGACAAAGATATATCATCTTGTGGTTATTACAAAATGTTTCAATATTTGATCAAAGTACATTACCCTTTTTCGGTCTTTATAAATCATTTTCGGCAGTTTTTATGGAGTATTAGCTTTGTCATTGGTATCATTTTCTTCACGACATATTTTGATTGTATAATATTGTGTAGTCGGCTCACTGTTTCCTTCCTTCTGGATCAAATACTTTTCAAAGAGCTTGCCTTTCTGTGAGGTTAAAATACAGCTGAGAGGCTTTTGTAATGCATCTAAAATTCAATTTACAACAAGAAAGTACTCAGTAGGCCGCAGACCTCTACCAAAGCCTTAACATCTCCCTAGTTAGATGTTTCTTTCACGGTCAATGCAGTGGGTGAATAACAGAATGGCTGTATAAAGGTGGCTAAAATTTGGTCTGGTGGTCCGAGAAAAACGGTGATATTCAAAATCAATAGTTTTCCTCCTATTTGGAGCATGAACAACCACAGCAAGTGTTATGACTTCATGAGTAACTGGTCAGGAGACATTTTAAATTTGAAAGTTTGGCCTGCTGGTGGCCACCAATAAACTCATTGGAAGCATGAATGTCCATGCCAACCTCCAGTATACATTTCTGTGAAATTAATTACTGAAAAACAAACTGACAGATGGAAGGAGATCATCTTCAGTAACATCTGCAGATAACAGGAGAGCAAAGCTAACACAAGGGGGAATTCTAAATTACTTGTTGAGACCTGAGCCTTGTGTGGAAAAAAAATGACTACTGAGTGGTATATGGTTAATGCTGGGGTAATTCTTCTCTGCACTTCCCCGAGATTGCTTCTAAATTAGCATTCCCAGGACTGTGAAATATCTTCTACTGTTTGCATTAAGTAATGCTGTATGCTGGACATGTAAAACACATTACTGCACATTACTGTGTTAGGGGATTTAGAAAGAGTGAGTGTCTGGAACAACACAAAATGAAATTAATTAGTTAGATTATTGTGTTATTTGAATATGATAATACAAACTACAGTAATAATAAACATTTAGTGGGTGTTTGTTTATGCCAGTTAGTTCCCAGGAAGCTATTCATCTGCTCCACAATGCACTCTTTTTGTTTACACACAGCAGCATTGTCCCGCAGGCACAGTTTGCTATCAGAGTATAGTTTTCAGCATGCAAACGTGTCTATTCCATGTGGTGTCAGTATTCATCTCCCCATTGTTGTCATCCATTTAATATGCAGGCTTTTGATAAAGTGGAGGTTATCTGTGTGACCTTATAGCTAAATGGAGTCTGCATCCTGACTGAGGTGGAATGAACTCAGTTGTAGGGAAATGTCTAAATTATAATAACTGTATTGGCCAAAACAGGAGAAAAAATATGAAATATATTATGTTTGGAAATTGGAAATTATGTTTTAAAAATGGATGTCATAAAATAAGGACATATTCATAGCATATTCACAACAGTATATGTTTTGTTTGAATGAAGCAGGTGTCAGCTACAAGCGTAGAGTTTTGTATTGGGGGTTGTTTACAGCCATAATGTCGATATCTAATTAGTTGCTATCTGTCCATCGTGTGTCCTCTAGGGAATATTTCTTTATGTGTTTATTAAACAGAACAGGTGTTTAGGCCCTCTTAAAACTCATACCATGTCTACTGTACAAATGAAACATCTGCTGTATGACGTCCCTCAGTTTCATTCAGTTCCCCATTTCAACATGTGGTTGTAATGCTCCATAAAAGGCAGTGATGTACCATTAAAAGAGTAGAAGAAGACTAGCTTGTTCACAATGCAGGTTCCAATGTACTGAAAAAGTTTGCTCTGCTTATGTTATATGAGGTAGGAAATGCATTCAACACAAGTTTGGCTGTAAGCATACACACACAATGTGGTTTGATGAGAAACGTGAAAATAAATGTGAACGAAACTACAAATTCTGCTCTTGTTTACAACGTGACAGTGTGCCTTTAATGTTACCACAGAAATGGACCGCAAAGAGTCAAAACAGTCAAGTGGCCACAAAGTACAGCACCTTGAGATGTAGTCTTAAAGAATGATGAGCCCAAAAAGAGTTTCAACAGACTGAGAATCTTTCATTACACCAAAAAACTTGAAGATTCAAGAAACTTTGTCTGTCTCATAGTAACAGAAATTCCTGTTTAACACGGCTCAATCAAAGACAAAGGTAGACAAACGTAACAATAGAAAAGTAGAAACAGTAAAACATCACAGTAAAACTGCTTTTGTTAAGTTTTAAACATAGGAAACAATAGAAATGAGGACAAAAGTCATAATACATTTTAGGAATAAGATTCACTGCTTGTTTTTAGCTTTTTTTCAGTGTTCCCACAAACACAGTAAAAAATTAAGATAGTATTCATTATTCTACTGCTGTATTGATGATGCTAAAACTAATGCAGTGTAATACAACAGCCCTGCTATAAATCTTACCCTTCATCAATCTTACAATTATAAAGGTTTTGTTTTACAGAGGTGTGATTCAACTTAACAGTTAATTTGGAGGCTGTAGTTTGTGATGCTGTTGAACTGTTCTGTTATATACTGACAGGTGTTTTCAACTTATTGATGTAAGAAGCGTCTGTCAGTAATAAAGGAATACAATATGACAGCACCACAAACTTCAGCCTCCAAAAAGACTGTAAAGTTGAATTAACACCTTAAGAAATCAACAAAGCTGGACGTTATACATTCTGTAAGGGTATGATGTTACTGCAGGGCTGGTCTACCAGACTACATTAGTTTTAACTATCAACTGATTGCATATTGAAAGTTGACATGGTCATTTAAATTTTGAATAGGTAGAAAAAATCCCCATTAATTTAAAAAAAAAAAAAAAAACACATTATATTTTATATTGTAAACCCTGATGTTAAAATAACAAACTTGAATATCTGAGGGGGTCAGCTGTTAAAATGCTGCAGTACTGAGTCACAATGAAGATTGTGCATGGTGTAAACCTCATCTTATATTCTCCTCCTAAACCTCAGGTCCCTACAGAGGAACCGGCTTCAGAAACTGAGAGCAAACACATTTGTTAAGTACCAGAACCTACAGAAACTGTGAGTATGGATTGCATATGATTTAGATATGTATTATTTAGTTTTATTTTATTTTACATTATGACATTTTATCATGTTTTTATTACTCTTCTGTAGTTTTTATTGATCTTGTGCTTTTTCTTTGTCTGAAAAGCACTGAGTATTATTAGCACGCATGGGAGCCTACAATTCATTAAGCTAATGCTTTCATGATGCCAAAGAGCCAAAATAATAGCAGCCTTTGAGTGACAGATACAAAAAACCAGTTTCACAACTACAAAGCTGATATGCGTAAGGCTAAGAGGGCTTCTGGGAAAGCCGACAGAAGCGATTGTTCTCTTCTGCGTACTGATCCATTCATCACCGACTTATGTTATTTATCAACCTCACACAGTGCCACTGACTATAGCGGCAGGAAAATAGATCAGATCCTCCTCCAGGAATCATTTGGCTTTGTTAGACTGTCAGCCTCGTGCCGCTGCTCTGAAGGTTTTGACTGGAATAAAAACTTCCCTGAGATTAAACTAATTCAGATCATAATGACCTACCAGGTGTGTAAAATACATAAAGAGTCAAGACGCAGCTGTCTGTGGAGGTTTGTTGAGCTGACAATGTGTGGAGTCAAATACAAAGGCCAGGTATTAAACAGACAATGATTGTTTGATATCAATCACTAATTTCTCTCAGCTGAGCTAATATCCTTAATTTAAGAATCATTCTTCTGGTGAACAAAGTTTAATTTCTCAGTTGTGTTTTTTTTCATTAAATCAACAGGTTCAATGGTTATTTAATTTTTCTCTCATTGTTCTTTTATATAGTAATTCACAATCTCTCTTTGTGTTTGTTCATGTAGATATCTCCAGCACAACAGAATTCATGATGTGAGTCCTGATGCATTCAGAGGGCTGTACAATCTAACAAGGCTGTAAGTTTGCTCATTTATGTTCGGTATTCAGCATTTTGTAACACAAATAACACACACATACTGTAAAGAAGTACAGAGATTTACAAGTAAAAGTAAAAATATATGTGGACACCCCTGTCACCACAGATCTTTTGTGGACTTTTGTTTCAGGGTTGTTTCCTGTTTCAACACAATAATGCCCCCATGCACAAAGTTACGTCCATAAAGAAATTGGTTTTAAAGTTTGAGTGGGAATAACTTGACTGGCCTGTAATCAGCCCTGGAATGTCTTTACAGAAGAGCAGCAGAGGATGTTATAGCTTGATATTAATGCCCACTGACAGGTTCATCAATCGCATACATATTTTTACATCCAGGCTCGACTACTGAAGCAGTATCCTCTTCGGCACACCCTCAAAGCTTCTCAGTAATCTCCAATCTGTCCAAAACTCCGCCACCCGCCCGTCTCCTCACTCTCCCGTCTCTCACGTCTCGTTCTCGAGACCACATCACCCCCACTCTGCGTGACCTCCACTGCCCCCCCTTCTACCAGCATATCCAAGTCAAAATCCTCCTCATTACTTATAAAACATCCACAACATGGCTCCCTCCTACCTCATCAACCTCCTCCATCATCACACCTCTGTACAAAACCTCCGCTCAGCCGATTCTTACCTCCTTCCTTTCCCCCCAGGGGACCAAACACTGAACCTGGGGTGACAGAGCGTTCTCCATCGCCGTCCCCACTATCTGGAACTCTCTCCTAATTGACTTTAAAAGCTCCCTAGTTTTAAAAAAGCTGCCAAAACGCACCTTTTTAAAGCCGCTTTTAACTAATGCTCATCTCTTAGTCCAATACTTTTAAATTAGACTGTCTTTTTTTGTCTTTTATTCAGTTTACTGCATTTGTTTTCTACTTTTAACAATGTCTTTCCTGCTGCTCTGTTGTTGTTGTTTTGTGTAACTTCTTTTCGCCAATTTGTTTATCTATCTGTCTGTGTAAAGCGTCTCTGAGTGCCTTTAAAAGCGCTGTATGAAAAATATGTATTACATTCAGGATAGGTGTAACAATGTAATATTTTGGTGTCCACATACTTTTGGCAATGTAATGTATCCTGTTTTCTGACATTATCCAAGCTCGATTATATGCACAAACATAAGAAGATGGAGAGCAAATGCAGCAGTAACCTAATGAGAGATAAGCATGAATACTAAATGCTATCAGAGTGCTTGTTTAAAACTCTGTGGTCATTAGCTACGTTTTAAGAACAACAGGTGCCAAGTTTTCTCATCTCTTTATTAGTTTGTTTGACATGTTTGAACTCATTTTTGTCCTCTCAGATATCTGAGCTACAACAAGATATCTGTCCTGATGCCGGGAGTGTTCAAGGACCTGCACAAGCTGGAGTGGTTGTATGTTTATTTTCCACTGAAATAAAGTTCTACATCAAAAGAATATAAAATGTGGCATGCATAGTATATTAGGATATTTTACTTTCTATCAATAATGGTTTGCCATAGGCAGAGAAGTTCATTTACGTGATGAATAATTCACACTGACATTCACAAATACGCCATTTTGGTTTTGTTTTTTTATTTCATATTTTGTTTTGTTTTTTCTTTTTACTGCATACAGGCAATACATCACACACTAATCTACTGATGCTGTTTCTTCTGAATGAATATTCTGCAAATGAAAACTATATTGTGTTTGTTTGTTTGTTTGTTTGTAGGATCCTAGAAAATAACAATATCCATCAAATATCCTCCATGACCTTTTCAGGGCTGAACTCCCTTGTTTTACTGTGAGTTTATATTTCTACTCTATTCTACAGCAGTCAGACTTTTTTTACTTTGATGTGATGTCCTCTCAAATCATTGAAAATCCTGTTATTAAGAGCCTTTGTTGATCAGTTTAGATTGAATGAGTGTTCTTCCTTTGAACTCTGAAGGGAAGGCACTACACCTTGTTACATTGTGTCTCACTGATTGACAGGGTTTTGTTGAACAACTCTTTGACAAAGCTGGATGACGTCTGTCGGGAAATGCCAAGACTGAACTGGCTGTAAGTTGGGTGCCAAGAAATCAAAAGCTGTTTTGTCACAAGAGTGACATGTCTTTTGATGAGTTTATTCTTTGTTTGTGTGTGTGTGTGTGTGTGTTTCGTAACATGTCCTTGCAGGGATTTGGAGGGAAATCTCATTGAAACCATTGGAAATGCCTCGTTCTGCTCATGCAGCGTGCTGACAGTTCTGTAAGTGTAGATTTACATAAATTAATCCATGATAAAGGCACACATTTTGCTTTTAAAATTTCATTTTTGCCTGATTTTTGTGAGAAGCTTGCAAATCAGCCTCAGTTTCTCAAAATTTGATTTGCGGGGACTCGCTAATTCATGCAATCCATGCTGACAATTCATTAAATGGGATTAAGGAGGTCAAACAGTTGTAGTATGATGTAGTATGACAGTAGTATGATTTGGTTTTTCTTATATTTATGTATTTATTGCCTTTCTACAGGGTTCTACAGCGGAACAGGATCAGCCATATACATGAACAGGCTTTCTCAGTCCTTCAAAAGCTTGGAGAACTGTGAGTTCATTTTGTTTGATTGTGCAAACAACCTGTATGGAAAAATATCACAACTTTCAGGATTGTGCCAAAGTGCAGCTAAAGTGATGAGGATCATTGTGGTGATGTTTAGCCAGCAGAAAGAACAGGGACAAACTGCTTTGAAAATACAGTCAATGCACTATTGTGAGAAAGGTTTGTGGACCGTTTAATAAAACGTGATATTTGTTGTAATCTCTCCAAAAAACATGAACTTGAAGGCATCGTGTTAACATTCACAGTCTAAGCTTGAAACATTATGCAAGCCTTAAAGTCCCCCTCCAGACAGAAATGTGTTTTATTGTTACTTTGCTCATATGTTTGAGCTGAACTGGGCAGAATGATGTGTATGCAGAGTTTGAACCTAGAAGGCTGTTTCCACATTCAGCTGCTGAAGTTTCTCTGAATATCCGGATTAAAAATGTTTGTGTACAATATAATTTTGTGATATGGCAACCATTTTGGAGGCCAGTAGTGGTCCACTATGCCTCTTGCACGAGTGTGATATAGAGGTTGAAGCCTCCGGTGTACTTGCACTGAGAATTGACTTTTTAGTGAAATAGGAAACATTTTGTGTCCAGCAGTTAAACCTCTGAAATGATCGATATTTGCATATTGATAGATTCTGGATTTCTCAAGATTATTTTTAACTATGGAAAAAACACAACAGACACAAATTATTATTCAAAGTGGAGTATTTTTATGTGTTAAACAATGGCTGGAGGGGATCTTTAAGATTCACTAACTTCCTGTCTTAGCAGTTAAAACTTTAAATATAGTTGCAAGCAATGATTAACAAGACTCAAGGAAGTGAGTCAAAGAGTTTAGGCTCCATTGAGCAAATACATTTTGTTAATGAAGACCATGTTGTTGTTCAAAGCCTGAGGACGGTCATTGGGGTGGTTTGGGTTGTTGGTATGCCAGTGGGTTTGTCAGTTCCAAAGCAACATGCTGTATATCTGAGCATCTGGCTGGATTGTGGGGATATTCATGCTCCCCAGAGGATGATTGATAATGATTTTGGCAACGCCCTGGTGTTATTTCTAGAGTCGGGTCATAATCTCCCTTTGTTTTCCTTCTTGTTATTGGGATATATTGCGTGCCACAGAATTGCTACAGTATCAGCGTGAAACACACAATTGTCATATAAACCTGAGCTATTATCAGTGTTGGGGATTTGTGCCTTCCTTTGTGGTGTACTTCAATGAACACCAACCCTCTTCAGTAATTTTCCTATTACTGACTTGTAGAGGTTAAGAATTGTAAGAGAGGCCTGCAGACCTTACAGTAATGTCCTACCTTTGATGTCATTGTCGCACTCCAGAGTATTTCACACTGTGCTCTTGATATGATCTTTGCAGAATGTCTGCTCTGCTTTTCCCATTTGAACACTGAGTGGTTTACTGTTGGCTAATACAATTCCTTAGAGTCTTTACAAACACTTACAAAAGCCCCATGAGCCTCAACAACTTGTCTCCAAAGGGACATTATTGATTGTCACCTTTTGCCTCAGTGGATTTCTGAAGGACAAACATTAGGGGATTTAGGGTAGTCAATAAAAATCACATTAACTGTAAGATTTAACTTCTATCTACCATTTTAATATCAGTCAATATCTTAGAGTCTCACACACAGTTTAGTTTACCCGGCAAGACAGTCAATGCTTTAACTGTGTCCCTAACAAACACTGTACTGTTGTCAAATCACACTTTCTAGCAGCTACAGTATGATCATTATCACCACATTGTCCCCATTCACACATCTATTTCACAGTTGAATGCAAGCAAGTTCATGCACAGGCTATTGGGACTGATGAAACATATGGGTGCATCATAAATGTGAATTACATTATAAACCTCACAGAGGCAGTATTTATTGCATGGTTGTTGTTTTCAGTGTGCCTGTTATGCAATCTGCCCCCTGTACACTGAAAAGAGTTACATAAGGTTTTTTTTTTTCTTTAACAATCTGTACGCACATCATCACATACCCACTGTTGTATATCAATATTTGTTTGTTGTCTTGTCTTTTTGGGGAACTGGTGTGGATTTGTCTCACCACGCAGGGATCTATCCAACAACAGACTGGTGGCAATCCCTCCCAATCTCTTTGTCTTACTGGGGGATTTGCTCCAACTGTGAGTTATATTTACACAAATACACTCAGATCTACAGTACCGCATGCAAGCATACCTATCCCACGAACATTTAATAGTGCTTATCTTTTTATGCTGTCAGGGAATGACAAATAGCATTGATCATTTTGCAGATAACCAGCTATTTAAGGTTTTTCAAGAGATAATTTTGATGAAATTAGTAAATACAAAACCCAATCCATTTGGGTGCACCGGATATGCACTCTTTGTGAGTTATCTGTGAATTAGTGTCATAATAGATATTCAGTGCACTGTGCTCTCTAACAGCAAAGAAAAGTGGGTAGATAACAGGATGTCATGCAAAGAGGAATAATGCAAGGACACATCTTCAAGAAACCGACATAAAGGTGAACTTGTGGGAGTTGAAAGAAACTGTAAAACCTGCAGAAAAAAATATGAGTTTATATGTAGACACGCAGAAATGTCACCCATGTTACATCTGTTTTCAAGGAACTGGAGCATTGAAAATTGCTCCTTGTTCTTGCCCTAGTAAGCATAATATGTACTGTGGTGTTATATAAATGATAAATGGAAATATTTACCATGTTGGCCTATTGATTTTCACCACTGACCTTCTCTATGGCCCCTTTTTCTAGGAATATATCATACAATCCCATCGTGGAGCTCCAAGTTGACCACTTTGACAAGTTGCATAAACTGAAATCACTGTAAGTATACGTACCTTATTTGTCTCATCGCACTCAGTAGCATAATAAATGACTCATGTAAGTAATTAACAACCTGCCTGTTGCATAGAGAAAAAACTCAAACTCAAAGAAACCATACTTTTTTCTCTGAATAACTTGCTGCTGCATGGTGCTGTTGTTGCACTGTGCTGCTCTGTCTTATCTGTCCGTGCGCTATCAGTGTCCCCTTTTCATGTCATGACATTATCAGATATGAATTTGTTTTTTTACTGCATGAGAATATGGACGTATGGTGTGTGAGCGTGTGAAGAATGTGAATTGTGTGAGTCTCACGGTCAATATATGGAGAGTTGGCAGCCTTGATACAGCGTTTGCTGCATGATGGTTTTTATGTGTTGTGTGGACATTATGTAGTTAATGTGTTCTTTCTTTTGAGGCATGAGGCATGAGCTCACACAAAAGTCAAAATCTGTATCAACAAATGAGAGAAAATGAATATGGGCAAGTAAAAATGCTTCTCATTTAGTCCTTGAAAGGCAAGGTGAGGTGAACATTTTCTGAAAACCTTTTGAAGACCCTTGTAATGGTTTACAGCTAATAAATCAATATACTGAAGTGTGTCTATGTGTTCGTGTGGCATCTCACCAAGACAAAATAATATGTCTTTATATTCTCCAGGAGCATAGAGGGGATAGAAATTGGAAACATACAATGCCGGATGTTTGAACCTCTTAAATACTTGACTCATATGTAAGTACTCCATTGTCATGCTCTATTTTTATACTGTTAATCCTCATCATTTGGTCTGGATTATCACGTAGACTATAGCCTTTCACACTTTATATTTCTAGTGAAGAGTCCTGCACTAGCCTTACCAAGACATGTCATACTTCTTTTCCAACTGGGAGATGATGAAGTCAGTCTTAGTGTAATCTTCTCTGTGGGTAAAAGATACACCCATGCAGGTCCTCGAAAGGATGCAACAGAGAGAAAATAAATGCCCTTTCAGCTTTGGATACAATCGTGAAAAGCTCTTCAAGGCTCTTCTTATTGTAGACCTTTAGTCAAGTTCCAGTAAGATACTTTGTTTTGCTCTAATATCTTGAGACCTGGACAAATAAAACTGTTTCTATGGCTAGATAGCCCAATGGATAATCTGGGTGCACTAAGCCTTTCATTTTGATTTTGGATAGTGGATCACTGGAAAACCTTTGTTACACTCCTTCTTTGGACAGCTCAAAAAGATTTAGAGGACTTTTGAGAGAGCAGAGGCATCAATCTTTGTTCAAACAGGTTTGTAATCTCTAAGAGTTACACCACACGATTCTGCATTTGTTGGAATCTTAATCAAATCCTGAGCAAAAATCAGCAGATTTTCCTCTTCTGTTTTCTTTATTCCATCATCATTTCAACTTTTCAGCTGTGTCAATTCATAAAAACGAAAAGATATTTAAAAGTGTGTAAACTGCAAAGGAAAATTCAAAACTTTGTAGCTGTAGATATTATAATACAGTAATTATCTTTTGCATAACTTCATACTTTGCTGTAATCTGTTATCACAGCTACTTCAAGAAGTTCCAGTACTGCGGCTACGCTCCTCATGTGCGCAGCTGCAAGCCCAACACTGACGGCATCTCATCCTTCGAGGACCTGCTGGCCAACATTGTGCTGAGGGTCTTCGTCTGGGTGGTCTCTGCCACCACCTGCTTTGGCAACATCTTCGTCATCTGCATGCGCTCATACATCCGCTCCGAGAACAAACTCCATGCAATGTGCATCATCTCCCTCTGCTGTAAGTCATACTGCATTCAAAGAAATGTACAGAACGACACCCAAACTTTCATTTTTTTTTTTTTAAGACTTGAATCTTTCTGATTTTTTATGTACCATATGGAGATAGATTGAATGATTTTTACTCTGCATGTCTGAGAGTATAAGCATAAATATATTTGCAGCTATTTGTTTGCTGTTGTCTGAATTTATAATTTACCAACATTTATACTTGTTTATGGTATACAATTGACTTTCGTACTGCAGAAGTGGAGATGACAAAGTCTGAAAACCTCTCCTGCTTGAGAGGTAAACAGGCCTAAAAACTCAATAGGAAATTTGAAATTAGTTCTCACGGTGCTTGTCACTGTGTGTCATTAACGCTGATTTCATTCTGCACACACTGTTAGACATCACTCATGATTACAGCTAAATGTAAAACTAATGAGATCTCATTCTGAAATGCTGGATCTGCCACCTGAGTAAAAATATTCACATAATCTATAAAATGATTCACTGCATAAAATTGAAGCAAATTATGGTAATTGCTCAAGGATATCCGCCAAGTTAAAGGGATAGTTCAGATTTTTTTTATGTGCGGTTGTATGAGGTACTTATTCATAGTCTGTGTATTACCTGCAGTAGATCTGGGTCAGCACACTCCCAGTTTGGAGAAGCAGACAGGAGTACCGGCACAGAAGCTAAGCAATATACTGCTCTGGACAGGGCCAGCAGCATAATGTATTTTAGTCACCTAAAAAAGGCCCACCTAACAAAATCAATATCAGTTTAAGTGTAGGAATACAGAAGTACGTTTAGCTGCTGGCCCTGTCCACAGCAGTACATTGCTTGGCTTTCATGTCGATACTCCTGTCTCCTTCTGCAATTTGGAGGCGTGCCGACCCAAATCTACTGCAGGTAATACACTGACTATGGATAAGTACCTCATATAACCCCACTTCAAAAAATCCGAACTGTCCCTTTAAGGTTATTGTTGATTTAATATTAGCACTTTCACTGACTAGACCAACTAGTCAGATGGTAAATTATATACGACAGATAATTTGTACAGTATTTTTATGTCTTTTGTGTCTTTTTACACTATACATTTACAATGTATACTAATTTAACTAATGTAAGTTATTTTTGTACAATCCATGCAAAACCTAGTTGCAAAGATGCATTCACATGAAAAATTGGCTTATAGTGGGAATGTTTCAGCTTGGTATTTGAATATCCATCCTTATCTATGTCTTAGATACTGTATGTGATGGTATTCAGATATAAGGGCTGTGAGAGTTTGTTGCAGGGCTTCTTCTTCTACAGCAAAGAGAATTTATTTGCAGGGAGAAACTTTGTTAGGAAATGTAAGAGAATTAAATTTTATGTTGGTAAAGATAGGGGTATGGTAGTGTTTGTGATCAACAAGATGTGTGTATTCTCATGGAAAGACAGGAAATTATCTAAAGATGAGAGATAGCTCTGGCGCCACACAGATTAATGTTTGATATGAGCTGGAGCCACTTGTGCCTAAAAATCTTGTAGTGCATTTTTCTTCACATTTTGGCCTGTGGTATGGTTCTGAATGACATGTGGATCCCACTATGCAATTATAAAGGGATATATCATGCTTTTTTGTGATTATCTGTTATTTTTATACTGTTATAATGTTGGATATCTATGTTAAACATGGTCAAAGGTTCAAAATTTGAGGTGAAGATATTGAAAAATGCTCCCTGCAAGTCAAAAGTCCAGGCTTCAACTTGCTCTGAACACTTTGTTTGCAAAGTTACCTCTACTTCCTCCTTGTGATCATGTCAGATTGTTTGCACACGTCCAAAAACAGCCATCCTTTTCACAATGTGAACAGCCTTAGCTGTTCGTGTTATCCACTTTGTCCAGTCACATATTTCGGATCGTATTTGGGCTTGAAAATGTACGGATGTATTTGAAAAGTTTCCATTTCCAGTAAAGAACAACAAAAATAAGTGAAATCCTACTACTATTGTTTGTTTACGTAGCCTCTGAAATTGCCAGAAGTCAGTCTAGGTGCAACTTCTGGAAACTAACCAATCAGAATAGAGTGGGCTCATTGGAAGGGGGGACTTCAAGAAACAAGAGCTAAAGCAGCCTGTTTCAGACAGAGGCAGAAATGAAGGGCTGCATAAAGGCCCTGTGGAGTTTTTGAACTGTAAATCATGCAAAGATATTCCAGTAGAGCCCCAGAATAAAAAAATATAGACCTGAAAATGTGCATGATATACCCCCTTTTGCCTCAGAGGAGGAAAATGATTTCAAGACATAATGTTGTTGAATAGAATATAAAACAAACTCCATTTTAAAGGAACTTCCAGATGTAGGAAGTCAATAAAATGTCCTTTTACTTCATATTCATTAAGATACTGCAAGCAGGTATAAAACAGGGTAGTGAACACTAGGTTCAGGTCTATCATTCCCAAGAGAGTGGTGACTGCACAGAGAGAACACTTAAAAGCACAAAATATATGTAAGATATAAATATTTGTAACAACATAAAACTATATGCTTGTGCTGGCATTTCACATCTATAAGTCAACTATAAAGGACCCTATATGGACCTACTATAAGTGTCAGAGCTGCTGAGATCAAAGAGCTCACAATATGCAATGCAGAAATTCTATTTTATGGCGGATATCTGCTCTCTTTCCCTCTTTCCCACTGTATCCACAATGAAAGCAATGAGGAGGATGGCAGCTCATTTAATCTGTCGACCTTTAAAAGTTTATCACTAGAATGTCAGTTTTCAGTAGCAGACTAATTTCTGGTGACTGATACTAAACAAAAACAGAGCTTAAGGTAATTAAGACAAGTTAAATTGTGTAGATATTAATTCATTCCTTGCTTCTTTTTAGCAACAATGGATGTCTCTCATGTTAGCAGGATGTGCCTGCATGTTGGAACAGTTCTGAGTCTGGAAAGAAAGAAAATTAAAGTCAAACAAAGTAGAGACTGACACGGTCAGTCACTGGTATTGTGGTTTATTATTTTTAAAGTTATTAAATGAACTTTTATGTGGACATTCAGTGAATTCAATCTGTGATCAATTTGCCAAGGGCAGAGAAAGTAGCTATTAAAGAAAATATGTTGGGTTGGGATTTGTTTATCATTTTAATTTGTTTTTCAGGGTTTTTTTGTTTGTTTGTTTTCAAGGCAAGAGTTTTAAGAATGAAAAGGTTTACTCAGAGTAAACTGGCTGGGGGCCAGATGCATAAACATCTGTGTAGATTAAAGACTGACAGTTTGTATATGCATGAAAGCAGAAACAAGCATATACAGTCATTCCACCAGATTTAAGAACCCCGATATAGAGTATTGTTTTATGTCTTCCATGACAGTAATTGTGAAATTATTTGTTTTTATTTAAACTTGAACATCATTGAGGGCAAAGCCCTCATTTACAATTACGTCATTATGTGCACATGATTAATGCCTAGTCCACAATTATCCATAAATAACCATAAATAGATGCTGACAACTCCCTTTTAACCTGGTTTAGAGATTGGCCAGACCTAATCTTCTCTCCTTCTGGCATGACAACATCTTGAAACAGTGCCAAAGCTGCTTTTGACTGATGATAGGAGAACAGGAGGCCGAAGTTATTATCCAGTGTGTGTCTTTGCTACATTAATGTTTGATGTTGATGATATTAATTCACACCAGAATAGAATTATCATTTTAAAGGACTAATTCAAGATTTTGGGAAATGCAGTTATTAGCTTTCTTGTCGAGACTCGAGAGCTAGATGACTTGCCAGGAAGTCAATGCTCCAGGCCAAGAAATAGTAAAAAAAAAAAAAGCGAATTGTAATTTTTATACTTTGGTTTTTGTATGGATTGAACAAACAAGATATCTGTAAATATTTGATTTTAAGAGGTGTTGGTAGGTAGATTTTGTTACCTTTGGACAGAGCCAGGCAACTGTCTCTTCAGCTCCAGCTTCATATTAAATGGACATAAATGAGAGTGATATTGATCTTCTTTTGGCAAGAACGCTGAATCTCAAACTAGTACTTTAACACACATTTATTAAATATTATCACACAAAACTTAATTGAGACACTATTTGGACTTTTTGTGTTCGAAAAAAAAGGAAATAAAATGTTCCCCAAAACTCCCCTTTTCTTCTGCTTATCTTTGCCACATTGCTATGACATTCAGCTCAGCTCACTCATAACAATACATATTACAGTTACATATATATATATATATATATATATATATATTACAGTTCTACATGTATGAGTTGCAGGATTGAGGTTCTGCAGGAATCAGATCAAATGTCATGTGTGCTCTTTGCAAACACTGTGTTGAATAACAAAGAGGGTATTGATGTTGACATACAATTTATATACATCTATGTTCAATATACAGGCAATGCTATATGGAATTATTTTTAGACCTTATGCAATGAGTGTGTTTCTTTTTTTCTTGACAACAGAGGTGTAATTTTCCTACTCTATTGACCATAACAGTTCAGAACACATGAAGCTATAGCTTGATGTTTGCATCTAGTGCTTAGTTTGTCCTTGGTTGCTTTTCTTATGCATCAGTTTCAAAGGGTTGAGTGGCTGCTGTCTGTGGCTTGTCATCATCCATTTTCCATATCATAGATGTAAAGCCTTTCATGTAGGGCCATTTCTGTATTTGCTTTTATTCTATTTGCACTTCTATGAAATCACACTGCAGTTCTCTTGGAAGAGAAATGCTTTAAAAAGGCCTTTTTTTTTAATCAACGAGGCTTATTAGTGTTCAAAGAAATTCAGCTGACATTGTGTTCATGTCTCAATGAACAAAAGTCAAGGAGTAAATACTCCAACCACTCATAGAATATTGTGTTTGAATGCTGGTGTTTAATTGTATACTCCAGGTATCGCTAAAGTATACGGATCCCCCAAATAAGCTGTAAAATAGAGCTCTCCTGTCTTGCAGGTGCAGACGGACTGATGGGCATCTACCTCTTCATGATTGGTGCGTATGATCTGAAGTTCCGAGGCGAGTACAACCGGCACGCTCAGGCCTGGATGGACAGCAGTCAGTGTCAGGTCATCGGCTCCCTGGCCATGCTGTCCACTGAAGTATCTGTTCTGCTCCTGACTTACCTCACTCTGGAGAAATACATCTGCATCGTCTATCCCTTCCAGTACTTGACACCTGGCTGGCGACGAACTGTAACCATCCTTCTCGGGATATGGGTGTTTGGTTTTATTGTTGCTTTCCTGCCTCTTGCCTGCAAGGGGCTGTTTCGAAACTTCTATGGGACCAATGGTGTTTGCTTTCCGCTGCACTCTGAGCAACCAGAGACGCTGTGGGCTCATGTTTACTCTATTGTCATTTTCCTGGGTAGGGATTTGACCTTGCAATTTTTTTTCTTTATTCACTTATTCTCAAATATGGCAATCCAGAAACTAACCTCATATCTCTCTGCAGGTCTGAACTTGGTGGCATTTCTCATCATTGTCCTATCCTATGCGAGCATGTTCTATAACATTCAGAGAACTGGCACTCAGACCACTAAATACAGCAACCACATCAAGAAGGAGGTGACCATCGCCAAAAGGTTCTTCTCTATCGTCATAACAGACTCCCTTTGCTGGATCCCAATTTTCATCCTCAAGATCCTGTCACTGCTGCAGGTGGAGATTCCCGGTATAGTAGAAGTGCTCTAACCATTTAAAGGAACACTCCACTGAAAATCTGACTTTTGAGTATAAATGCTTACCCCTTGTAGGCTTGCAATGTGGCTCTGTAAGGTTTGTAGCCTGCTGATTTGTGCAGCTGTTGTCAGCTTGGATTTACAGCATTGATTCCGGTGTTGGCCCAGAGTCATGGCAAAAATTATGCCCATAGAGCTTTAGCTTCAGAGCTATTAGAAGGTGATTTCAGGACACAGAAGTAGTATCTCTTCTGGACACACACTGAGTGTTTAGAACATACAAATCAATGACAGGGAATTTGATTACCGTACAGATGGGGTTTGAGAAGTTTCTGTGGACGCTTTGACATGTTTCAGTGTGCTTTTTGCTTTGACTCTGCTGCCATTGGAAGGCTTTGTACTGTAACTGTTGTGAATTGAAGCTGACTACAGCTGCTGCAACTTTAGAGCCACCTGTCAAGCACACAAGGAGGTGTGTACCCAAAAGATAGATATTCAGTTGAAGTATTCCCTTAAGTATTTAATTTATTGTGTTTTTAAATTTTAAAGTAGTCTAAGTTCTGCTAAATATTAAAACATATAAGATTTCTATTACTGTATAAAGAGCATACAATTTTAACCACCCTAGTGGATTTTGCACTATATCCTCAGATGGCCCTTTAGTGTTGTGCAAAATCCATTACATGGTGACTTGGTGAGCTGTGGCTCCATAAATAGGCTCCCTATAGGGATGAAAGGGAATCATTTATTGTATAAGTTGCTTTGGCTTTACTGTTGAATTATTCTCATAACACCTGTTGAAACATCAAACAATCTTTAAAGGGCCAATGTGTAAGATTTAGTGGCATCTAGTGGAACAGAAATTGAATAAAATATTTATAGATATGTTTCAACCAGTGCATAATCCCATGAAAATAAGAATCATGTTTTTGTTACCTTAGAATGAGCCCTTTATATCTACATAGGGCGCAGGTCTTCCTCCACGGAGCCCAGCATGTTGCACCACCATGTTTCTACAGTAGCCCAGAACAGACAAACCAAACACTGGTTCTAGAGAGCCTTTTGCGTTTTTCAGGGCCACCGTAGGTTCTCTTGCACATTTGAAGGAGAGGGTGAGGGGAGGGATATTTAGTCGGTTGCAATCAGCAACCTCACCACTAGATGCCACTAAACACACCAGTCATTTAAGCAAAGTCTATATACATACCAGCTTTTTGTTTTATTTATTTCTCACTTTTCTCTTTTTCGGCAGGTACCATCAGCTCCTGGGTGGTTATTTTTATTCTCCCTATCAACAGCGCCCTTAACCCCATCCTTTACACGCTGACCACACGGCCTTTCAAAGAGACCATCCTACAGGTGTGGGCTAACTACAGGCAGAGGAGGCCTCTGCTCAGCGGTCATCCAGCTCATCATCCATCACTCTCCTGGCAGGAAACATGGCCTCTGCAGGAGAGCAGCCACAGCTTCAACCAGGGCAACCCACTAGAAATGACAGGCATGCTAGCGAAGCTCACCCCTGTGGAAAATACCAATGAGGGGTACAATGACATTACCATGCAAACACAGCAACAACAGAAACAACATACAGTCCTATCTGTATGCTCACAGAAACAAACAATGCCACATTCACTCTCTCACACACACACATACAAACAAATGAATGAACTCATCTAGGTGTCTAACAGACACAGCAGAGCAGAGCTCCATGGATCTGTTTGTAATGTCATCAACCAAAATATGATTCAGGTTCATTCATCTCAGCAATTAAGAGCGTTTAACCTATTAAGAACGCACATTTTAAATGAATAATCCTTGATTTGTGATCAGATTTCTCCTTGTGGTTAAAAACATTTATTAAATAATGTCATTTTGATTTTGGAAACCTCACATCTGTCCACTGATCTTGCCCACACAGCAGCTGTTATGGGAAATGGTGAAGAAAGACTGCATGCTGGTTCCAAAAAATATTTAAAAAATATATTCCAAATAAATATCTACAGTAATTAGTATATTAAAGTACTAACTACTACACTACATTAAAGGACTAGTTACAGTGGAATGTCCAGTTAACACCTTTAGCAGTAGCATTTGGTCCAATAGCTTTCATTGCTCATGAATCAGAAGTAGAAGAATATGTATCTACGACTGCAATCGAAACTGGACACCTAATCATTTAAACAAAGGTTTATTATTTTATCAGAATTGATTAACTACAGCAACCGTTAGTCTTTTGACCATGCTTGTGTGGCTAAGACTATGTAACTGAATTATCACAGAGGACTTTTTTTGTTTGTTTGTTTTATAGGAGATCCAATTTTACTAGCTTAATGTGGACAAAAACTGAGTGTCAGGTCTCAACTTTTTAGAAAGACCAATCTATGGAGTAATACATTGTCCGGTTGAGACTAATGGAGTTGGCATAAAAAGAGATCTGTACGAGAGAAAGAGATCTCTAATAGTCCAAATATAAATTTCTCTAATGTGTATCTTTGTTGGCGTTGTTTGGAGCATTGCACTTTTAGGGAGGTGTTATGGGTTAAATGAAAGTATATTTTGGAACATATTTTCTTGACTTACATGTGTCTCAGCTTATCTCATTCAGTTGTCAGTAAAACCCCACGAGAAGTCTAAAACCAACAGTGAATTGATCCCTCTGACAAGTACCGTCTGTGTAGCCAAAGCCTGATATAGCTTTGTGCCATGGAGCTCCATTGTTGACCAATGAGCTGCACCAATGGACAAGATAACATGTTCCTTCATTTCTGTGAACACTAGTTTATTTTGAATCAATCCCACATAAACCCTCCTGCTGCGGTAAATACTCACAATTGAGCACCAAATCTGCTCTTGAAAATAGTAGTGCAACAAATGCACTGTTTACTCCTGTTGGAGTAAATAATATATGATATAAAATTGATATTGATGTATCTTTTCAGTTGGAATAAACGGACTCTGAAAGCATCAGTCGGGTTGGGAAGTTGGAAAGTATTGACTAACACATTATTGGTTTTGGTCTTTTCATGGGATTTGTTGAAAATATCAGAAGTATAGAATCTCACCAGCCTTATCATTTACCTCCACCCAAAACTTTCTCTCCTTAAACCAAATTTAGGTTTTCTGGCTCAAAGATAGATGAAGAAAACATAGCTTCAAAATGTCCTTTAAGAAATGAATGGTTGGTGTCACACACTCCATGTCCCATGTTGTTCTACAGTCTTTGTGACTGTTCCCCTGGGTGTTCTGGTTCATCTAGCTTATTGCATCTCCTCACTATCTGCCTTCTTTTGAGATTTACTTCAGCTGAGCCCTCGACCCAGGACGATGACAGTGTAACACTCTTTTCTAAACTGAAATCAGATCCCCATTATTCTGTGTTTATGAACCATTTTCCCTCAGGGATTGCTGTACCTTCAACCCCAAGAGACCCAGCACAGGAACATGTATACCAATTAAGGAACAACAGGGACTGGACTACATTGACTACAGCTAGGACAAGTGTTACATCAGCCAGAGGTAACTCATCCCATTTGAATTGGCTCCCAATTACTACTGTGCAAGTTTCATAGGCTCACATTTTCCTCTTTGGGGTTCTGACACACAATGGAGAAGTGTATGTTTACACTTTACAAAATCGTTTATATGTGTTCACTGTTTTTGTGTGTGTGTGTTATAATAGACCAGTGGCCCAGAAGTAGAATCTCATCCCTGCTGTAGCCTCTGGTTGGAGCAGCTTTCATTGATCGCAGTGGCAGCACTGATACTGTGTGTGTAGATGCGTCATGCTACTAGAGAAGAAATACAATTACCCTCCTTTGATTCTTCTTTTTTTATGATTTAAGATCTGATTCTAGGATGCAACCAGTCTGTACTGAAAAAGAGTAATGATAACAAGACAAAACCTTTGTTTTGGTTCCAAGGCTTCTCCCATTTGTTTTACAATTCAGGCGTGGTATGTGCTTTTTAGTTTAGACTATGGTGAAGCGTCTCTTGGAACACCAATTAAAATAGCTATTTGGCTCTTTTTTAATTTGTGTCTTCTGGTCCTCCATGCAAATGCTGGCAGAGCCAAGCTTTAGTGGGCACATAAAATCTGAAAGTTGTCTCAGGTGAATGATGTAACATTTATTTATTTCCCCTGCAATGCTGACAATTCAATTTAGGAAAGTTACAGTAGGTTGCATGCTTTGAGATCCAGTGTTGTAATGCATATCCAAAAACAACTGGAAAATGCGAGTGTAATGGCACTAATTTAAAAATAAATAAATAAAAATTGTGCCACGAGTGAAATAAAATCTAAATTGGGGGACTTTAAATTGCAGTGTAAAAATAGTGTACATGTTTTATTGTTCACTTACTTTGGTTTAAATTGAGATGTTTTCCTATTTGCATTTACGCTTTGGTGTGATTGCACTGCTAATTTTCAAGTGATGCAAAATTAGTTAACCAGTTAAGGCAGAAAAAGTAATTTCAGTGGACAAACATTTTGTTCGGAACTACGTTCCCCAAGTGTAAAATAACAAATCACATCAGCAAAAGATTCATTTGTAGATGAACAAACTCTGTGGGAGTTCTGCCTGTTTCATCCTTTATGATAATCCACTGTTTCTAAAATTATCTATAATTATCAAATTTTTGACAACATTGCCACTAATTATCAATTTTTTACAAGTCTCTTGAAACAAATAAATCTGTTTGTACATTTGCAATCCAAAAAAAAACCAAAAAAAATTGCCAGTTTTACTATTAAACATGTTTACTGAATATGATATGAAGCTCTCATGTGTGCAAAACCCATAAGACACACTGAAAGTAAATGCAAATGGTGAACACTGTGTTTCATGTTCCTAAATAAATCAATCAAATAGAGGAATGCCAGGCTTTCAAATGAGTTAAGTGAAAACTGTCTGAGAGAATTTGTATCTACTGTAATAGCATAGGGGAGCATTTACTGACACATGGAGCATTATAAGGTCACACACTTACATCTTGGGCCCCAGTTAGTGGGATGTATAGGAATTAAACTTGATTGATGTGAGTATTTGATGATTGTTGTATGTCAGGCCCACAGTTGCTGTAGAGACCTTTCTTGTTAGCAGTGTTGACATCTGTTGGACTGCATGGGGATGTGACAAGCATGTAAACACGACTTTGTTTTTGCTTTGGGGCAACAAAGATGATTATTGCAAGTACGTACTGTTTGTGCCAAAGCTTCTATTCATATGTAGTTTATTAATGCAGCAATGATAATGATGTTGGTCAAGGTCCACAAGTGGGTCTATGATGCACAGTTGGATGTGAAGTGATAATACATACATTTTTTATTTATGCACATTTTGTTGCTATCGCTTCACCATAGTGACTCAGCCTAGACTCAAATCCTTGCAGATCTCACATTTGTTATTGCAATTACTGATGAGGAGTTGCCTCATTCATGTGAAAAAAAGTGTGAAAAATCCTCTTGGAACAGTGTTTTTCATGCTTCTAGCAGCAGCTAACTCAGCCTGTTGGTAATAAACAGAGTAAAAATTATGCACAGAGTAGAAACTTGGCTTAGCGGACACAGAGAAGAAACAGTAAAATCAGGCACAGCCAAAACCATCTTATTACACCACCACAATGACAGCAGCCCCAGTCCCTCACCACCTATCAGCAAGAAAAGTATAATAACAGCAACAACTGCTGCGATTTTGAAATTTGCACTATCTGCAGACAATACATATGGTTTCTTTTTTTGTTATTTGTTTGTTTGTTTTTTATAACTGTGTGTTTTCAGGTATACATTTTACATTTCAGCCCCGCAAAATGTACATGCTTTTTTTACCAAAGCAAATTTTCTGCTTAATACTGGGAAGAGTACAAATTAGGGGTGATCCTAAATAAACTTTATTTATCCAAAGAATTAAAAAGGGAGGGTGTATATATATAATATCCACTGGAAGTTAGTGTGACTTATTTCTGTTGATCATTGTGTTTAGCTAAGTACAAACAAAAAATGTGAAATGTAAAATATCACACACAAAAAAAGTAGTTACGAAAAAGAACGTGACTGAGGCTGTACCTTTCATTGGCTGCAGGTGGTGCAAGTGTTATAATTCCAACAACTACTGATTTTTTTTCTGTAGGAGGTGATGTAAATATGTCTACATCTGTAGGTGTTGGGGGTCGGCGTGCTTAGAACTGGTCTGCTAATATAACAGCTTCCCCATATGGAGAATCTGCAACCTGTACCCTGAGAGGCTTTGCATCTACAAATAAACAACTTGATTGCTCACAGAAAGGCATGAATCCTAAAATGAATTCTTCTTTCAAATTGACCGGTTTCACTATTGTTTATTTACTGCATTCTACACTGAGAAATGTCATTCTGTTGGGACAATGTCTATGTTTAGTTGTAGCTGTTACCTGTTTACTGTAAGCACTTCTTTTCTTGAGTCAAAATTATCGGTTGCATATTTTGTCGTGGCTAATGACTGTAATACATATGCTGTAAAAGTGTTGTTACATATTTTCATAAAACATGTTTGATACACTTCAGTGTTTATATTACCATGTCTAGACGATAATTTACCAGTTAAAATTCTGGTAATGAGATAATGGGAGGTGCAGTAAGCCCATAACAACCACCAAAGATGTTGTTTATTGTTTTAGTTTAGTTCAAAAACTAAACAAAAATAGGGATGTTTTTACTTTAAAATCAAAACCAGAAACCACCTTTAAATCATCTGCATCATACATATTTTGGACTTGAAGATTAGATTCAAGTTTCTTTTTTGTACACTTTGTGATTGGACAGTTCTACTGAAGACGTTTCTAAGGTGAATCAACCCAATTTTGTTCTTTTATGTTTTCAAGAGTGAATAGACTCATCAGAATTTATTTCATTCTGAATTTTGCCAGTTTAATGTCTTATAAATTACATGCAATCATATTTTGTGTAAAGAACACATTTTTTAAATCAAGATCACCTTCTAGATTCAACATTCATCCCGTCTGCTAAGGAGGCATACTTTTTTATTTTTTATTGGTCTCAAGTCACCAAAAGGCATTGTTGTGCATCTGCTACCAAAAAAAACATGTTGTAGAGATATGTTTATGTTATATATGATGAAGGTTCAACAATGAATGTATTTAATTAGGGCACATATAGACAGAACATTTGGTGAGGGTTGCAGCTATACAGGCAGCAATTTCTTAGGGGAGGGGGGTGTTACAGTCTTTCATACACCCTGTCTTAAATTTCCCAGCTGGTCTGGGGGTTTGAAGTTAGACACAACCTCGCCTCACCAACACAACACATCACACTATACATTTTTACACCATGATCTGTACAGTCAAGACATTTGTGCAATGATCATAATCTCTTCTGTGCATACTTTGTTAAATGAAGTACTGATTCCTGTGGAAATTGACTTTTTCAATTGACATTGTAAATGTATGAATGTATAGCAAATGTGCTATAACACAGGAGAATAAGTTATTATGATTATGATCTGTGAACATATTGTATGTGCCAGTTTGTGTTTACAGTATATTCCTGTACATGCTGAAAAGATAATCTAGCAGTTGCTTGAGATATACTCATAATATCTGCAGGCTTGCATTTAATGTTGATGGGATTTTCTTTTAAAACATGTGTTCTCATTTAAGTTATTGTATTAACTGTCATACAATAAAATTACTTACTGAAGTAGTTTCTGAGATTTTGCTTTTCTTGAGTGAAATGTACAATAAATAAATGTGCATATGCCTCACGCCTGCTTATCTTCTTATTTACTATTTGGTTTACATTAGTTGTTTATGTAATTTTTTTTGGCATTACTGAAACAAACACTATTAGTTAACAAAGCACTGTAAACTGTGTTTTATATGTTTATAAAACCTATAATACATATTAAGAATAATACAGTGGTGGAATTCAGATCCTCTACTTATGTAATAGCAATACTACTATGTAAAAATACTCTAAACTTAAAAGTAAATCAGGCATAAATAGTCAGCAAAGTGCATCTTCTGCTGTCACTATGTGTGAGATTCACAGCTAAGAAAACTTCCAATTAAGTTGAAGACAGAAGCTGGCCTTTGAAGTCAAAGCAGCTGTGAAACTGTGGAAACAGTATTGGCCAACACATGACAAAATATTTAAAATAATTTTAAAAAATCATAAATTCCATAAAAACGAGTTAGGCCAAAGGTTTTTTGAAAAAATAGTTAGTACAGTAACAATATAATTGGATTACCAAGGGTTCTGACAGTCAATTTAGTTACATTACACACTGATTAATCTATTAACATATAGAGTCCACAAGAGTAAAAGTAGCCTGACATAAACAGTTGGTCCAACAGTAAATTTACAGTTAATGCTATGTAATATGTTGTATTTGCAACTCAGACAGGTAGGATAATGGCTTGCTTGATTAGCAGTAATACACAGATAGCAGAAAAGCTAAATTAGCATCCCACATTATAAAAAACAATTATAAAACAATAAAAAGAGTTCCTGTCCAAAAAGGACATATGATGAACTGATAAAGATGCTTGTCAGTGTCTGCTGGGTCCCTGAACTTACATGATGTTGGCTAGGTCACACAACTGCAATGGAGCTGTGCCTGTAGGCGTTGCCACTAGCAACATGTTCAACGTAAACCCAGTCTGCTGAATAATGTGGGTTTAAAGTTTCAAAAGCACAGTGGCCTCTGCTAGTGTTTTATTATCTATTATTGTAATATTATTTCGAATTAACATAAGAAAAAATATTTTAATTTTGGTCTGGTTGAGAGGGACCTAAATATTAACTTGATATAGGTCTGTGCTATTGCTGGTAGTTTAATCACCTTTTATAAACTGTCAATAGGTTTTGTATTTATAATCCTAAGCAAAGCAACAAGTTACTATTGATCAGATAAATATATATAAGCCTATATACTGTATGCCTTATATTAGCAGGAAATTGAAATATGTAAGCTCAAAACTGTACTTAACTAAGCCTGAACTTCTTGTACATGACTTAAATGTACTGAGTTACACTCCACCATTGGTAAACAATGAGGTAGAGACTTTGATCTGCTCTAAGTTCATCAAGCAATGAATCACCATCACTCAGTTTCATTTTTTAGAAAACATATTGCAACGCACTTTACTCTGGTATCAGCCATATGGGCCCCACCACCGTCTCAAACTGGTACAAAACGCTGCTACTCGACTGATTACTGGGACAAAGAGGCATAATCACATTACCCCTGTGCTTGCATCCCTACACTGGCTCCCTGTTAGATTCCGCATTGATTTTAAAATCTTATTGCTTATGTTTAAGGCCTTAATCGGCCTTGCGCCTAAATACATATCTGATTTATTGACCTTATATATGATTTCTCAGCCATTTAAATCCGCGGATGGAGCCCTGCTGGTTTATGAATAAGGGTGATCGGGCTTTTGCTATGCTCCCACGCTATGCAATTCTCTGCCTACTGAACTCAGACACACTGTCTCTGGCATCTTCTCCTCTTAAAACTTTTCTCTTCGTGAAAGCCTTTAGAAATGTCTGATAGTCTTTATTTATATGATTCATTTTATTATCTGCCTTGCCTGATTTTATTTCCTTTCAGTAAAGCACTTTGTAACATTGTTAAGAAAAGTTCTATATAAATAAAGTTTATTGTTGTTATTATCATTATTACACTTGCGCAGTTACGCCGCCGCAGCAGCTGCGCAGCTTTTGACGCTCGCCAATGTCGATGTTATGAGACGTATTTTGTAAGGTACCTCGGCTCTACATTTGTTTGCCGAGCGGGTGGGTTACACAAGCTGTGCTCGGGCAAATAACTGAGGGCGTCACAGCTTCACTTCGGCTGGTTTTAAAGAATAGAATACACTGTCTGCTAGTCAGCTTGCATTAGCTGACACATAATGTTTCCAGCTAGCAGATACTCAAGTAAAGGTACGTCGGCTAAATGCTAGTTAGCTAATCTATCGAGAGTTTGCTGTGCTCACTCTACCAACAGTGTTGTCAGTTGTCGCTACACGACGTGAATGATTTTTTTCAGCCTGTTAGAAAGAGTCAAATGCGGAATATTTTTTCTTGTGCCTAACTTTGTTTGTAGGGTTTCTATGAATGCTAACGGTCCGGCAGGTTCATTTATGGTAGCATAAAGCTAAAATGTAGGTTAAAGTTGAACCAATATATAGGTCACTTGAACTGTGTCCTTGTACTGGGTTATATTCAATTTACGCCTTTTCAGAAATGTACTGATGTTGTAAGTAACGTGTCATTATGAAAGTTACCTACGCGGTTTTGTTAAATTGAAAGGATGTTATTCGCAGCCTTGAACTTTGAATTTAGCTCTGCTGTACACATACAACTCTGCTAGTTAGCATGTTGCTACTGCTGCAACTTTCAGTGTCACAGCTGCTTGGTATTTCCTCCACAGTAGTCATTAGAAGAGCTTTTGACTATCTCTGTTATGAGACGTGTGTGACGTTTTCAGAAGTCCTTTTGTCGTATTTGCCACCTGTCGAAATCTGCAAGGTTTTATTGGTCATAATTTCAGCTCATTTAGTCCGCGTTTTGCTATTTGGAAATGAGATCAGGCTCAAATAAACTAGGGCACATTGTCCAAATGGGAAACAGTCAAATGCCCACACGTTTGAACTGGTCTTGACTGGGAGCTGTTCTCTTTTGCAGCCCATAGGTGTATCAGGGCACTGAAGACGGTACAGACAGAGCATGCTGCCCCTCAGCTGTACACAACACTACACAGACGAACATGCTCTTCTGGGTCAACACCTCGTATCACAACACACTATACCATCCACCCTCGGGATAAAGATCCAAGATGGGAAGGTAAGGCTAAGATTTATCCAGAGTTCCTGTAAATATTGTATCAACCTTGATCCAGACGCAATTTTGATGCTCTAAACCTGGAGATTTAACTATTGATAGTCAAATAACTTAATGGTGTTTTAAATTTAATCACCTTTTTCCAACTTCACTCAACATCTGCTCAGTGTCAGTGAGTATGTGTACATATGTGGCTATTATGAGTGTTACCATGTTTCTGTCCATATGTGGGATGTGATTACATGGACTCAATACACCAGTGTGATTTTAACATTGTCCAAGCTGTCCTGACTGTCTGTGCAGGAGTGTATTTCACACTTTCATTGTTTAACTTCTGTACTGATTTACAGGTGATATCTGTATCAGACTTGGGAATGTGCTTATGACGTTTTTTTATCCACTATTTATTTAAATTCAGATTTTTTTCCCTAATGTACTACCTCATGCCAACAAAAGTGAGTACACCTGTGACCACTGAAACAAAAATGATTACACCTGTGACTTCCAAAGATGGGATCATCATGATCAGGCTACTGAACATAAGCCAAAACACAGTTGCAGCAATGGTTAGGAGTTACTGGAAGACCCATACTACCAATATCAGAAGACACACTGGCCGGCCTTGATGGTACACACAAATTGCTATTTACACAGCCTTGCATTGAAAAGAAAAGTAGCAAAGAAGCCTGATGAATACTGGCACCACCACCATCAATTTGTTTGGATTAGATGGAGTCCAGCGTGTTTGGCGTGGACCTGGTCAGGACTATCCCAGTGACTGCACAGTGCTGATGGTGAAACTTGGAAGTGGGCGTGTGCTGATATAGGGCTGCATGATTGCCAAAGGTGTAAGAGAGATGACATTAATAGATGGCACTATGAATGCAAGTTTGTATACCCAAATACTGAATGAAAAGATTTAATTCAATTCAGTTTATTTTATTTATATAGCACTAAATCAAAACAGAAGTTATCTCAGGGCCCTTTTCACATAGAACAGGTCTAGACTGTTCTCTTTATTTTACAGAGACCCAATATTCCCCGTGAGCAAGCATTCGACACCAGTGGCAAGGAAAAACTCCCCTTTAATGGGAAGAAACCTCAAGCAGAACCGGGCTCTGGGTGGGCGGCCGTCTGCCTTGACTGGTTGGGTTGAGAGAGAAAGAAGGGAGAGAAGACACAGAGAAGCACAACAACAATAATAATAATAGAAATATGATTTAATAATAACAATGACAGGCATGGGCGTCAAGCAGGACCACGTCAGCACAGCATCCCCGCAGCCACGGTCCACAGAAGCCCGCTGTCCGTAACTAGGGGGTCCATGACCCTGATCCAAAGGAACCTATGAGACAAGAAAGTAGTAACATGCATTAGTGGTAAATGAATGTGCACAGATCATAGACTGTATAAAAATACAGATGGAGAGGGGGAGGAGGAGAGAGGAGCTCAGCGCGTCATGGGAAGTCCCCGGCATAACTAGGGGCATAACTAGGGGCTGGTCCAAGGCAAGCTTTAACCTGAGCCCTAACTATAAGCGTTACCAAAAAGAAAAGTTTTAAGCCTACTCTTAAACGTAGAGAGGGTGTCTGCCCCCCAGACCAAATCTGAAAGATGGTTCCACAGGAGAGGAGCCTGATAGCTTAAGGCTCTGCCTACCATTCTACTTTTGGAGACTCTAGGAACCACAGATAAGCCTTCATTCTGGGACTAGGAGGTCTTCCAGATATGAAAATAATACTCACAGTCTCAAGAAGGTTGGCTTAAGAGGAATTTTCCAATATGACAATCCCAAATACACAGCAAAATCACACAAGAGTTTTTAAAGAAGGAAAAAGTGAAAACTATGACCTGGCCTAGTATGTCCCCTGACTTGAATCCAATAGAATACCTTTCGAGTATTTGAAAGCGGAAAATAGAGCAACAAAATCCCTCCAGCAAAGAGCAGCTGAAAAGAATCATGTGTGAAGAATGGCAGAACATTTCTCCACAAGACTGGTATCATCCATGACCAGGAGGATCCAATCTATCATCACAAATAAAGGCATTAGGTTATACCAAATATTGAAAAATAAAAGAATGGAGTCTCAGTAATTAAGGCTGTATTTACTTTTGTTGCAGTTTGTTCTTAAATATGGACCTTTCATAACAGTTTAATTAGTCAAACATTCTGTTTTTTTATGTTAATTGGCTTAATTCTTCTTCGGTTTTGTCTAAAAACAAATACAATTGTAATAAATGGACAGGATTCGTAATCACTTAACATTTTAGTGATACTGACTAGAAGTGTACTCACTTTTGTTGTATACTTTAGTACAGCTTACACTGCAGTAGGTCTGCATTAAAAATAGTAAAGCAATTTAGATATGGTTGACAGCTGAATAGGTCTTCATTAAGAGCTTATATCCTGCATCACTGATTTCCTTTGCTGATGTCCTTTATTTTGTAGTGTTCTATAGTATTTTGCACAATCATAGTAGAAAGAAGATTGTTAATGCAGATCTGTTACGGCAGGAAAATTGGACAGAGTTGATACAATCTTTTAAACCCCAGAATGAGAAAGATGCCAAAGTCACAGGGCTGCTTCTGTGGCTATAATCTTTTTTTCTATCGTTTCAAACCCTATTGAGTTTTTTCTCTGCTATCAAATAGATGTTATTGTTGCTTACTTTATGGTAGACTTTTGGGTAACATTTCAGTTTATCAAAGTGTTATCTCTGTCTGTTGAATTCTGCTGTGAAATTCAGGTTGTGAGGAGAAAAACAGATCACATAGTTATCGTTTGCGTGGCTCTACGGTGATCTGATCTGAATGTGGTGCTCCTCTCTTTCATGCATCATGTATGTCTCCCTAAATATTTCTTCCTTATCTTTTGATCCTTTCCCAGGGATCGAAATGGAGAGGTTTGCAGATGAGGCAGATGTGGTAATAGTTGGTGGGGGCCCTGCCGGCCTCTCAGCAGCCATTCGTCTGAAGCAGCTAGCCAACGAACAGGAGAAGGAGCTGCGAGTGTGCCTGGTGGAGAAGGCTTCTCAGATCGGAGCGCACACCCTGTCAGGAGCCTGTCTGGAGCCCAGCGCCCTCAATGAACTATTTCCCGATTGGAAGGAACGAGGGGTGAGAGACTTAATTCTAAAATCAATTGAAGCGAGCACTCGATATCACAAGCAGGTTCACCATTTTCCCAGTATTTTTTTTTTCTCTCCACCCCCGCCATCTTGAGCACGTTCGAAGAAAGAAAAAAAACATTTCAAAGAAGACACAGCGTAGCTAGTTGGCGAGCTTACCAGTAGCCTGCATTACTTTTAGAGACACCGTGGTCACTGCCAGAGTCGGAGATGATGGAGAAACAGAAATGAAAAATCCTCCTCCCTCCCTCAAGTCACTGGTGTGGCAACATTTTGCCTTCCCCGTGAGCTATATAAAAAACGAACGTGTTGTTGACAAAAATGTAAATGGCAATTGTCCGTGCATAATAAAAAGTCAAAATAGTTAATAGCGTCGTACATTTATTATTCAGTCATTAGACATTAGTTAAAGCTCTTAACTGTTCAAAGAATTTGAAAAATATGGCGATTCTTAAGTCTCTTAAACACATTATTCTATCAAAGTCCATTTATATATTACAGTGCTTTGTTAAGCATGCCAGTATCCTCTACAAGGTTTTCTTACTATCAAGAGCTTTGACTGGCAGCTGCTGTTGTTTGATATGAAGAGTGCACATTGCAGTTAAAAGAAGAGCCACTAGATGGCAGAAAGGTATTTTACAACAACAGTTTCCTCACCTGAAAAAAGTCACCAGAATTAGAATTGTCTCCTTTTTTTCGATAGTGTGATTTCACCACTCAATTGGGAACAAACTTCACATGTTATTGTTATTATTATATTTTAAATAAATGTATTTATATTTGACCATATGGCCTTAATGTGCTACTTTCCAAAAAAAAACAATACGGCTGTTAAATCACAGGTAGCCTAGCTTTTTAAAGAAGAATTTAAAAATGTAAATGAGAGTTGTCAGGGCATAAAACCAACGATCTGTTGATCTTTACAAATCAAGACTCAGTAGTCTAACAATGGCATAGCCGTCAGTGCTGAAAAAAAGTTTAAATCGAATTGCGACCTTAAAATCGAAAGTCAAATCGAATCGTGGATTTAGAGAATCGAGACACCCCTATTTATAACAGATACACATACTGTACATAGTGTTTTATTATACAGTTTATTCATCAACATTTGCATACACCTACACTGGACTGGGTATTTGTATGAATATGCATGTATTTATGTTAATATTAGAAAATGTAGATTTGAATGTTAATTTATTCATTCACAAACACAAATCCCCATGAAGTCAAACTCTCCACAGCAGAATAAAAACACTCTTTGTGCTCTTACCTCAGGCACCTCTGAACACCCCGGTGACTGAAGATATATTCAGCATTTTAACAAAGAAACACAGAATTCCTGTCCCCATGTTGCCAGGTAAAAGCCTCTTTTTTATTCTATTTGAGTAAAAATGATATCATGCTCCGTCACTTTATAAGCAACACTATCGGCCTGATAGGTTGATAACAGATGCTGCCCCAGAGCAATATAATACTGGGTGTCATAGTGCTGTTTAATATATCCATGGTTTCAGTCAGAGATTTGAAGTGTATCTCCAACCATTACTATGTGATGTTTACGATTGGGAGGGAAGTAGCTCAAAGCAGGTTAGAGTGTGGGGGGAATTAAAACTGACACAAAGGATTTACCCTCCTTCCTGTGGATGTTAAGCTGTGTACGCTATATAATGAGCAGTGTGTATCTGATCTTTTACTAGAGAACGTGTTTTGAATTAAAAACAAGCTTGTAAGTTTAAGGAAATGTCACAATGCCACCAAAACTCCAAATGTAGGAAATTTGCCATTGGTTCCAGTTGATTGACAATTTTTTGACAAACACTTGACCACAACTATACTGTTTTGGGTTTGCTGACATTATCAATGGCTAGAAACAGCAGTATGTACATATGTGCATTATATTTGCATTAATTGTATTTTTAAGCATGACTTCCCATTAGTAAGAGATGATTACTGACAATGAGGTTAAAATGTTTATTGTTTTAGGCACATACTATCTTGACAAAAAGTTGTAATGCCTTTTTCTTGGCATAACATTAGTTTGTGGGTTTTGTCATCCAGTTGAAAGATTGTTTCTTAAATGTTAAAGTAAATGTTTCTCACTGCTTGTAGTCTTCTGAAAAAAATTTAGGATTTTGGTTCATTTAAAGTTGACTTGACTTCACCTGATCAGGTCTACCCATGAATAACCATGGTAACTACATTGTGAGGCTGGGGAACTTTGTGCGCTGGCTGGGGGAGCAGGCGGAGGAGCTTGGAGTAGAGCTGTACCCTGGTTACGCTGCATCTGAGGTAAGACCACCTTCAAATTTCTTTCATGTGCTGTGCTGTTCGACAACTTGTTTCATGTGTTTTGCCCCCCATGCAATGAAATTAAGTTGGTAGGATGACCGTGGCTCGACCATGTGCATGAAACACAGTGTCTCAAATGCCACAGGTTTGATTTTTGCATAGCCTGGGAGGTTAAAATCTTTAGGATTTGTGCTGTTGTTTCTAAAAATTGCACTGAATGTCCCATTTCTGAACATTACTGCACTGCTTACACCACTGGTCTGAGTTAGAGGAACCCAGGAAGAATAATGGGAAGACATGTTATTTGTTTTTAACCTAATATTTCTGTCTTACAGTGTCTGAAAAACAATGTGATGAACAAAATACTTTCCCAAAACAGAAAACTTGTTTTCTTAACCTACAGGTTTTCCATATGATGATTATTTTTCAGACACCATACATTATTTTCAATAGACATGTAACTGCCTAATTTTCAGTTCACATACATATTACTTGAACAGCTGATCAATGTATTTGATCCATTATTATTGGCTGATGTTGGCTGATCATAGTCATACCTGTATCATTGGACATGTGGATTTTTATGCCAAAAAATTATATAACCCAGTAATCATAATTACAGTGCCACATTTTGTACTTGTTCAGTCAATTTAATTTAACGTGTACAGTTCCCACTCAGCTTCAAGTATTCACCTTTACTCGTATTACTTTTGTTTCATGAAGGTTTTGTTCCATGAAGATGGAAGTGTCAAAGGAATTGCCACCAATGATGTAGGCATCGCTAAGGATGGTTCGCCGAAGGTACAGTTAAACATTCATATAATAATAATGCCCAACTGTAGTACTTTTGCACCTATTTAATGGAAATTTGAAATACAATATGTTTTATACAGTATGTAAGATAGACATGAATAGACTGAATACATTTTTGATAGAATATACATGAGAAAGAAACCGATAGGCACATTAGCCCTTTGTCAAGGCATCACAATTACCATCTAATTTCTATTAACTGACCTCTTTTATACATAATACACAGATATATGTATTGTATCAGATTTGAAAGGTTTTCATTATCCGTTCAAGGCTCAGCTTTTAAGAAAATGTGTATATTATCGTACAATGATGAATCATATTACAGTGCATGTTGTAGGTCTGTGCATTATATTCAGTTGCTTATTATTCATGAACTATTACAGTATATTCATGTGTCCTCTTTTCCTCTCTTGCTTCAGGATGTTTTCGAGAGGGGAATGGAGCTCCATGCTAAAGTCACATTGTTTGGAGAGGGCTGTCATGGCCATTTGGCCAAGCAGCTTTACAAGCAGTTCAACCTGCGTGAGAACTGTGAACCCCAGACCTACGCCATTGGCCTGAAGGAGGTAGATAACATGTACCGCCCACATGTAGCTAATGCTGGAGAGAGACTCTGTATGTGGCCTAAATTTTGTTCCTCCCTTAATCTGGTTTGACTGATCATTCCTAATGAGTAAAGTCCATTCTGTGGAGACTGATAAAAGTGGTTGCTTTAATGATGTGTCTGCACTGGGGGTTCAATATTGTGGACGCAGTTAAACAACGTAATTTTAATCACAATAGGAAACACAAATGCAATTACTCGCACTCTACAATCATGTTTATCTTCGTGATTAAGACAAACAGGGTTTATGGCAAAAGGTCTGAAAGCTGCCAGCAAAATCTACTAAAACATGGTGTATAGGGTTACCATAGTAACCCTGTAGTAACCTTAAAGCAACTCTCAGTTAAATCTGTGTTTACCCAGCTGCCTGAGGTTAGTCGCTGGCCCACACTGTTCAGAGACTTGAGTCTATAGCGGTAGTTCAATACACGTCATCAACCATATACTTTGGGGTCCAAAAGTCTGAGACCACCTATATTTTCATGTAAACCTGGAAATAAACAGAAAGTTTAAGGATTCAGAAACATTTAAAAACACAAGAAATATTAAACAAGATTCTGCACTATTTCTAGGTCAGCAATCAAATTTAAGCAAATTTGTGGCATTGACCAACTTAACTCCTTTGAACAAAAGGTAAGATTTCCTTGAGTGGAACTCCTCCATTGAAGCACATGTTCAGATGACACTCAGGTGGATTTGATCTATGGGATTTGATCGATATGAAACATGGCATCAGGACTAAGTGAAAGTGTCAGAAGTCAAATTGTGCCTCTAAGCAAAGAGGGGCTTTCTCAGTATCAAATCATGGTTAGACCAAAGGTTTCTAAGAGGGGAATGCATGGAACTCAAAAACACTTTGCAGAAACTGGATCAGTTGTATCCGAAGCACGATCAAGCAGACCAAACATGACCATACCATCAGAAGATCAATACATCAAGCTTAGTTCCCTGAGAGGTAGAAAAGCAATTCAATCACAGATACAGAATTTGCTAAATAAAGAACGCAAGATTTCAATCAGCAAAAGCACTGTCAAAAGAAGGCAGTCTTGTAGTGGTCTCAGAGGACAAGTAGTAGTTTCTAAAACACTTCTCAGAAGGGGAAATGAGGCTAAATGCTTGTGGTGGGCTCAGAAATACTAGCAATTCACAGTGGATGACTGGAAAAAATTACTGGTGAACCCAAGTTCGAGATTTATGGCAGTAACAGAAGGATGTATGTAAGGAGACGAATAGGAGAGAGAATGATAACGCAGTGTATTAAACTAACAGTGAAACATGGTGGTTGTAGAGAAGGATTCATACTGCAGCAGGATAATGTCCAAAACACACCTCAAAGCTTTGCAACAACTGCTTAAAGACCAAAGAAGACCATGGAGTCCTGACTGTCTTGGATTTTCCTCTATAGTCACCTGACCTCCACCCCATTGAACATTATGGGGGCAGTTGATGACTGAGAAAGCCAAGTGTGCTGCTGCATCCTAAGAATCTCTTTGGAACATTGTTGGATTATGCTGGGATAACATGAGTCATCAGGTTGAGTCATCATGCACTCGAGCCGGCATGGCTTGAGTCATTAAAGCCAAAGGGGGACATACCAAATACTAAGATATTCTGAAATTCATGTACATTTTTCAAAGACTTTTCACTCAAATTGTTAAGCTGATATTACCATTTGTAATTGAAAAAATTGCATTACATTCAAAACAAATGCAAAATAGAAGTATCTTGATTAAATACATGTTAAGTTTCTGCAAAACAAACTTCTCATCCGTGATAGAAACACATACTTGCATTTTCCTACCACAAATGACTGGAATTAAAGAAATCCGCTGCTCGTTAATAACTTTTGTCCCCCTTTTTTTTTAGCTGTGGACGATTGATGAGAAGAAGTGGAGACCAGGCAGAGTGGAGCATTCTGTGGGCTGGCCCCTGAACAGGAACACATACGGTGGCTCCTTCCTGTATCACCTGAATGAAGGAGAGCCGCTGGTGGCCTTGGGCTTTGTGGTGAGTGGCTTCATATACATTGTGACACTGATACAAACAGATGTTACCGCTGCTGGATGTGACGCATGCAGTAAATAGCCTTAGGATAATTTCTGAGCTTCTGAATAAATAGTCAAGCCTTGGGCAGTTTATTGTCTCTTCCAGGCGTAAGCGTAATCTTTCTGCAGCTAATCTCGCATACTACTGGACCCATCAGTCCAGTAGTATTTTTTTAATGGACATTTATGACTATACGCTCAAGGACTTCTCATTGTTGCGGTGATTTACAATTTTTGAAAATCCTATTTTATGCCGACATTGACTGCTTTCTCTTCACTCCTCTTAACCAGCCGGTAGGGGCCACATGTTATCAACAACTGCTTCAGTTTGGAACCTTTTTTCTGCTAGGGACAGTCAATCATGCCTTGTTGCCAAGTTAGAACAGTCAGTGCCAAATTTCGGTACCTTGAGAATGGGTTGTGTTGTGAATAAATATTGATAAGATTCCTCATGAGCCTATCGTAAAGCTTAGAGTTTCGTTTTTTCAGCAGTACTCGCCATTTTATGATATGTGTTACGACATAGCAAAAGGCATTCCCGGCAATCGGCTAGGCTAAAAGCGAGGCTAATCTAGTCTGTTGCTGGCCACATTTTGGCCTTTTGTCGTGGCTCAAAAACTGACATCCACAGAAAAGTTTGGTGTCATCTTGAACTGGAGCATCTGCAGATTAATTCCATACCTGATATGTTATGATCCACTTAAGTTACGCACGATATGAGATGAATAAATACCTGTTTTTTTTTTAATCTTCTACGCCATCTTGACTACACAACACTTTTCTTTTTCCGTCTTGAACTTGTCTGGAACAATTCAGATTTAACCAGCAAAAACTTATTCCACCTCAGGTTGGTCTAGACTACACCAACCCTTACCTGAGCCCCTTCAGAGAGTTCCAGCGCTGGAAGCATCATCCCTTTGTCGCACCTACTTTGGAGGGAGGCAACAGGATTGCTTATGGAGCCAGGGCCCTGAACGAGGGAGGAATGCAGGTATGTGTACAGTACACATTTTCATCATCAGTGAAGACAATTGTATAATTGTAAAGCAAAGTTATCAAACACAATTTACAAGATAAAACTGCAAGCAGTGAAAAGCTTTTGATGTATTTATGTAAATGTCAAAAGATTGAGTGTGAGTGCCGCTGTGTCACAGGGGATATCACAAGATCTACTTCAGTCTATGCCTGACTCTATTAAACTACCCAATGTCCCTACAGAGATTGTTTAAATTTATTCTAACTCTCATGTTTAATTAAAGCCATTAGCAGAATTTAAATTTTAGAATCTAATTAATTCAGCAACAAATCAAAGTTGTTACATCAGAATGACAACAGAAATGAGCAACTAATCAACTTCATTTAAATGTTTTCAGTACTACTGATACGTTAATGTGTATTTGGTTTATTTATTGGATACATCAAATATGTTTGTGAGCCTGTGAAGTGGTGGGTTAGATTTTTCTAAACTGTTTTGTGTTCTGGTGTTTTCTAAGTCTGCCTTTTTTTTTTAAGAGTGCGTTTTTATACAGAAAATTATACTATCACAAGAATAGATAACATCCTTTAATCTGTCAGATACGCCATATCACCTCTTTAGCAGTACTTTCTTCAAATGACAAAATTCACAGCCAGGCAGTATAGACTGTTTTAACTATATAATACATTTTAACACACTAATGAAATGCTATAACTCCTTTTTCATGAGTCATGCATATAACAGTTTTTGTTGATACACACTCACCACATGTTTTTTTATTTATTTATTTAAATGAATATATAATGCGCCTTATGATATAATGTGGTAATTGTTATAATATCCAGAAATAGTGGATTTATGGACATACTGGACATACATCACACTGAACAGTGATGAAAGTTTTGATATCCAGTCAGAAGTTGAAGGTCTGAGAAGTTAGAACATGCATGAACTCTCTCCATGAACTCTCTTTCTCTCCAGTCTATCCCAAAGTTGACTTTCCCTGGAGGGCTGCTGATTGGCTGCAGTCCTGGTTTCATGAACGTCCCAAAGATCAAAGGCACCCACACAGCTATGAAGAGTGGCATGCTGGCTGCTGAGGCCATTTTTCCCAAAGTCACAGCAGAGAGCCTGGATTCAGAGACGGCAGGTACAGAATTTCAGACCCATAATAACGATGACAGTAGCTGGTTTGTATATCAGTTACTCCAGGACGGTTCATATCTCATTAAAGTTCAGAAACCACGATGAATAGAGTGTAGACAGAATAATATTAACTTTTCATGGGGAAATGATTTTAACTCTGAAGGCACATAATCACAAACAGTGAGACAAATTTGGGTCCTATCAGGTTGAATGTCATGTGGCAACGTTTATCGGCCATAAAAGGTCAGATAATACGAGTTAAGAGTTTTGAAAGGTGCAAAGGAGACACACACTTTGTGCTCAGACTGTAGATGCATAAACCAAAAGGAGTCAATAAAAATGTCAGTGGGAATAGTCTTGAGAATCATGCCAAAGCTTTTGGGAGAGAGAGGCTGTTTTGAGAAGTAGCAGGCACAAGTTGAACCTAATTAAAAGGGACATGATATTGAGCTGAAGCACACAATACAGTGCCAAGGATTGACAAATACATCCAGTTGTCATCAGAATATGATCCACCTTTTGTAGCACAAGTACTTTTTCATTTAGGTGTTTACAGCACTTTTAATAAGAATGTAATATTTAAATGCAAATTGTCTCTACGACTGACATGAAATACATACTAATAGTAAATTCTGAAAGGGTCAGTGCGTTTAAATTACTCACTCATGGTATTGTACAGTGCAGATAGTTTCAGCTCAACTCCAGGGTTTGAAATTATCCAAAACTTGTGCCACCATCCCAATTTGATTGAGGTCAGTGCAATTAAATCTGTGTTGAACAAAAAATATAAAAATTAAATTTGAAAAACTCAACACTGTGTCTCACTAGAAACAAAGTCCTAGTTATAAAAGGGATAGTCCACTGACCTAACTGAACTATTTTTATAGGGATCACTACTCTGGTAGAAAGATTTTGTTGACGTCAGTCTTTTGTTTTATTCTTTATTTAGCAAGGTCAGATTTAATCAGGCTGTTTGCTTAACATGAGCACAAAAGTAAACATGACAACAGCAGAGCTGAGGAGAAATTACAATATCAAACATTAATCCTCCCAGGACTCCACATACCTGAGTATGCTGAGATGTTGAAGGAGTCGTGGGTGTGGAAAGAGCTGCACTCGGTGAGAAACATCAGGCCATCCTTCCACAATTACTTTGGCCTGTACGGTGGCATGGTCTATACTGGGATCTTCTACTGGGTCTTCAGAGGAAAGGAGCCATGGACGCTCAAACACTGTGGTGAGTATCAGGGAGCAGAATTATCTTACAGCTTGCTGTGCAATAATCAAAGCAAAGATGGAAAAAAAGTAATCATGCATTACTACTAAGCTCCTTGTTTGATAGGCTCACTGTTAATGAGAGTAAAGAGGCAGTGAAGTGAAGGATAGAAGTTTTTTTGCATGCTGAAATGTGTCCTTTTCTGTATTTTTTTCAACTTCATTGCAAAGACCCTGATTTCACATATTGATAGTGTTCACACTAACAAAGACAGTCATGCAGTATAAAAAGAATAAGAATATTGCATTAGGAGAAATCAGTGTGGTGCCCATTATCTCAGCTGAATGTAGAAAAAATATGACATGTACAGTGTACAGTGTCATTGTGGTTAGCTGTGCTGCTGCAGATAGAGTAACAGCACAACGCCAGCGGTTTCCCTTTAGGTGAAGTATGAGGTCATCTTATCTCAGCAGAGAAAATCAACATTTCGTAACCAGCTGTGCTCAATCTGTCCCAGGCCTTGATTCAGACCAGCTCAAACCAGCTAAAGATTGCACACCGATTGAGTATCCAAAGCCTGACGGCAAGATAAGCTTCGACCTGCTCTCCTCTGTGGCTCTGAGCGGCACCAACCACGAGGGGGACCAGCCTGCCCATCTAACCCTAAAGAATGACAGCATCCCGGTCGATAGGAACCTGGCCATATACGATGGTCCTGAGCAACGCTTCTGCCCTGCAGGTAATGCCATCAGCTCTTCTGAAGAACATCCCCCCCAAACAATCTCTCAGGGTGTAGATAACAGTTAAGAAGCAACAGAAATTCTTCTTTGACAAGGCTCATAAACAAACAAATAATGCAAATTTAAAAGCACATTTAAAAACACAGGCACACATGTAAAATAGGACCAAAACCTTTTAAAACTACAATTTACAAGAATAGCATTAAACAGGTACAGTGTACAGTGAGTGATAATCGCAGAGAGAATAAAAGATTTTTGTAGTTTGTATGTTTTTCCAGGCCAGAGGGACTTTGTAGCATCAACCTGAAGGCAACAACTGGAAGGATTTGTGGAGGGGGTGAAAGGGATCCTGCTTGATCAGAGTGGCTTTCCTGATCACTGACCGGGTGGACAGTTCAGATAGGAGAGTTTGGGGTGAACCAATTATTTTGCCAGCCTGATCAGATATGAGGGAGAGTTTTCTTTGTATTTGTTGGTAAGGGCGTTGTACCAGGATGAAATGTTGAAGGTGATTATACATTAAATTAGTGTCCAGTAAACCAGGGTTAAAATGTCCTTGCTGACATTAAAAGTCCTGAGCTTCCTCAGCAGGTGGAGGCGCTGCTGGGCTTTCTTGTACACAGAGTCATTTTTCTGGGAAAAGGACAAGGAGGTGTCTATCTCTGTCCCCAAGGTATTTAAATGATTGTACTTGTTCTACCAGCTGGCCTTCAGTACTAAGGGGTTGGAAAAGAGGTGGTTGTTGTAAGTCTGGTTTCTCCTTGGTCTAAGTGATGTTCAGCTTGAGGGAGCTTTCCCAAAATGTCTGGACCAGGTTGTTTACTTCCCAATGGTATTCAGACAAAGCATTGGTGCCTGTCAGTCAGTCATTCCTTCACTGCTGCAGGAGATGTTGTTGGTGTAAACAGAGAAGAGAATGAGGGATAAAACGCAGCCTTGGGGGAGCCCTGTGTTTAAAATAAACGTACTGGATTTAAAACCATTTAAAGCACCTGGCTCCGACACAAGCACTGTCGGGTTGACCCGAAGCTCCACTAGGCAGTGCAGTAGGGTGTTTGTGTGTACGGTATTAAAAGCAGAAGAGAAGTCCATGAATAAAATCCTAGTGTGGGGTTGTGTTGAGTACAGGTGTCTGGCCACAGTGTCTGAAAGGGTTAGACTTGCATCCTCCACCCTGCGTTTTGCCTTGTAGGCAAACTGGAGTGGATCCAGTCTCTCTGCCACCATGCTGGAGAGGTGTTCACACACTACTCTATCCATGCATTTACACAGCATCGGTGTCAAGGCAACTGGCCTGTAGTCGTTCAGGTCCTTAGTGTATGTCTTTTTAGGGATGATATTATCAGTGGCCAAACTCACAGAATGACATCAGGGTCAGAACGACCAAGAGGAGGACGGGGTTTTGAGTTAAATGCATCAGGAATGTTGGCGTAACACAAGTCCAGTATATTCTGCATTCGAGTTGATGTATATCGCTCCAGATTAGGCAAATGTGTGGTGATGTCGCATCTGTTAAAATCCCCCAGTAGCAATAATCATTTTTTCTCCTTACAGTTGAATTGTGTTCATAGTTTCACACCATAAATGTAGTTACTAGTCAGTTAGGGCTTATAATCAGTGGTCTCATGCACTCAGGAGTTGTGTAAAATCAGTTTAACTCAGTATCCTGCAATATTTAAGAGTTCTGCAGCGTGAAATCAAATCTAATCTAAGTAGAGTTGATATGATTGGTCAGTTACTCAATGAACGGAAAATTAATCTGCAACAACTTTGATAATCGATTCACCTTTAAAGTCATTTTTCAAACAAAAATGTCGAACAGTATCTGTGTGAAGATTTCCAGCATTTTTTTGTTTTTCATGATAGTAAACTGATATATTTTGTTTTTTGGACTGTTCATTGGACAAAACAAGTAATCTGAATACATCGACTTGTACTGCAAAGCATTTTTCACCATTTTCTGATGCCTTAAAAGACCACATGTAATGGAAATATGCAGTATAGTTGCAGCCCTAAATCTAATCTAATCACTGTCATTTAAGTTACACTTGATAATGTTGTCTGAGCTTGTTGCTGAAATTCATATTCTGGTGTTCATACCTACTGGTATTCATATTCATATTAATTCATATTCATACCAGAATATGAATTAGGTTCCAGTAAATAGGGCCTCAATTAACAACGACACCTTTTCTCTGTCAATTATTTTTCCAATTAATCGTTTGGTCCCTAAAAATGAAAAGAAATCTGCATTTTGCTTCTTTTGTCCAACAGTCAGACAAAAGACTGATTGAAGTCTTTTGAAGACAGTGATTGAGAGAAAATGAAATAGTAATTTAGTCTGATTATCAAGCAGCAATGATTGTTTCTCAGAATCATTTCTGACAGGTTTTGTTTTGTTCTCAACCCCAGTGAAACACAACTTGAGGAGTAAACACCCCAGTTTTTTAATTAACCACTCCAAACAAAAGCATTACATTAGATTTTGACTGATTTTTGCTGAACTGAATCAACAGTTTTTCCAGGAATTTGTAAATGTGATTGCAGACAAAAGCAGCAGACTGAAACCTGTTATAGTCTCTAAACTTCAGAGGATATAACATTTCCTTTTCAGTCTTAAGGAATAGTTCAGTTTTTCAACCCTGACCTTTTTAAAACTGTCATTTATAACTGCTAATAGTGCGTCATAGCTTTTGCTGTGAAATATGTCCACTAGATCCTATAAAACCAGCTACATCTTGAACTATTGTCATCGAAATGCCGTTTAAAGAACAGTTACATAATCTAAAACCTTACAAATCACCAAAAGCTCCCTCTGATTACCGAACATGATTAGTCCAAACATGTCTTTTCAGGAGGGAGGCATATTGGATTTTCTAAAAACTTCCACAACAACTCCACCATCTCTGGTTGCTGTGAGCAATATCCATCAAGTCTACATCTCAGTTTTAAAACAAAATGCAATGCGGCTTTTAAAAACCAGAAAGCTCACAGTGTAGTCAGAAGATGCTGCAAAAGAAGTTTAGTCAATCAGATCAATTGTAACAGAAAACCAGCAAAACCTGACAGAAAGCTTTTGTTCAGCTGAACAGACAGAAATGTCTGACTACACTGTGATTCTAATTTTATTTACTTTTACTGTACAGAGAAAAAGAAATGGCCATTGAAGTTTCAGGGTATCTCACAGTGTCATCATAAAATGTTGCAATACAGGTAGTTCTGCAAAAGCCAATACATTGCACACAGTTATCTGACACATCATACTATCTTTAGAGAAAATATAGCCCTGAAATGACAGAATTGCTTTGCAGTAAGTAAAGAACTGATTACACAATATGTATTTTTTTGAATTATGAGGTGATTTGTTTCACATAAATTCTGTAAACTTGTGTATCTGAGTAAAGTTGAAGCCTTTTTAACAAACAGCAACATAGTTGAAATGTAAAGCCAGACTAGCTTTGTCCCCTCTGTGCCAGACGGATAAATAAGGTATCATACAAGAGCCTATGATGAAATATTTCTGCATTGATTAATTGTCCCATCCCCCAGTGGTAAACTCTCTTACATGTTCTTCTTTTCATATCTTATCACAACACAAAATCTGGCACAAAGTTTATAGAAATATCTCATATCTCCTGGTTTTCTGTTTCTTAACTCCTTTTTTTTCTCAACATCGTCCCTCCCAGGTGTGTACGAGTACGTTCCCGTGGAAACAGGAGATGGGATGCGGTTGCAGATTAACGCTCAGAACTGTGTCCACTGTAAGACCTGCGACATCAAAGACCCGAGCCAGAACATCAACTGGGTCGTGCCTGAGGGTGGCGGTGGACCAGCTTACAACGGGATGTGAACGTGTCTGCCTTTTTCTACCTTTTGTCTTGAAAGATCACCGTAAAGACATATTCAGGGTTACTTGGCCAGTGACCGGCAAATGTGCCTACCCATAGAGCTGTTTTTGGGGTATTAAAAAAAATTATCTGCAAAAGTAGGTTTTCAAAACTGAAAACAAATCTGGCTTTTCTCATAGAAGTGATTTCTTACAATCAGGTTAAAATGCTATACAGGAATTATGAACCCCATGTAAAATACTGGACCATAAAAAAACTGACATAAAGTAGAAGTCAAATTTCACAGATTTGTAGCCTTTGCTTCACTGCTATAATATATTTAATATGGGCATTGAACATAGTTTGAGTAAAGCGGCTCTATCTGTTTTAAAAATAACTACTTGACCAACTGTAATACTTAATATATTTCCTTCAAAAATTGTAATTGAACAAGCAAGTCAGCTGTTCTTAAATTAAGGTTTATTTCAGCATTATTGCAGGTATATGACAGCCTTTGATCCACACAGTATTGTACATAATATCACAACAATGAATAAAGAACACATGACTGTTATCCTTTTCAATTTATTGACCCCTGTAAAAAAAAAAAAAAAACAAAAACATAAAAACAAACGGATGTACTAAATGTGTTCGAGGGCAATGTATCAACATGAAGTGGTACAACATACACAACTTTGTTTTTTTCTGAACGGCGTCAAAATCCCAGAACAAAGACCAGTGTTAACCCAGTATTTCAACACTTAAAACTATTCATTTTGGGTGAAGACTCTTGTCAGAATGAAGACAGGCCGAAAGCTTACAACCGTTATTCCCTTGTAAAGAATACATAAAAGTGAGAAATGTTCCAGGTGGAAAACATGAAAGAACCTGCAAAAACACCAAAAACACAGTACAATTTTCACCTGGGTACAGACTCCAAATCTGATTTTAAGTGCAGCTTCCCATGTAGAGATGACTTCATATATTGATAAATGACACTAACGATTCAATGCATCCTCAGGTGAAATGTTCACGCGAACATTTTGGCATAGATTTTCTTCTCTTTCTCCTTCTCCTCCTGGACTTTAAGCTGGACTCTCTTCATCTCGTTGCTGATAGCTGTGAAAAGAAAACAGTTTCAATAAAAAGCTCAATAAGTAGATCAATTGAACACATTTGGTTATAGTTACAGTTTGCACTAAATAAATCTTCACATACATCATGTCAGGTGCTAATGTGTCCACTCATACATTACATTTTGTCTGTCCTTCTGCTCACTGTTAAATTCACTTTAAAAACAGCCTCCTGCTGGAGAAGAGCATGAAGCATACTGACAGCTCTTATCTCTTAGCCGGCAGCCAATAAACTGCAGCTTAAAAATCAAAAGAGCAGTGCAACACTGTCAAAAAAAGCAGAGAGGTGCTCCAGATTTGCCGAGAGCCCGATTCCCACCCAGTACACTCCAGCTTTCATGTATGGGAGGGATGCACTGACTTCAAATGGTTCGTCTTAACATCCAGTGGAGGCGTAATCTCAACAACTGGCAAGCAGACTTACCAATAGTTAAAGGACCAGTGTGTAGAATTTGGTGGCATCTAGCATTGAGGTTGCAGATTGCGACCGACTGAATACCCCCTCCCCTCAACCCTTCCCTTCCAAGCATGGAAGAGAACCTACGGTGGCCGTGAAAGGCCCTCTCTAGAGTCAGTGTTTGGTTTGTCCGTTCTGGGCTACTGTAGAAACATGGCAGGCTCCGTGGAAGAGAAAAAAAAAATTGGGACAGAATAATTTACTACAATATCTTTTTCAGTCAGCTATATGGGATTTCAGCTACTGGTCGCTGAAAGTGTTAAATTAACAGAGCATACAGAGCAGTGCTGTTACCGTGTGTTTGTTGTTTCCATAATCATCAGTGTTTAGAAAGTCGGTCTGGTTGTTTTAGTCTGATATTCTTAAATATTAGATTCAGAGTTGATTAATTTGCATTTTAAGATATCTTGGAAAGTGATATTTTGGCTCTATGCTATTCATATATGAGTGCAGTTTTGAGTCTGTAAAGTAATGTTTGTTCATTGCAGAATGTTATAATAAAGGATTTGGCTGGTGATTTTCTGTATTTTTATTATCTTCAACAAAGCTCATGTGCAAAGCCAAAACCAATGAACTGATCTACCTACAAGTAGTGTGTGTATCCATCCAAATCAGCCTGATATATCTTACTCCTCTGTGCTGTATACCTCTCTTAAAAACATGTCAATGACCCACACTGCTGCACTGGTTACAGTGGTTGGTTTAGAAACGGCTCCAAAGACTAATAACAGCGATCACATTTTCAGTTCCTTGTACAGCAGACGTCGCTGTGCATGCACAGGAACACGGTTCTGTTTGCTTGTTGTGCTACTTAACACGACCTCTTGACTTTGTGCGACATTATAAATTTCTCTAGTGAAGGCTCACTGACATTTTTTTTTTTTTTTTTTTAAATTGTGTTTGGACAACAACAGCAGGGGAATAAAGATACATCAGGCATTGGATACATACACCACACTTAGGTAGATCAATTAACTGTTGGTTTGGCTCTGAACATGATAAGAATAGAAAATCACCAGGCTTTAACCTTTAAGAGTATTTTCACCCACTCTGACAATGAGTAGAACACCAGCAGTCTGTCATTCATAACCCTTCGTTCCAATAACCTGTTGAGACCTGGCGGTGCTATTTATGAATAGGTAATCATATCTTAAGTATTGATTTAACATCATTGCATGGTTAATGTAACAGAGTGGTTAACAAAATGAGTGTCATCACACTCTTGATGTTAAGGTCACACTGTCTCCCAAGGCAGATTATGTGACTACACCCTGACTGAGTCATTATTGTCCTGCGTTTGACCTTTCATGAATAACTAAACTGATTGTTACTCAATTTCCTCCATAAAGTTCAATTAGGAGGAACAACAAATATTATAGAGAAGAATGCCGACCACTTTTTCCTGCATTTTTCTTCACAAGCTTGCGTGACAAGTCTAAATAATACATGTGAATATGCATATGTGAATATGCGTATGTAAATATGCAATGACGTGCTAAATATGCAAATGCGGGAGAAGACAGAAAACATTTTGTTCTCGGCGTGGTAACAATTAATAGCAAGACTCAGTAAAAACAGAGAAGAGGAGAAGAAGGCTCACCTTTGTCTTCTGGAGCTACTCCCTGAGCTTTCTTCAGATCGGTCTGTAAAAATAAAAACAATATGATGAGTCGAACGTACCTCAGACTATTAAAAATACTAAATGAATGCACCTGGATTTTGTCCTCTTAATGTTCAATGAAATCTAAAGATAATACATGTGTGCATTTTGAACTGTTGTGGTGTTGTACAGTATCTGACACAGAAGGTCTTTGATATTTTCACATCTAAACAGTCACTTAAAAGACGGTGATGCTTTTGTGGACGTTACCATGGCTTTGCTGTATTCCTTTAACCCCTGCCAGGCCTGGGCCCTCCGGAAAAGAGCCTTGGTGTTGGCTTGGTCCAGCTCCAGAGCCTGTCAAACAAAACAGAAATACAAATATGTTTTTTTAAGCTGTAGTAAATTCTCAGCGATAAAGCAAATAAACATATTTCCCAAAAATACCAAACTGTTCCTTTAATTCAAATGATGAAAACAAAAGATTACAGGGTGTGTCTTGGGCTTTGGGAAACAGCGATCGACATTTTTTCGACATTTTCTGAGATTTTATAGACCAAACAATTAATCAATTAATCTAGAAAACAATCGACGGACGAATCAATAATGAAAATAACTGTTAGTTGTGGTCAAACTTTACCTCGTTGCAGCTGTCCACAGCTTCCTGCCACAGCTGCATCTTCAGATTGCACGCTGCTGTGTTGAGGAAGCAGCTGATGGCAGTGGGCTCCAGCTTCTTCTGCACATCCTCCTCCAGCTGATCTCCGCTCTCCGCCAAATACCTACAAACGTACGAATCAGACTCATCGGGCCTCACGCAAGAAGCGCTGGTGCAAACAGATTCCTTCTTAAAATGCATGAATTTTCTCTTTGGTAAGAATGAAATTTACGAGAGTCAAGAATAGATCATCTCTGCCCTTCTTCACTGAGGAGAACTTGTTTGACTTACAATTATAATGTCCTAATCTGAATTCATTTTGACTTTAAATATGATACTGAAATGAACAAAAATATAATATATAAAAACAAACAAACTTAATGCAAAACGTATAGTCTGTTTACCATATTTTCATCATCATGGCTGCCAATTTACTGAAAGGATTTTTTTAGATTATATGATTTTTATGGCCATATTTTGGCGCAGCAACTTCTACATTTCAGTAAGAAACTTCTCTCACTGCATCAGCTACCTCCGTCTCTCTGCAGGTCTGTGTCCAGTATCATCTGCAGCTGACAGTTAATATTCTCCTCTAATATCTCTGTGACTGTCACATGACCGCCTCCCATCACGGAGCGCTTTGCTTTAGAAAGACATTTTTTTAGCATCTAACTTCACGTCAAATCATTCCCTCTTTATTTCTCTCACAGTGCAGAGCTGCTCTGATATGTTAGCTGGATTCATATTTTCATTTTCACGAATCCAATGTAGGATTTGTGTAAGAAGAAATAGAAGAGACAAATAAGTAAACATTCATCCACCGGGCCCGTAGTTAGTGATGGAATTGGATTCTGATGAGCAGTGATTGATGCCACTGAAAAAAATGTGGCCATGTGCTATTAAATCTGAACTGAATAACTTGAGTCCTGTAAGGATTATTGTGCCTGAAGTCTTGTGATAATGTCACTCCATCGAGCTGCTGCTGAAGACTTACAGACGTGTCTCTAAGTGCCAAATGAAGGTCATCTGCAACACTCACTGTTACTGTAGATATCTGTTGGTTGCCTTCTTTACAGACATTGTACACCGGCTAGTAAAAAAAGTCTTTTTTTTTTTTAACTTTTTCTCCAGTTTCTTTCTTTATGAACTTAATCTATAATACAAGTGTTCTGACACAGCCAAGCATCTGCTGATGAAATCCATGTTATATGGTTGAAAAGCTTCAGAAAAAGTAATTAAGTGAACTTTGCGTCAAGATGGTTTTTCCAATAAGTGTCTTTTGAATTCCCTACTGAGAGAAACGCTTCATTCAACAGAGAATCTGGCACAAAAGCTAGTGTACTTACCTATTTATTACTGTTAAAATCATTTCTGCGATGTATTTCTGAACAGGGCTTAAAGTGCTTTTCCCAAACATTTGGACAAGTGTGTTATATTTATTACACAAAAGTTACAATTAAATCAAAATAAAATCATTTTGAACTTTAAATGGCCGAAGATGAGGCTGATCCACCACAGACGAGTGTAATATTTATAAAAATGATTGATTGTAGAAGTAAACCACACAGACACGGTGCTGTTATACCTTACCTGAGGGCTTTGCTATATTTTTTGACTGCAGTTTTCCAGTCTTGACTCTTAAAAAGGTTGTTCCCGATATTCTTCACATCCTCAGCCACAGACAGAACTTTGTCAACCTGAAAGCAAGTACAGATGAAAATGTCAAGTCCATTTCCTTTATATTGAAAACATGACTGCTGGCATGAAAAATAAAAAAACTAATTAAGTTTCTTTTTCTAATTTTCGTAGTTTTGACCATCATTTCTATGGGTTATGATATCACTGTACTCACAGTAGAGACCCTGCTAAAATAAAGTCTACTGGGCAAGAAAGTTAATCATTCAGACAGGTTGTAAACAAACAAGAAGTCTAGTCAGATTATCTAAACAACTTCATTACAAAGTGAAATGGAGTGCGACTACACCCGAAATGTTTGTTATACATTTAGGGGACAGCTGTTTCCTCCTTCCTCCAGTGTTTGCCAGGCTGAACACGTCCCAGATCTTGATATTGAAATTGTTATTAATATTCTCGTCTGACTTTGGTTGAGACGACAAACAAGCCCATTTCCCAAAACGGAAGAGTATTCCTTTAGCCGAGGCCCGCAGAGCATGGTAACTGATGTTATCTGCCGGAGTTCAGCCGCGTCCTTGAAGATCAAAGACTTCACTGATACTTACATCTTTAAAGTCGATGTCGGAGTCCTCGGGGAAGTCTGGGTGGGTGTCTCCTGACCCGTCGCTTGGTGCAACACCCCAGCTGTCCCCGTCCTTATGCTCACCGCAGTCTGCTATGACACATGGCTGAAAAGGTAGACATGAGCAGAAATAAAATGCATTGGTCCAAGAACTTTTGTACGTCAAATGCCGCAATTTTTCATGAATATATCATGGCAAGTGTGTAATTATGATGTGTTGTCTGGGTTATGATTTCTACCACATTAGTTTTTCATGTTTTTTTTTCATTTATGAATCCTATTGTTTATTTGTTTTACAATAAAAGATCATTTTCTCACATAACCATAAGAACGTCTATAAGTTTCTAGCTAAAAGATGAACAATTGAAGACTAATTTCAAAGGCTATTTAACATATTTTTGGTAAGACTGTGAGACAGCTTTCTTAAATTGTAAATGTCTTATTTGGGAATAAAACTCTTGTTTTTGAAGACTTTTACCTTTTCAGGAGTGTCATCCGTAGTATCAATGGACTCCAGCATTTTTACTACACCCATCCCCTTCAATACTTGTCCAAAGACCACGTGTTTGCCGTCTAAGTGCGGCGTGGGAACAGTAGTGATGAAGAACTGTGAGCCGTTGGTGTCTGGCCCGGCGTTGGCCATACTTAGCAGACCCACTTTGTCATGCTACAAAGGAAAGAAAAGGAATCATTACAACAGAGAATGAATGGCAGAGGTGGTGCAAATGAATAAGAAAGAAAATACAAAAGAAGTGAACAGGTTAATTTAACATTTCAATATAATAAAAAAATCTTCTCCCCTCTGCCTTTATTAGATTAGAGGGAGTCTGGAAGTACTGGGAAAGAGAGATGGATAATGCCACAAGGGTTCCAGTATACTCTTAAGCAAAATGAGCCACTACAGGACATTCTGGAGGAACTATATGTTTTTGATTACATATCTGGTCCCCCTTAGTTTAGACTACAAGCAATGGCTTACATGATGGATGAAGAAAGCAAGCAATGTTCTAGTTGTAACATTTTCTAGCTGCGGGACAAGATAAGCAGATTGTTGTTGTAAATGGTTCACCTTGTAGTGGAAGTTTTCATCTTCAAACTTCTCCCCGTAGATGCTCTCGCCCCCGGTGCCATTATGGTTGGAGAAGTCACCTCCTTGGATCATGAACTTTTTGATAACTGCCGAAAACAAATGAATAGCCAAATTACTTTTCCAGATCAACCAGAATGAATATTAGTATCGCTTTAGGCTCCCTGAACTCAAAAGGCTTGATTAACCTGTTAAAATCAAGTTACTTACTTTGCATTTTAAATTAAATTCTGTCTGAGTGTTGAAAATCATATTTTGCAGTCTGGTCTGTTCAGTCCTATGTTCATGTGCTGTAACAGTCTTTAAGTTGTTGTTACTGTGTATTATGTTAACATGAATAAACACCCAATTTCCATTACAGTGCAATAATCTATCAAACTGACGTTTTAAATATCAGCTAATATTCTTCCATGTGTATGTTCAGGTGCAGCTCAGTCCTTCTGTTTGCAGCCTGCAGACCTCCAACTTACAAAATAGTTGGTGAAGGGAACCTATTGGCAAAGTCCGGGTTAGTTTGCTTAAACCACAAAGACATTTGTGTAAAATTTAGCCATACAAGCAATTTCAGTTTTATTTGCTAATGATTTGGGACTAACTGTTCAAATACATTTTATATTCAAAGCCTTTCAAATCTACTGTTGGTGGACTCGCTCACTGTATTTGTTGTCCTGTCAGTAATTTCAACACAGGTGTGTACGTGTGTGTGTACTAAAACTGTCCTTCCAAACTGAAATATCACGTTATATGCAGACGTCAGCACTATTTACTTCTGTGGAACGGGCATCCTTTGAAGTGCAGCGGTTTCCCAGTCGATTGGCCAATGCCTTTCTCTCCAGTGCAGAGGGCCCGGAAGTTTTCAGCAGTCTTAGGAGTGATATCAGCAAACAGCTCCAGAACTATTCGGCCAGCTGTGGACAGACAACAGTTTGGTTTACTGCATGTTCAGTCACAGATTTAAAACACCTTGTAGTCTTCCTGAGAACAGATGTGTTTACTTTCAACATAAACAATATTAATTATGTTAAAGGACTATTTTTAAAGTCTGTCTTAAAACAACAGTCTGGTGCCCAAATTAAGACAAAAAAAAGGTTTTTCTTGCTATCATCATTAGAAGATCCCCTCATAACGCACTTAAAATGCAAGTGATGGGGCCAAAATCTGGTGTGTCCAGTTATTTTTTGCAAAAATGTATTTAAAAGATTATCTGAAGCTTCAGCCATCGAAATGAGTCAAATAAAGTGGATATCTTTCAACATTACAGCGCTTTTAGTGCTAAAGTCCCTCTTTTTTTGACGATACTTCCACCGCAGCACATCAGAGAAACACTGTCCAAGGAAACAGAAAGAGGGAATTTGATGTTAAAAAGACTGTAAATGTGGCAGATATCCACTTGATATGACTAACTCAGACTGCTGAAGCCTCATATAAACTTTTAAATGTGTGGACACAGGACTCACACAAGATTTTAGTCCCCATCATTTACATTGAAAGCACATTTTAAGGGGATCTTTTAATAGATATGAACAGGAGGAATGATCAGTGTTCATATGGACACCTGACTGCTGTTTTAAGACAGACTTGAAAATTGTGTAGGGAATTCTCATTATGAGGAACAGGATATTTAGGTATTCTGAAAACATTGTGAATAACCTGATAGAGTTTAATATAATCCAATTCAAACAGGTCTTGTCAAACCACAATAAATTACCGTGATGCCTTGACTGTGAGGATTTAATTTTGTTAGCTGCGAACAATTAAAGGGATTTAACGAACAAGATTAACGTTACATGAACTGATATTAAGAGCCCCACACATCTGATTAACAACCAACCACTGTCACTGACTATAAAAGCTAGATAACAGTGGTATAACCACAAAGTTACGGACGGCTAATGTTAAATTAATACAGCTTACAAGACAAAACAACCACACGTGGTTCCTGTACTGTCAAGATTAGAGACAAGCTCTGGGTAAATTAGCATTTACCCAGCTCAAATCGGGCTCACAAAAAACATTAGCAAGCTACTACAAACACAAACACCGATATTTTACCAAACTGGCTTATTTCTAAATGATAAAATCTCTGGAAGCTGGTGAATGAACCAGTTTCTAGTGAACCAGGGTGGTGCTAAGCTAACCAGGCTAACGGTTAAACTGGCCCTTAGGTTAAATAGATGTTAGCTGGCATTTAAATAAAAAAAATGTCCTGACCTCTTCCTCCATCAATGTCTACATCAAGGAAGACACGAGGGTTTTTAGGATTTGAAGGCTTGTCAGACGGTGTTGGGTGAGACATTTTAAGGACAAGGCGATTTAAGACACTTGTTTTAGCTAAGCTAGCTAAACCCGGCCGCCGGCAACTAGAGCAGGTTCAACGGCTAAAAATGGGAATGACAGAAGTTCCGGTCAGAAACTTCAAAGTAAAACTATCGATAAGAACGTTATATTACAAGTTAACGATATAAATATAACGGTTAAATATACATATATATATAAATATATTAATTGAAATTTCAACAGACTAGAAATAAATAATACATTAGTGTTGGGTTTTTTTCGCTAAACGTTCATTTGAAGCTTCCGGTCATGATTTGCAAAATAAAATTCACATTAAAGGACCAGTATGTAGAATTTAGTGGCATCTAGTGATGAGTTTGCAGATTACAACCAAATGAATACCCCTGCCTTCAGCCCCCCAGGAAGAGAGGGGTCTAGCTGCAGTCTTGCAGACTCACCTTAACCCTATTGTCACCATAGATGTATTATAAGAGCTGGATACTGCACTGAAAAATGGCAGCCATTCAGTCCAATAACAATTGCTCAGCTGGTGCATGCAAAAAAAGTTTCTAGATTCTGAGTATGTGGACCAAATGCAGTATGAGTTCCCGCTCAGCCCATAGACTTTACATCGTGATGACATTACAGATTTTTAAATCACTTTTCTCAGCTAGAGGCAATTCTTACAAATATAAACCTCCATGGATCAAACTTCATAATAGAAAGACAGACCTTGTCTGCAGTTTGAGGTGTCCTGTCAACAGTTTTACAGACTCTTTTACAATGGTAGTCTATGAAGAAAATGCTTTTTGGGCTGCAGGGGGATTTTTCGCTGCAATACTGCAAGTGACCACCAGCATGTTACATAACACACACCCTCTGACCCCTAACCCTAGCCATCCCTCTCCTCATGCCTAAAGCTAAATCAAGTGGGTGTAGTAAAGTGTAGTGAAGTGGGTGTGTAATGTAGATACTGCACGTACGTGTTGCAGCTGCGGCTGCAGCTGGATATACTTGCCCAGGAACAGCACCAGGCTTTGAAGCCAATTTGACATCGTGGCCAAACCTTGGAATTACAACTTCCGGGTCTGAGAGGGTCCCAAAAAGCATTTTTTTCTCATTTTTTTCATGGGGAAAAAGAGAGACTTTTTTGGAGCATCACAACCCCCACAAAATGGCTCATTTCACTATCAGAATTTGATCCATTCGGTCTATTAATGTTTTGAAAGTGTAGAAGAGCCACACAACTGTCATTAATTTCTTTCATTATCTATTTTATTCTATTAACTAATATTGTTTTGTTTTTCACATATTTTTTTGTTAATTTCATTCCTTAACAAGGTCTTTCATAATCATAATTGTGCTTTGGCAACACATGTCAAATGTAAAGCCTATTGACTTGAATTGAATTGAATTAATAAAGTGAAAGAGAGTGTTTTTTTTTCACAGCACACATTTACTAGTCAATACTGTAAGCAGGAATGTGCAAAGTGGATAAAAATCCTTTATCACAGTTCTTTTACTTTTATATGACAATATCAATGTACAGTGGTGGACTGCACCTCAGGAGGCCCGCTGTTCACCTCCTGAAATTTGCAGACAACACAACAGTCATCGGCCACATCAGAGACGGAGAGGAGTCTGCATACAGACGTGAGATTGAACAGCTGGCCCTGTGGTGCGGTCACAACAACCTGGAGCTGAACCCAATCAAAACTGTGGAGATGACAGTGGACTTCAGGAGGAGCCCTTCACTGTCCCCCTTCACCATAATCAACAGCACTATGTCGGCTGTGGAATCCTCGAGGTTTCTGGGATCTACAATCTCCAAGGACCTGATGTGGGAGTCGAGCATCAAAAGGACCAGCAGAGGATTTATTTCCTGCATCAGCTCAGGAAGTTCAACCTGCCTCAGGAGCTGCTGATCCAGTCACCGCAGTCATCAAGTCTGTTCTCTACACATCACTGTCTGGTTTGGATCAGCCACCAAACAGGACAGGAACAGACTACAACGGACAGTCAGGTCTGTAGAAAAGATCATTGGTACCGACCTGCCCACCATCCAGGATCTGTATACCTCCAGAATCAGGAAACGGGCAGGGAAAATCACTGCCCCTCACACCCTGAAGATAACCTGTTCCAACTTCTCCCCTCTGGTGGGCGCTACAGAACACTATACCCCAAAAACAGTTAACTCAGGCACTGTGCAATAAGCCTGTAACACTATAATACCAACTGCACCTACAAATTAGGATACATATATGAATATATTTATTTTAGTCTAAAACATAAATAAGTGCAATAAATTGCAATCATGCTGTATGTACTGTACATAACCACCTATTATTTGAATATAAAGTACTGCTCTTTTTTACTTTTTTTACCATTTAGTATTAATCTCAGTGCTCCTTGCACTCTTCATTTCTGTGCACTATTTATATCCTGTTTACAGTTCACAGAAACAGTTTCACCTGTATACAATCATTCCTTGTATATCTTTCTGAAGACTGTTGTGTTGTGTGTGAACACATTGAGAGCCACTTAACCAGAGTCAAATTCCTTGTATGCATAAACATACTTGGCGAATAAAGATGATTCTAATTCTGAAAATAACATTCCTCAAGAAGCTGACTGTACTAATAATGTGATGATCCCTTATAACATATCAGTCAGAGGGATGAAACAGGTCATTTTACTTTAATACTTTAAGTACATTTTGCAGCTAACACTTATGTACTTTTACTTCAGTAGGATTTTTCATGCAGGATTTTTACTTGTAATGGAGTATTTTTACATTACTAAATTGGTATTTTTACTTGGGTAAAGGATCTGAATACTTCTTCCACATTTGTCAATACATATCAATACATTGAATTTATTGTAGAATTACTGAGGTTACTTGAGAAACAGTTTGTGGATTAAATAACCGGATAGAAAAAGTTTGTGTTTGGCTCTCCATAAAATTTAATACATGGCTAATAAAGATCATTTATCACACTGATGCCATAATCATATAAGGATATTGTCATAAAAGCAGAACTGCTTATTGATTTGCAATGTTGTCACCAACAGTGACCTTAGATACCCATTAGGCATATAGCTATCGCAGTATAAACAGTACAGCAAAGTCTCTCATTTGTCAAATCTGCATCATCTCATGATAGTTTATACTGTATAACATCATATCATCCAACCCTGAGTATAAGTATGATAAATATTGAGAGTCTGAATTCTTATATCATACATCTCTGTTAATGCCAATTATGCAATAATTACTAGTAGTTTCCATTACTTTTTTTGCTCTATACTAGGCTACTCCAGAAATTTCTCAGTCATGGCCTTTAAATTGTGAGCCCATTTTACCATGGGGCCTCATTTGAAAACATTTTGTCCCAAGCGACCCGATGTGAGATGGTTTTAATGTTGCATTGTCTGAAGGTATAGTCTAAAGCTGGACCAAAAGACCAGATTTATTTTGTGATTGATAAATCTGAGGGGTTGTAAAATGATTAAAATGATAAAAAATATCTTCTCTACACAATATTATATTTATTTCTTTAGATATTCCTCTAACCAACGCTTTTCTGCTGTTGAAATACTGGATAATTTTACCTCTGCAGGTGAAAAAAATCACTCCTTGGCCACGTAGTTATATTGAAAAGATGACTCTCAAGTAGAAAATGACTTTGTTTCAAGGGTCATAAGCCAAAAAGGTAAGCAACCATTGAGCACATAGATTGCACTCAGATTGCCTTGTAAATGCACACAATGTTCTGTCTCAACAAAATTCAACCACAACATGCCTTAAGGTGCATATCAGACAGACGAGCAGACAATTGCAGTGATGGTTTTACCAGCAAATTGCAACTGACCCCAAGAAATAGATGTCTGTATGGCTTGTTATAGGAAAATTGGTGATTCTACTTGTGGTGAACAATCTGTACAGTTATCTACACCGGACGTAAGTGGATGTGATTGCTTTACCCCAAGGGATGGATTACCAGGTGCCTTACAGGAATCACAGTCCACATCTTTGACACTGTGAGAGGGGGGAGGGACCTCTGATAAAAGTCAATATTGGCTGTTTTCCTTGAAAAGACAATCTTCAGTTTGAGAAATCAATACCATATATGACAGATTGTGAAAACTTTGACAATGAGCACTGTTTTTCTCTGTTTATATTGTCAAAGACTGCATCAGAATACCATAGTGAAGCACAATGATTACAACTGAAAAAGTGGAGTCATAAACTTGGCTTGAACTTTTTCACAGGTAGATAGAAATGTCAGTCTGCTTGACACCAAAAAAAAAAAAAATGCATGTGAATTATGCTTGAATTATTCAGGCTGGAGGGTGTGAAAAATGAAACTGTAGAAAAGTCAACATGTTACGGAGATTAAAAGATGCTTAATCAAACTCGACACATCTCATTAACAACCAGGTCCTCTGGCCGCCGTAGGTGGCAGAATGCCATCTGCTGTTAGCTCTGTCTGTTTCTGTGAAACTTGGTGTTGACTTGTGAGTCATCCATCATGTTCGCTCTAAGAGGAAACAAATAAAAAGCCATTAAAGGACGCCAGAAGACAGTGAGAGAACTAAATGAGGCAGGGTTCAATTGACATCACTGACCTACATGCATTTCTAAAGGGTATGTTCTCCCACATATTAAAGAGTCACTTTTCAGAAAGTCATTTATTTATTACCTTCATAATATCTCATAAATCCCAAAGTTATAACAAACCTATTTATTTGATTTGAGAATTACTGGGAGATAATGAGATTGAATATGTCTAGGCAGCAGGGGGACTTCACTCTTTATAGTTTTAAAAGGTCATATATTCAGTTTTCATGATTAAAATCAGGAAACAAATAAAAGCAAAAACAAACACATAAGATTATTGTGGAGGAAAGAAGTTTTTCGATGTGGAGTTTGTGAAGACTGTACTGCTACTTCTACTTCATTGCAGTATAAAGACACAGTTATCAAACAACAGTAACTGCTGTACATTTTAATGGCTGGGAAGCTTGAGAGCCTGGGAATTTAGTGAAGGTCACTCACAGTATTTCCTGTATTATTTGTGACCCAGCTGATGGATCTGTGTCAAAATAGAAATGGACTACTGCTCCTTCCCAGAATGCCAGTTTTAAGAAAAACATTATTCTAACAATCTTTTCAAGTGCTGACTGATGTTTGAAGCAGCCCATATCCCTGTTCTCTAGATAGTAAGTGCGTCCTGAAACAAATATCTATGAAACTTTGATGCATGTCCCTGTTTTTGCAGAAGGGACTCAAAGCTGGGGCAGACTGTACTGAATTCCTCTCTCCTCACTATATCTGTGTGCTTACTGCTTGCTGAGTTTGCACAGCAATAGCATTAAATTCTTCTGGTAAATGGGCTTTCTCCTTGTTTTCTTCCCTAATCCATCAGATCATATCTCTCTGAGCATTATAACACGTTACCTTTGCATTATCTCTTGTTATTATTTGTCAGATTTTTTTTCCATTTAAATAATGTGCAGTTATTGAGTTTATTAAATCTACCTGATTCTACATAAAATACAACCACTTATTTTACTCTGTAAGTCTGATCTGTACCTTTAAGAAATTCTACTTTCTAGTGTTTGTCAGAAGTTCACACTGTGTCCTCATCCTTTAGACAAATGTTCAGTATTGATTCACCTATTTATGTTATTGTATTGTATGTACTGATTGAGGAAACCTGTCGTTCAACACTTCTGAGGGATTGTGGGCCTGATAACAAACCAATGTAATGACAGACTCACAATCACATGTCATATTCTTTGTGAAAACCTGCCAAACTTGGAACGACTTTCCATTACATACAAACAGTTCCTTATTCGATCATAAAACCTGTCTCAAATGTATCCAGATGTGTCCTTGTACATGGCCTGTCATAATATTTTTGTACGTCCACAGCACTGTTTCATTGCTTGCATTACTGTCTTGTCAGCTAAAGCTTTTGTCTTGTGAAATACAGCATGTTTGTTTGTGTGCCTCATCATTACTTTCTATATTGTGTTATTTTGTCATTTGATGTTTGTTTGTCGTACAGGTTATTTCAGGAGGAACTGTTGAAAATGGGCTAACACTGGCACTAACAGATTAATGTGCATTGTCCATGCAACCACTAAAAGTCTACTGGCACAGTGGTGGTCCCATGAGGCTGAAAACAGGGTTATTTCCTTTTAGGGAGTTTTTCGAATCAAGGTTCTCAGGACAGAGGATGCTGTATTGCTTTACAGATTGTAAAGTCTTATGAGGCAAATTTGTGATATTGGGATACACAAAATTGAAAACAAGAGACCAGAAAACAAAATCGCAAGGATACACAGACATGGGTGATAAATTAAATGAAACACAAACAAAGTGTCATTGTGAAGTGCTGGTATAGATTTTACACATCTGTGGAGATCTGCTTGAGATATGAAAAACTTTCAAAGATAATCTGATGTTTTGATGATGATGATAGATCCAAACTTTCCCCTATAAGGCTATGTTGTAACCTACATCAGAAGGGTTTCAGCTTTTAAGAATCTAAAGGTAAACACACAGTGAACAGTCAAAGCTAAACAGAGTCTCCCATTCATTTTCTATTGCAGAAATATTCTTAAAGTGTTTGGCAAATATAGGAAGAAATGTAGAAAGATAGGAAGGAAATATAGACTTTAACACTCTGTTTAGGAAGTGGAGGTAATGTAGTTGATTTTATAAAAACCTTAATATGTCAGATGATGAACTTTTCAGAGTATTTGCTCACAGTATGTCTGTATTATTTGTCCATAATGCGACTGAGTCCATGTCTGTCTGCTTCGTTTCTTATCTACAGGTTTAGGCGGTGTGTGCTCCTGCAAAAGTGGAAGCGTTGCATTATGAATGAGGATGCAGATAACCTACAATGCGGTCACTCAACACTGTGCAAACCTGAGATGTTTCTGACTTATCCATTTGAAACAGCACACACACACACACACACATGTAATATGATTCTGAGCGATAGAAACAAATGACATCCAACATGTCCAAAACAGGGGTTGCAAAAGTTGTCTTACTGTTTGTCCTGGAACCTGTGAGTCACTCTGTCCTCCAGCGCTGTTCGTAACTCAGTTTTCTGTCAGAAAAGAAGGACTCGGATCAGGTCGATTTATCCCTGAAACGCTGTTTTCTTTAATTTATACAACATGTTATATTGTGATAAGTGGTTCATCCGAGAAGTGAGTGAAAATCTACATGCCTGATCAAGAATGTCATGAGTCAACACTTATTATCTATCAAATCCAATACATAAGTTATCCATCATAACAAAATGAATGAATATGGGTTTACTGGACAAAATACTAAAAATTTAAGATCAATAAAAAAAAAAATCAATAAATCAAACCTTAGTCTCTGCTGTACTACTTTATCCAAACATTTTGCATCACATCCAACTATCTCTCAAAGTCAAATCAGTGTAACTTTGTGGCAAATTTACTGAAGTATGACTGCTTGTACACACACATTTTGCATACGCTGCACATGGTGGATTTTACCAGTACCTTAATTTGCATATTGCTGAGCAGTGTCCCGCTGTTCAACAGCTGGTTGTACTGCCAGCCCCAGCCAACCTCCCCCACAAAGCTCTGCCTGGGTATAGGTGGAGGGGCATTTGGTGCAGCCCGGCACAAGAAACTGAGGTCACCTGTGGCCTCAGGTGATGAGGCACCCACACCGATGTACTGGGGGAAATAATTGGATCTTGGCCTGTAGTCACCAATTCCATCTGGGCCTTGTTAGAGTCAGTGTTCAGAAAAGAAGGTAGAGACCAAATAATACAGGAGAAATAAATGAAACTAAACCATTTACTTACAACTAAAATTCTATAGACACAGAGGCATGTAGAAATTAATAACAAAAACACAAATATTATCATATATGAAATATCGTTGATTTAATCTCCATATGATGTTGTCAGCGGCCATTGAGCTGAATTCAACTGAACTAACTGAGAGCCACAGAATGAGTTAAAGATAGTTTACGTAAAGTTAAAAATAAAGAAAAAAGAAAAAGTGCATCCATTCAGCATTTAGCTTTGGGTGATTTGTTGCAACTAATTATCTTTTTTGGAGACGTTTAAGAACAAAGGATCACTGTTTTTCAGAATATGCACTCTTTGATGTTTCTTTTTTTTATTTCATTGTTTATTCTTATTAGTAAAAGCTGCACAAAGGACACATATATAATTAATCTTTGGGAAATATTCAAGTGTTCCTTGTGATATAATAGACCACAGAGATAGACAATAACACAGCACACTGTAAGCTATATAGTGCATAAAGTACAGATCTAGTATAGCTGCATCTCAATTCCATACCACATAATACAGTATATACTATATACTTATAATGTACTATTTTGTGCTGTTAGTATACAAGGAATCAACATACTACATTGTTTTACACTAGCAGGTAATGTTGCAATATGTGTGCTGTGCAAAGGCAATCAAACTTCAACTTCAGAGTGCTACTGCTGAGGTGTTCCTGGAGTTGTTTCATCACATGCATACTCAAAACCTGCTTAGAATTAGTGTGTATGTGGGACACATGCCAATGCATACAAAATGACACACTCTACAGTGACATGCACACTCAGGCACACATGCAATATGTCAACTTACTTTTGGCCCTGGTTACAGTGCCATCATGTGTCAAATTATTACAGTTATATTTGCTTTGACACAGGCCCTATTATGCTTAGACATCATATAATTGTTGTGCAATGCTTTGGGGTCTGTAGCATAATCACAGGAAACTGGGTTAATGCAGTTTGACGATACAAACTTTCCCACCAGTTTTCAGCTCTCTCTGTAGTGATAACAACACCAGCATTCTGTAGATAAAACTACAGAGACGCTGCTTCAACTGGAATTTGAAATTCAGCTTTTTTGAAGGAAAAAAAAAACTTCAGAGAATTGGATTCAGTTGAAGAACACAATAAAAGCACATTCTCTCCAAGCTTCTCCTACCTGTAAAAATCATCCTTTGTCCATGATGTGGCCCTTCTGCAGCTGCTTCACTGTTTTGCATCTCTTTTTTTTTAATGACTGTTATGTTTGGATCAGCTGAAGGCTATCTACAACTATATAATGGGCACCCTTGGGTGATAACATGAGCCAAGCGGTCTGCTCTGTCCATGGGGTCATGGTTGGTTGTCATGCAGCCACTGGTTGTCATGGCGTCAGTGCTTGTGGCCTAGTTACATTTTGAAAAACAAGGGATGCTTCGGCTATTCAACCATGTCCACTTCATATTGCATTTTATCTTAGTTAATCCCAGATCATTTAATGAAATAAATGCAAATGAATTCAGAGATGCCCCAAATGTTATTTTATCATTGTTGTATCTTTATTGGGAACTTTGTGTGTCTGTGGGATACAATAATAAATTAACAATAACTTTACTATATTATTTCCCTTAATCTACAGGAATATATATTACATATTTCATATGTCTCCATCCTGATAACTAATAACTAGATTGTTGTAATACCACATCTTGAATTTTTGGTATCCATCTAAATGTGTAATCCTCTATATCGTCGCTAGGTGGTACCAAAGCATCACTTTTCCATGTTGCACTCCCTCCCTTCCCAATCCCTTTTTTTTTGTTAAATGGACTCGCCCATGAGCCGCCCCTTGTGACTAAATCTCTGTCAAGTCACACGCAGACAGCAACAATCAAACCGGAAACGCAACAAAATTTGCCTTCAAAGTAAGACTATACATTTGGTCAGACACAAAAAAAGCATAATTGTATGCAAATCTAACAAGATTAAAGCATTGCAGGGCGCTGAATCAAATACACTAATTGGATTAAATGGCCTGTCAGACTAAAAATAATGCAGCTACTGAAAATACAATGTTGCATGATGTACTATGGTACGGTACATTGCTTAACATGAAATGGACAATTCAAATTCCTCTTTTGGGATAATTAGACTATTTTGAGGCAATCAGTCTTGTGCATACTTTAAAAAATATGGGGTTTTTGTGAATTTAAAAGACCAGTGTCTGAGAGCTGACCCTAACGCTAGCTGCTAGCTTGGGTGGCACGGTGCACTTACAGTCTATGGTTAACTGTGATAATGCTAATGCAAATTTTCACTAGAGTAAAACAGGCTTAATACCATTAAAACAAAATGTACTTAACGGAAAAACTGAACATCCGACTCCTTAAAGGGTCTTTTAGTACAACAAAATGCTGAACAAGACTTTTTTAGGCAACCTGAAAACGCACTGAAATAGTGACAGCTATGGCTACAACTACACCTATACTCTGTGAATCTGGGGTTACGCCATGTTTACCTAACCAGCGTTGGCACTGTGGTAGTCAATCACAACATAGCCACACCCTAAAGCATACCTTGCTTTAATGTCTATTTTACTCTAAACGGGTCCATAATTTACAAAATGAACATCATGCTGCATCGAAGAAGACTTTATACTAGCGATTGAGACCATAAACTCATTAAGAAACTGTTTACTGAGGTGATAAATCAAGTGAGAAGTAGGGTCATTTTCTTATAGACTTTCATACAATTGGACTTCTTTTTTGAGCCAATGGAGTCGCCCCCTGCTGGCCATTAGAGAGAATGCAGGTTTGTAGATGTAAAGGGCTTATTCTACGATAATGAAAACACAACAATTCTTATTTTCAGGTAATTGTACATTAATGAAAACACACTTATGAATATTATATTCAATTTCTGCCAATAGACACCCCCTAAATCTTACGCACTGGTCCTTTAACATAGCCCTATTCGCTGTGTCATTTTGAATATGGTTCTTAATTGATAGTCTAAATGCAGTGAAAACGAGATTTCAGGGAATAAACACGTCAACGGTGCATCAATTTACTGCAGACAGACTCCTCCCTAAAACACGCCGTTATCATTCATTCATTGCCTCTTTGTATTAACCACTTTTCACGACCGTTAACAAAAGCAGGTATTTTGAAAGCCTTTGGAGGAAGTGCCGTTTGTGTGTGCGGCTGTCTTGACTGGCGTGTCAGTCACCATGGTGGCATACAACAGAGCGCAGCGGCGGCGGACCCATCTCCACTTTTAGACCCGTTAAAAATGACAATATAATGTGTTTTGTCAGTGAGTGAACCCGGGTCTACCTCTCAGTATGGACGCCAGGTTGTTGTTGACGGGATAAGCGTTAGCTCTTAGCTCACTTTTTTTTTTGTTTAGCGGATCATCCTACATGGGATTTCTTTCCGTCGCTAGCAGAAATGCTGAAGACACAAGGAATGGCTTTGATGAACGCTGGCTTGAATAAGAAAGGGACATTTTTCACGTTAAGAAAATAACTGGAAGAGACTGTTTGAGCCGCGCTTTTATAAGAAGTTTTCCCTCTCGGTGGTGGTGGTGGTGGCGGCGGCGGCGGTGGTGGGCAGCGGGCAACAGAAAGACAGACACCCCGAGGAGACTGCTCGCCTGTCTGGCTCCAGTCGTGGCCTGGCTCCGGGCACTCCCAGCTTATCCGCTAGCATCGGGAGCACAGGCGACAAGCACAAAGCAAGGCAGCAGGGGGGACTTCTTTTGTTTATATCCGTGCCCCTGGAGATTTATAAACTATTTTCTTTTTAGGAGATAGGAATTCAATATCCTCCAGACGGCGTCTTCCAAAACAATGGCGTCTTATGTGGATAACAGCTTTCGGCAGGCTGTGATGATGAATCCGGCTGATAGGACGCAACAGGTCAGATGAAATGATTTATCATGTTTAGCTACTATTATCATCCACATTCAGAAGTGGTTGTTTCTGCTGTTTTGTTACAATACTCACTACACTGTTATGTCCCAAACTGCACCAGTGTATCGGTGTTTCTGTGTGCAACTGTTGCCATTCAGCTTGCTCCAGTGTGGCTACATCCCGCTAAGCCCTCTATCAGCAGAGATAATCAAGGCTACTTAACATAACAGGAGCTGCAACCACGGTGGGATCCTAACTAACTTAGTCTGTGCTTCTTGTTTCCACATTTTTTAGGCTTTTGCATTTTTTTAAAAGTCGTCTTAGGCAAATTGACGTGTGCATTTTGCAGGGGAAAAAAAACAACAACAACAACAAACCAAACATCTAAAAGGTTGCAAAGGTTGTTACATGAGAGGCACAGACCGGGGCTAATCCTATGCTAGCCAGTACACTAGCCTATCAAAACAGACGTAAACCCCAGCCAGTTTTAGTAGACCGGGACCCAATTTAAAGATTATTACTTCCTTTAGGCCTGTACTATTGATACTCATGTCTAGCTTTTCTCTTTTTGTTGGGATTTACAGCTTCACTGGACATAACCCTGTGGCCTAATAGTGTTTTGTTGTGTCATTTCTCAAATCCAATGCACAATACTACCTCAGTATCATCCGATCCATGCCAGTATCCTGTGGGAAGTTTGGAGTGCCAATTGAATGGCCTCTAAACATGCAAATCGTGTGGGTTGTGGTTATTACCCTTGAGCCACATAGACATACACAAGTTTGCATGGCTGCAGACATTAGCAGCTATGCTCTGCAGATAAATCATAAACATAATAAATTCGGTCTGGCTGTGAAGATGGTATCGTTTCATTTGCGCACTGCTTCCACTGCAAATGGATGCTGCTGTAGCAAAGGCTTTACACACAATGGACAATCAATAGGCCACCACTTAAACCGGTGGGCTACAGTTGGTGGCACGGCCGTCTCATAGTCTATCTGACATTGAGGAAACAATTATGGTGTCATTGATGGCTTGTTAACTGAACTAGGAGCTATGCTCATTCAAAATGGGACTAAGCATTAGTATTTTGAATTAGGGCTACAGCAAATTCATATTCTCATTATTGATTATTCAGTTGTTTTCCTGATTTTTTGTATAAGAATTGAAAAAAAAAAATCTTAGAAATGCCTGTCAGAAGTTCTCAGAGCCCATAGTGACATCTTCAGATTGCTTGTTTTGTTCGATTATGTTTGGTATGCTTGTATATGAATTATTAATCTTTTATTAAAACAGTTCCCACTTCATTTTCTGCGATTTACTACCCTACTAGTCAAGCAGTTTTTTCAGCTGCTGTTTTATTGGATTGATTTTAAATTGTCAATCATTAAGCCAAATTGCCTGTGTTGTATTTTTAGCTTTGCTCCTCCAATTTGTGCTCGCTTCTCCATTAAACGGGATTTTCTCAGTAGAAAATAGCCGATTTGAGGATTTGATAACCGGAAATTGCTCCGCAGGGTCGATGTGGGGAAGTGAGAGTGTGACACAAAACTGGCAGCCTGTAACACCTGATGATAAAACCTGTCTCGTCCCGCGAACCCATCTGAATCTTTACATCAGCGTGGCTCTCAGTGTCATATTAAAATCTTAACGCTGTTATCTGAGGTTTTCCCAAGCTGATAATATGTGAGGGGAAATGAAGTACTTTGAGTTTGAGCAGGAAAAACGGTCAGATTAAAAGATACCGACTGAGGCTCGGACAAAATGTCCTACGAGGAGATTCAGTAAAACATTGTGAACTTTATTAAGTTTCTTAGCTAACACTCCAGAGCCATGGTGTGAACCCATTCTGTGAACGTTGCATTCAGGTGCTATTTGAAAAGAAGAAAAAGGAACGTAGAGGTGAACTTTACAAACACTGCATCCATAGCACTTAGTAGTTGCATCATAGACAAATCCACCACCTTCTCACAGGATTAAAAGCCATTAGAAAGCTCACAGTCATTCTGCAGGAAGCAAGTAGACACGTCGGTAATAAATAAGAAGCCCTTTTTCAACATGTATCTTCACGGTACAGAATATCATCTGACTATAAGATCCCTTTGCTTTACTCTTCTTTTTGTTTTGGAATAGCAGCACCTTTCCTAGCGTTCCTTTCAACTGTCTAGCGACCGCGGTGGCTGACAGAGTTTATCCTAATGGTGTTGGCAAGGCCTCTCTGTCAGGATTAGCTAACGGTTAGAGGGATCTGTCTTTATCGCTCAAGACTGACCACAGTGGGATTTGACCCTCTGCCTTCACCCTGTTGTCACATGGCAGGTTTAAATAAGTGACCACTTGACAGCTAGTCTTCACACCGGCTTTGTCGGTTTGTCCTTCGCATGATTTGGGACTGTGGCGGCGAGTGCGTCGAGATTTTAGGGCGGACAAAGACGCAGAGGGAGGGGGAGACGATTTTCCTGCATATTATTGCAGTAGTGATAAGAATTAAGATTACACGACATGGCTATTTGATCTCTAATTTCTTTTTTTTAATGTTCAAATTCAATAATGTACAGTATTAGGGAGAAATTAAATCCCTTTGAATGAAGCTGAAGTATTTCTCAAACATGCAACGTGTTTCTAAATAGCACCTGAGTACATTTGTTTTGGAAAAGCAGTGGATATGTGGTGTTTTATCAGACGGTTGAGCTGGATCTTTTGCAGGGTTTGAATTTACATCCCTCTATTTTTATAATGTTTTTGACAACTATCAATCCTGTGTCCTGTGGCTGATGGATTTCATCACACTGATGTAATCAAATAAGGGCTTTTCCTCCGCTGTCTCTCCTTAGGGACGTCTTTTTTTTTTTTCTTCTTCTTCTTCTCCTGTACAAATGACTGCAGGGGACCATAACAGAACAGACAGACACCTTATCAGATTTGCAGACGTCACGATGACGGCAAGCCTGCCTCGGGAGCAGGATTCTTGTACGGGCCCATATTTGACTACTCATGCAGTCATACCTAAATCAAATATGATTTTGCAGAACACTACGCTATAAAAAATATTGACTTGTCAAGGCATGATTTAGTAGAAATACTGCTGATGTTACAATTCATCAAATTTGAGCAGTTACTTCCTGTTTTTCTTCTTCATTCAAAAAGTCATCGGAATACCTTTTGAGTTTGGACAAAGTCAGACAGAATAAGCTTTTTTATCCTCTATCTTGAGCCATTTTCATGCAAAAAGTCTTCAGTGTTCAAACGGCTTTGAACATGGAATTATAACTGATATGTGTATACTGATTGCTTGTTTAGGCTGTTGTGTATTTTTACTCCTTGCTGCAATATTCATTTCTTTCCTGTAGACCATGAAGGCAGTTAATTCTGACTGATTAACTGGTTGATTTTGATTCAGCATTCATCTCCTTATCTCATCATTCAACTATGTGTCATGAAAGGGAAAAGAGTACAAAACCCAGGACTGCACCATTGAACCTGGAACTAATGAGCCAAATCACTTTCTGTAGTCTCAGGAAGAAAAAAAAACCTGCATACGCTCGGCTTTCTGTCGTGCACAGTGAACTGCTTCTGCTTTTACCTTGCTGTCTTTCTGCAGGACGTAGCCGTACTCAGGACAGACCTCTAGCTGCTCTTGTTTAGCCAGGTGGCAAAGTTAAAGGCCACCGACAACAACAGTCCTCGGCTGTAATGACCCCGCTTCACAGCCACAGAGCTGGAAGGACAAGCTGCCTACTTTACATTGTTTCCACATATTCTAGACTTAGAGAGGAGGGCCCGCGCTGGCTTGCAGCGACTATACTCGGAGAGACCAGGGAGAAATTAAATGCATTTAGTACATTTAGCTCTTGACCTCCTTGTGTCTCGCAGTGAGTAAAATAAATCTCAGTTCTGAGGCGATTAGTGGCTCATTACTCAAAATAACCAGCAGTTAGAAGTTTAATAGTCCGGCCAGAATGACAAATATTCCAAATAGCAAACACTCCTTCATTCTTGTAGTGATAATAACATGATAGAGAAGTGCTAAGTTAAGAAATAAAAGGGCCAAGGAAATAGCTGGCAGGCCAACGTGGTTATTGCGTAACAGGACTTGCTTTGTTTTTTAAAATAATAATAATAAAGAAGAACAGTATTTAATTTAAACTGGATATTAGTTTAGACCTAAATGGTACAGAGCTGTGTGCTTAATGCATTCATCCCTATGATTTTCAGGAAATTAAAGTTAAATTTATACATTAATATTTATACATATAATGCAAACCTTTGTGTAATAGTATATTACATTTGAAATATCAGCATACTGACAATATTTCTGCACCACACCTTCATTATGATTATAGCTGAATAAAGTAGAAATTCTATTGTGAATACTGTCAATTTTAGCCAACAGCCGGAACAAATGAAGTTATAGATACCAGTAAATCTGTACAGGAAGCAGTTGCCACAGTTTGTGAAATAACTGATGAGCACAAAGCCGGCCCCGTCTCTCAGCATCCTGCTCAGTATAAGCAGGAAGAGGAAAAGCGTCAGGATGCTTTTTGAACTTAAGCAGGAAGACCGGCTTGACAACAGAACCCCCCCTTTTGCCTCAGAAGCTGTGTTTTTATTTTCTGAAGCTGGGTGTTGTTCTGCGACTGCCTTTCCTATTTTTGTCATGGCGTCAGGAGCATGTGAACGACTATTTAAAAACCCTCCAGATCAGCAGCAGCTCAAAAAGTAGGAAGGACTTTCGTAGCAAGTTTTTTTTTTTTTTCTACTGGAGTCATAATGGCGTAATCTTCACAGGCAACACGGGGTTTTCGAGTTCTCCACAGCTCCCATCCATCCTATGAATTTAGGCGCCTCTTGCCTTGGCGTTTTCCTTGAGCTCTGCAGTGCAAAACCCTGTAGAAGTAAAGTGATGTCACATGTTATTCTTGTGTTGAAAGCGGAGGCTGAGTGTAGGCTGAAGCGGTTACACACACACACACACCGGCCACAGTGACGTATTCCTCCCAGTTTAAATACAGGGGATGATTTCAGGAAGAGGAAAAAAGAAACAAATGCACCAACGTCCGATGCCTACACAGAAGAACAGCACAGCTTTCTGATTGGCTCATTTAAATCATGCTTTTAAATCTACATCAGCCTTTTTTTCATGATTGTGTGATGGCAATAAAACACAGTACTGACTAGCGGCTAGTGGACTCATAAAAGGTATTGATTATCACATTAAAAGTATCGATTTTTCAGTGTTATGACCGTACAGGGGGGGCAACTGATTAAAAGGTTCAATCTTAAATCACACATGTAACCTCCTCGCCGCATGACGACGACGTTTATGGTTGCTTTACAGTCTTAATTGAACAGATAAATATCTGATATCATGGTTGACTACAAGCCAGAGAACATTTGCATTCCAGACGTTGTTCCTTTCTGGAATACACCAGGATGTTTGTGTAGCCCTTTGTGCGCCTGTTGCTCCCTCAAATCTAATAATGAAAAGACCAATCCAGAGTGGCTCGTGTTTTAAATGCACCACTGAGATTGAAGGAACTCAAACACACAGTGGCTTATACTAGTGGAGCACAAAACCAAGCTACAGCTCGTAAATGTCAGCTAATATTTGTGTATTTCTACGTTTTTGGTTGCAGTGATATATATACTTTACCTGTGGGTGAGGTAGGTGGTTTCAGTTACATATGTAAATTTAAAACTCTTCAAGAAGGTCTGCTATAGGTCTGAGAATGATGCATTCTAGGAGTTACGTCGTGTTCAGTCATTTACTTCGTGTGCCCTTAACCAGTTTTGTCTACATTGGTTTGAGATATAGTGCACAATTTGAGGGTTTCTCCAGTCAAAGAAACTTGAGAGGTAAAGTCAATGATTATGTATAATTTTAAGCTAATAACAGATCTGTGTTGCATGTGGGTCTATTGAGGCTACTGAGAAATTTGTGCTTCCTCTACTACAGATTTCTGTGTATGTATGTATGTGCAGGCCAGGGCACGCTTGAAACAAACTAAACCTTTCAACGTTTCATCCAACCAAGAGCGTTTAGAGATAGGCGACCCGTTCTGAAACGGAAACACTGGAAGTCGGGATGAAAAGCCTGTCGTCATAGAGACAAAATGATCATTCGGACGGGGGGATAATGACACACACTTTCAGACAGTCTTTTCTCAAACACATTCATTGTGTTGCACTTAATTTGTACATACCAAAAAAATGGCAGAAGTTGTTATGTTAAGAATGAAAACTGAGCTTTAGGGAGAGGTCAAACTTTTGCCACCTCTTTCAAATCCTTACATCTGGTCAGTCACAAAAAGTTACAAAATGTGTCAGCCCCCCCATCCCCTATCTACAATTTAATTGTCAATAAGGTGTCAGATGCTGGTCGACCATCTGACAAGCAGTTTGAATGAAGATAGCTATCTTAAGATAGCCGTGCAATTTTATTCCATTAAACACCTCTGAACCTGTGGTAGAAATCACTAAATTATTTGGAAAAAAACACCACGTAAGTCTTTTTTTCAGTGTGTATGGTAGATTGTATGGTAGGTGCTCGAAAAGTTTTTCCATTTTGCCAATTTTACAGAAGTGTCTTAGATGTCAGGGCTCTTAATTAACTTTTCTCACCGTCCTCCTGGAACCGTCCGGTAATACAATCTAAGCCGTCCCGAAATGAATGTGGACTGTCCTGAATTTAAAATCTTTGGGGTTTTTTTACGTTATAAGTTAAAATCGTCCAAAATGACCGTATATATATAATATAAATAAAACATCATACACTTGATTAGATGATATAAATATATAAAATAGATCCTGATAAAACATTTTAATGGTCTGTCTAAAGACTATAAATGTCTCTCTCTTTAGTCATTTAAATCTCACGTACTGTTTCATCATACTGATGTAGCTTTAACTTTCTTAGCTTACTTAAACAATACTCTGCCTCTGATTTGTTAGTACTTGTTGCCTTCGTTGGTTGGGTTGGTTAGGTTCAGGCATGGGGAGTGAGATCGGTTAGGTTAAGAGTATCAGGATAAGCCAATCAGAGGCAAAGTAGCCCGTGTCTTACCAAGAAAAGCAGTGGGAAACGTGAGTGAGACTTGTAGCTACGTCTCGGTTCTAGCTAACGTTACTTAGTAATGTTTGTGTGTGTGTGTGTATGTTGTTAAGGAGGTTTAATAAGAACTGTGTGTGCTACACATAACATGCAGTCAGTTTCATTGTCGTTCTTTGTAACGTTAGCAGGGTTTTTTTTTTCTTCAACTCTCGTCCCAAAATTAATTTACATCCTCCCCCGATCCTATTTTTATCGACCCCGGGACGACGGGAGGTCCATAAGCCTGAACCCTGGATGTCCTTCAGCATAATCATATCAGTGTTCCTTTTATAACAATAGAGAGGAGAGGAAGTAACACAGTTTGTAAAATGTTTATCAGGAGACCTCATGCTGACTTCTGAGTACTTTCTTTGCAGTCTTCTCTCTCTGCTGTTCTTTCATATTCTGTTCTTGAACGCAGTTATATCGAGGGCTTACCCCCCAGGTTATATCATTCATACGGTGGTTGCTTTGATCTGTTTGGTTGCACCTTTCTTTTTTGTATTACTTTGCAAAACTTACAAAAGAAAAACTCCGCCTTCTGTTTCCACAGATTTCATGCATCGGTCTGAAGCCGTAGCGCACAGTGAACCCCTCAGCCCCTCTATTCTGACTCTCTGATTGGAAATTTCAACGCTCGGCGCACTGCGACCCTTTTATCTCGTCAGATGAACTGGGATGTTGCCTTCAGGGTCATGCTGTACGTTTGCTATGACTGAATCACACATTATAATGTCAAAGACATGTTTCAGTTCCTTATGTTCACATTCCTGGAGATATTTTTAAAGCAAAGAAAAACAACTCTGGAGTCAAGGCTCCAGAAATTCCATCGGCCTTCACAGCAGAAGGCAATAGACCTCATGCCACTGAGCAACCACAATCTTTACATAACTTAGCCCGAGACCCACTTGGCTGCATGGAGAGCTTAGAGAATAAACCATTCCTGACGTGCAATATTTACATGACTGCTATTGAATTACAACTACTAGCTGTGGGTGTCATTAAGAGCTTCATTCCTAAATGAGATTTTGGAAATTTCAACATTCGGAAAAAGTGACATCTACGTTACAGAGAAAATTGACAGCACAAATGAAACAAATTTTGGTACTTTTTAAAAGTACAGTAGACCAATCTCTCAATCCGACAGACAAGATCCCTGCGTTGTAGCGACACTTAAAGATACTGAAGCTAAAGATGATCTCATAAATTATTCTGTCAGTTCTCTAGCGGTAGCAGTTCTAATGTCATTAAATGTAAACAACTACCAGAAAAGTTACAGTGAATCTGCTTTTTTTAGCCTCAGTCCCACACACCAGCGGCTCACTTGGGTGTATAATCTGCTGTATAATCCCTCCTCTCGGTGAACCGCTCAGACATGACGTGGATCAGATGGAGAGCTGATTAATTTGCGTGATTAGAGATCTAAATCTCAGAATACGGGTTCACCATGCAGCTCATGCTTGTTTACAGTATTTGTAACAATGGTATTTAAAGATGGTGGCTGTTGCATTGTTCAAATCAGGACTCATGTTTTTTGGCAGCGCTGCATATAAACACAGATATAATGCTATTGTTTTTGGAGATTTTAATTAGAACATTTAGTGTAGGTTCAAGTTCCAAGATTTTCTCTCACATACTCCCTACTTATAGGGCCTGGTAGTTGGCAGAACACGAGATTAAAATCAGCGTGGTAAGTAAAGTCGCTGGCACTTCGTCTCTCTATCCTGCTACTCTGGTGTGAAACCACGACCAAGTCGATTTAGCATTACGGCTCTATGTGTCTGTCCGTTTGCAGCAGCTGGAGCCAGTGTCATTAACACCAGGCCTCTAGTGAATTGCTCACCTGCTTAAGTTAAAGCTTTCAAATATTCAACAGTGAGACACCTGCAGCTTCTCTCACCGCACTGAAAGTTTTCTGAAATGTTTTGGTAGTCTTTATGAGTCTCCTTGCTAATGAGCATTTTAGGAGCTTGATGCATTCACAGATCTATTTAAGTCAGTCCACACAGTATAGTAGTCAGTTTTTACTTGTTGTTTTATCTGCATTGTAGCCTTGGCAACCTGCTATGTCTTTTTGCCACTCTTGGATCCTTTCTTATGATGCTGGGCGGTGATGACGATAATTATCTCTTTCTAGATGATGAAATATAATAATCTTGATAATTTCTGGGTAAAGTATACAGCACAATTTCACTGCTTTTTTTCTGACCTAGTTGAATGGGAGTAATGAAGGTAATCTCCTTCCACCAGCCAATTGTGTGTTCGTGTGCAAAGGAAGTCCAGCCCTTTCCAGTGTAAACAAACACGCACTGCAGAGTACAAGAGGGTTAGAGGACTTAAGTGAAAGCATGAGATGACGGACGATTGGAAAAGTGAAGAGAAAAACGTTTCTGTGACACTATTATTCAGCTGAGACGTCATTGACCTAATGGTTAATTTTACATATTTTTTTGTGAAGTCCTTCTAGTCAGTGTCAAGCTGTTCTGTTGAGTCATAACACTGTTTGCTGGATCTTCCTTTGATCCTAATGTGGCCTGTCATGCCTCATGCAAGCTGTGGTTTATTAACAGCTGTGCTTGTAGGCAGGTGATTACTTGCCATGTGAGCTAAAAAGGGGGTGATTCATTACAATGCTAGTATAAGCAAAAACAGCTGTTTCTGGTAATGGATGCTGTTGTCAAAAAGTGAAAACTGTAGCGCAGCCTAACAGCCTAAAAATAAAGCAAAACAAGAACAAGGGGAAAAAATCAACCCCACACAGCATTGTTTTCCCCATTTATAAATCCGTGATTAGGAATACTGTTGTTCCACTTCCTGCGTGCAGTGGAGCGGATTGGTGTACGATATCTGTCTTGTTGAAACCTTATCTTTGTAATTGGTCCCTGAGGGTTTGTCTAACCTGTGGCTGGTCACGTTTCCTACTCCGCAGTCCTCTGTCCCTCCGTTGCCCATCAAGGAAAATGTCCGTTCATTACCAAGGCCTCGACGTAATCTGATTCTTAGTGGAATGTTTGACAGCTTCTCCCTGCTTCCTGCTTTTGGGAAGAAGGGGGATAATTATCTTAGCTTGCTCGAACTGAACCACAGATTACAGTCTCTTTCTAACGTTCTCCGAGTCCAGGTTGCTCGGGTGCCAGTCTTGAGATTATCAGGACTCTCTCCTACTCAAACTGGAGGGCTTGTGTGAGCCCAGAATTTTTAGGATTTTACCTCTGGGACAAGTTTGTGGAAACACATTTATTGCTGTGATGCAACATTCCCCTTTGCAGCCCAGTCGACATTGATTTCATTCTGGTGACACTGTGGTATGCAATTCTCGCACCATTCTGGTAATATTTTTTCACTAAATGCTTTAACGTCAGTTACAGCTGAGCATTATTTATTAAATGGCATTAGCTCACCGGCGCCTCCGACCTCGACCGGGCTAATTGACACTTGCCTCGGTTGACCTCAAACAGCCATCCTCTGCCAGACGTTTTCCCATATGGCCCTATATTTCCTTCGCACTTAAAGCATTCCTGCTGAGCCCAAACTCTTTTCATTAATCATTCTTGCCTCGATTAGTACGCTGATCTCCTTATGTGTTATGTAGCCTCGACGGAGCTAAGACCAAGTATCAAAAACAGGATTGCATAATGCTTTATTAGCAGTTCTTTTGAGAGGTTAATGCTCGTACAGTCGTCTTAAGGCAGCAGCATTTGCTTATATGTGATTGAGTAATATGGTTAACCTCACTGTTCTGTTTGTAAGCAAACACTCACAGGAAAAGGCTGTACATTAGACTCTGAGGGGAAACATTGTTGAGAAAAGGAACTCCATTCAGAACTACACAACCCCACACAATGGGCAGGAATTAATCACAGTAACAAAAGAGTTGTGCAACATCGTTCAAAATGACAGAACCCTGATTGTCCTGTTAGTTTATTTACTGTAAAACCTCAACTGCATCATACATACTTTTAATGTGATGCTGTGTCAAGAGTAAATAGTTGTACACCATTGCTGCATTTCTGCATTCGTGTGAAGTGAAAACTCAAGATGACACTGCTGGGTAGATATTTCTACCACTTGAAAGAAAAATGGACATATGTGATGTAACACAAATGAAAATGATTCCTTTGTCCGTGACAAATGCTAAATTCACCAATAACAGGTCCTTTATATTATTTGCAATGGTATTTACTGGTATTTAAACAAAAATAAAAGCCTTGCACAACCACACAGGTGTGTTCAAACATCCTTGCTGATTAGACCGCTGCTCAGGTTGAAGAGGAATGTAGCTATGCTGGCAAAGCTGTACATTTTCCCACCCTTACACATAAAGTGTGTGAATGGACAATGGGCGTGTAGTGGCCTAAAATAAAGACTGTTCTGAAAGTTTTTACTAATGTGGAATAATAAAGAATCATTTGAGATGTCAACTTTTTAAAAAAATCTCTCACAGACGCTCACAGAACTATGTAATTTACTTAAAATCCTCCTCGTACAGGAAAAATAATTAGTTTGCAGACAGTGTTTAAAGCCCATCACAATGACCCGACAAGTCTTGAATAGGTTGTTATTCCTGGTACATATTTGTTTTATAAGCTAATTGTGTTTTCTCTCAAGCATTTATGGAATCTCACAAGTAAGCTTGACTGAGATATACAAGCCTTTGTTGAGAAAAGTTTGACTAATTTCCAACATAAATATCACTTGAAAAGATTAATTTGTGATTACAATGCGACTGTGTCCATAGTGCCATGCCCTAGAGTATATTTATACATGCACCGCAAGTACTTGTAGTAATGGTTTCTGAGTGTCATGAAATATGCGACTCACATCGGGGCAGTGTTCTCATGTGACAGCTTTGTCGTACTGCCCGCCTGTGTAGGTCGGACTGCCCGCGGCTGTGTTATTATTGGGCTAAATGAAGACTGTATTTGATTATAATTGGAGGGAAAGATGCAGGCCATTCATGCATGCTTCCATATAGGCTTGGGTGCTTTGAATCCACCAGCAAGTGTGGTGTGGACCCAACACAATGACTCCCTGTTACAACCAGCTTCTGCTTGTCAAAAACACTTAAATCACACCAATTATATCGTCGCTGCACTGGGATAGCAGTTTTAGCTAAATCGTACCAACTGCAGTTGTAGACATGCCAAGCTGACTTAAACAAAGACTTGCATTATTGCCAAATACCACATGGGTTACAATATGGCTTAATTTTATGGAATAGTACATGAAAAGGTGGTCAGTCATTGCAATAAGAGAACCAATAATCATTTCATGGAGCCTTTTTCAATTCACAGAGACAAATACCATGTCTTAGAGCAGTTTTAGGCTAATATCAAAGCTTGTTCTTTCTTTTTATTAAAAAAAACATACAGCGCAATAAAAAATACATATGTAAAAAATAGAAAATGCAATAAATGTACCATTGAACTCCATAAGATCCCAAGGAAATAGAATTATAAACTGGATAGAAATTAGCAGTAATCATTAGTTTGCTTTGACTAGCCTAAGTAATGCAAAGGAAAGGGAAAACCTTAACTCGCGACTGAAGTCCAATAACATCACAATGGCCAAACATGGTTCACCATGTTTCTTTTGTAAAACATCCTCAGGATATAGCCTGAAATCCCCGTCCGTCTGGTGCTGGGGCCTATTTTAGTCTGAGTGGAGTGAAAGGCCTTGGGTGGGATCATAATGCAACTCTGTAAACAGGAAACTTCCATTGAAGACTAAGCAAGCTGCATGGGCGCTCCAATACGGTGCAAAAGAAGAAACTCAAGGAAATTAAAAAGGATGTTTTCACTTAAGTCGTGTACTAAGTAATGACACTCCCATTAGCACGAATCTCTCACAGTGAAGTTCATATTGTATAGTTTAAGATTAGAGTGATTACATATGATTCTCAGCCATACAACCTGTATGCTTAAGTAGCTCTCACAGCACCGCTATCTATTTGTAGCTGTTGTTACCTTAACTGGCTCACCACACCAGATACGTCATCATCTCACATTAACCAGTGATAATGTGAGTGGTTTTTTTTTCTGGCTTCTGGAAACAACAGCAGCATTGTCTGCTTTTGTATGGAAGGTTTTACAGTGTGACAATCACACCCTTTGAGATAAAAAAAAAGGTGAGGAGTCACACCTAACACTGACAGGCGTGAGACCTCGCTCCATTGTGATGGCATAGCATGAAAGAGCATAGATGACAATGTTGTCTAGTTACTAACAAAGGCAATGCTGCTGGCTTGCTCCCAGCTCAGAGGGAACATGCTGTTCATGTGCTGATAGTCCTGCATCCCCGAGACCCTCTGGAAACACTCCAAACATGAGACCACTCTCGGTGCCAAGGTTGCATTAAAATTAATTTAGGAATTTTAGTGCGCCAAATTGCCAGATTAAAATCTGTAAGTCATATTTATTAAAGTAATATTTCAGCTGCAGTCTCTTCTGTTTTTTAAACTGATAGTATTTCTTTTTTCTGCCATTTGACACTTCCTGTAAATGTTAATTGCAGGTATTGGATCCGTAATGAAATATGATTGAGCTTTCATATTTGGCAAGGTTAGGTAATTCCTTTTTTGTAATTTGAGGTAATTCGCTTAAAGATATCTGTGGCTTTTTTTCTTGTATCTCATGTTTGGGTTCAAAAACTCTGAATGAAAACAGAGCAACCAATTCAAAAAATATTACACGAATAGTCACCATCAGCAGTTCTGTTAACATGCACCAACAAAAACCCAACAAGACTCATGCTCTTTAGACATCAGAGCATGAGATTTTTACATGAGATTTCTTAACCAACAAACAACACCGTCCCTCTGGTGAGCGAGGGAGTGTTTGTGGCCTTGGGGCCCAAAAAGAGAAAATCTGGCTTGTGTGAAAGCAGTAGTGAAAGAGTTTCTCTGGTTGTTCCCTAGCAACCAGCAGCCAGAGTAGCATTGTAATGCTGGAATTACTTTATGCGGACGGCCATAGGAGACGCAGCAGAGATTTAAAAGATTGATTATTGAATTCCATAAATATTTCAAATACACCAGGGGGGACGTTTGGGATTAATGGCTCTTCAGTTTAGGAAACGGACCAAATGGATGCAGTCACAGCAAAGTATTGAACCCAGGCGGAGCTGGGAATCAGTGTTATTTTTCTCCCATTGTGGAACTCTGGGGTTTTCATTAGTAACTCCCCTCCAGTCTTTGGCTTCTATCTGTGTCAAGTTAATTGGACAGAAGAAAGGGGAGGGAGGGGGCGAAAGCTGGAACCAAACATTTTTGGATCATTTAGGCCACCAGGAAAGCCATTTGCCCCAGGAAGATTAAAGCACATCCCCGGTTCCATTTTATCCACCCCTACCCTTTTCCTCCTTGTTTTCGCTTTGAGCTCATGAATTGATCTTTATATGATGTTGCGTAACTTTGTGATGATTGCGCTGCACCTCTTTGAGGTCTTTGTTTGAGCGAGATGGAGCGAGTTTCATTTGGCCGGACAGTTGGCTTTGTTCCCGGGTACGGACCTGCTACGATGAGGTTCAATGACAGAGCTGAGAGATCCCTTTGTGTCCAGTATTGGTCAGAGTCCACCGGTGAATCCACATTGAGCCATTGTTGTGGTTCACTCCACATGTTTATGGCTAAATAAGTCTAGTTTTCATCCAAGATATCATGATTATTAGTATTCAGTAGAAATAAACATCTTCTGTTTCTTATCTAACTGAAAGGAACGACTATTCCGATGCTGTTACGCCACAATTCAACGATTTGAAAATTGAAATTGATTATGCAAAACATGACTTACATAATAGTAGAGCTGCAGCTAACAATTATGTTTCATTACCATCTAATCTGCAGATTATTATCTTGATTAATCAGTTAATTGCTTTATAATGTCAGAAAATAATGAAACATCATATTTTTAGTATTGCTATTTCTAAAGCCCAATCTTTAAGTCACAGTCTAAAACCCAAATGTATTTTTAGATGTATATTTTTTTTGATTGATCGACTAATTGTTTCAGTTCTACAGAACACAGGAAAGCACATACGCAGCTGTTATGTGTGGTCCTTCAACATGGTGAAAAAAAAAATCTGCATCAAGTTATTGTTTCACTTTTTTAAACTCGGACTCCAACACACGATTACACGTTATTAATTGTGCAGACCTACAGCAGATGCAGCAGTGTGTGCGCTGAGGCTGTTTTTATAGGATACAGCGGTTGACTCTGAACGAGTCTGTGGTCAGAGCGGTGGTTATTATGGTGCAACACTTTGGTCACAAATTGTACGAAGAGGCTGCAGACTGAAGGTTGTTTGCTTTTACAAAGAGTCTGCATCGGTGATGAAGACGGTCCCCGGTATTAAAATCTCTCACTCAGCTCAGAAGGATTAAATATATCATTTTCATCAAGTCTGAGAAGAGGCCGTGTGAAAGCAGAGAGAGAGAGAGAGAGAGGAAATCTTGACAACACATTAGTTACCGTAAAAGCAGCTGGAGAAAATGGTTGAACATGATGTCTTTCTGTTTAGGGATATGAAAACGGATATGTCGAGAGAGGAAACGTAATAGCAGAACTTTTTTAATCTTTTCATTTCCTCAAGGTGGATCTCAGGATTCTGGTGTTGATTTTTAATACGGACCGTTGTTCTCAAAAAAAAGTGTCTCAAATCTGCATAGTTTTGGAAGAATATTTAGCATTACTGCTAATATTTGACCAGCTGAAACCACTTCAAGCTGCAAGTCTGTGCAGTTCAAGACCATTTGTAACCGAGCAGATGTTTGACTCAGCTTTCCTCGTTATACAGTTTTATTTGTATAGTCCAGGATCTTTATTTTAACTTGCGATGTTACTGATAACTTTGACATATGCGTGACGATATTCTGGTATGAAGGGGTGTGACTGAGTCAGCAGATAACATTCAGCACTAATTAGATATCTGTGAGTGTCTGTATGAGTGTGGCCTGACTAATGCTGTATGGATAAAACTGAAAGAGCACTAGATTGATACAGGAAAGATAATATTTACTTATCATAGACAACGTGGCTTGTTTTTATGCCCTAAGGCGCAACAGTATCCTTGACGTTACTCACTGCAGGATCTGTAATTCTCCTTTCTCATCTTAACTCAGTTTCTTTTTGCACAAATGAAACCTGTGCTGATATTTCTCCATGTGTACGGTGAACTATGCAGTTATTCCCCAAATGCTGACCACAAGCTCCTTCCTCATTTTGCTCATAAATTATTTCCTTTCTTACCTTGTAACTTGGAGCAGTTCTTCACTCTCCAAGGTTTCAGCCTGGCTGAAAAAAATGAAGAATGAAGAGTGTTTTTCTGTCTAAGTATAGATCCTTTCCATGAATTTTGCAGGTTTCTTCACATTATCATTTATAGAAAATTACGTGGAAGTCGTGGTTGTTGTCTGTGGTTTCTGAACAGTCATATCAGTGGAAAGAATCGCCACGGACGGTTGATATTTGTTGTGAAACTAAATATTAGAATGAAGAATATTTCAGCCTTTTTTTCATTTGGTTTTGCTGAAAGCAATTAAAGAAAAAAAGATAATGCATCACATCATTTTTCACCTGAAAAAGTTGTTTTTTTTTTTACTATCTTGTGCCGGTTCGCTATCATGCTGCTATCAGAGGAAGATAGTAAGCTGCAGCAATAAGGGAGATATATTTTGACATACCGCAATGACACCCAAGCTGACTCTTTTTTATCTTTAGAAGAGGTTGCTGGAGGTTTGGCTGCACAATATCTATTTTTGGAAGTGCTCGGCTGAAGACACACATACGCGCATACACTTCCAAACCAACATCTGTGTTAGCTGGCTGCAGTACTGATCAAAGCAGATGAGTTGGAGAGGTCAGTTAGCCATTAGCCTTTATTTTTCTTACTGCTGTGACATTATTGTTTGGAACATCTTCTTGCATTATTGCATAATAATAATAATAAAAAACATGTAACAACTGCTACTTTTGCAGGTCAGCGTGCATCCAATTTGCATGCCTCAAGAGACTTGAGTGCATTTTAGTTCTTGAGGGTTTTATACTGGCAGCTCAAGTAGGTGCTGTTAAGCTCATTCACATGCCTCCCTGATTCCTGTTCCAGCCAGTCACCATGTCCACCAGCTGCCTGACCATGGTGGGAAATAAACAGCAGCTCCCCAAGTGCTTTTTAAACTGCGTCCGTGACTGCTTACTTGTTCCGCTCCACCAGCCACTCCAGTAACCCAACTATCACTCCCAGGTTTCATTTCTATTCAATAAACGCCAGCGAGCCGGCGTTAAAGCGAAAGCGGCTGATGACTGGAAGTATTAGACGCCTTCTCGTAGACAAAAGAAGAGGCCCGTCTTCTTCTTAAGCTTCACTGAACAGGTGGAAGGTGTAATTGTTTGTCCAGCGCTTATTTCAGCATCAGAAGCGAAGGAGGAGGAAGAAGAGGGAGAGAGGGCCATGTGCTCTGCTAGCTTAACCTGTTGAGTTAACACCAAGTGCTTAATGTTAATAAGACCGCTAATTAGCTTTGTGTAGTATGTGCCAACTTCATTCAGGGGGCACATGGTTTTAATGTAGTCTGGGTGGCAGAACATGAAGGATATTTGAAGAGTTTTCTTTTGATCCACACTTTGTGTTTATTGATGCCCTCCTTCAATATAAAATTGCAGTGAGCAACTTAATTCTAGGTTTATTTACACTTATACTTTGCCAGGATGAACTTCAGCATACATTTTTTTCCCCAAGGAATGAATGTCCTGTTTAAAAACAACAAAAACTCCTACGTTCTCCCTGTGACGCCCGTTGCAATCATCGTACGCCGCGTCTTTGCAAAACAGCCACTCAGACCTCGACGTTCGGCCAGAAAAGCCACAGATAGCGACGTAACGCCGCTTGTCACCGTGTGACCTTGTTGTAGCCCACAAAGCCTCCACCTGCTCTCTCACACGGGCTAATGGATAAAAATACCCAGCAGATCCCACACTCTCTGTCAATAGAGATTCAAGGACAGCTGCCGGCCACCCTGTTAACACAGGGAATGTACAAACAAAGGCAAGGGGAATGCACACACGCACATATTAACACAAACAGAGACAGACATACACACAGTGGCACCCACTGGAGCATCATACCGCTGCCCCCGAGGTGTATGACGAACGTTGTGCACATTTTGGAATAAACTGCCGTCGCTGCTGTTTTGTCTGCTGCTTCGGGGGGGTGGGGGGGGGGGGGGGGGGGGTGGTCCTCCTCAGTCCCACTTGGCACACTGACACAGACATGCTGTGGCGTATGTGCTGAGCAGACAATATAGTGCAATATATTGCCATTAGCAGATACTGCACCGTAGGCAACATGACCTTCCAACCTTCAACACTGGCTGTCTGACTCCCAGCGGTCTGTTTACCTCGTTACACAGCTACAGGCTGTTATTTCCTCGTACAGCCGCTCTGTCCACCTCATTATACTCCAACACTCACTTGAAATCGTTATTCAGTCTCTGATGCGGCCTCAGGCTGCAACTAACAATTATTATCATAGTCTTTTAATCTTCTGATTAACTATTTGGTCTATAAGATGTCACAAAATACTGAAACATGCATATTATAATTTGCGACTAATCGTTTGAGCTCTCATGTGAACTGTAATAGTGATGACTGCAAATACCAGATGACAATTAATACCCATCTGCAGTTATACATGATGGAGTGCACTACTCAACTGCTGAAAAATCAGTGTCTATAAAGAAATATTGAGCAAAAGGGAGTCAGTTTAAATGCCCCAGATGCGAGGTCCTAACAGTCGACCCAGATGGCTCCTCTCGGTATGCCATACAGCACCTTCCATAGGTCAGCGAGCAGTAGGGGGTGGGGGGTGAGAGGCACGGCTGAGGTGACCTCTTTAGTCTTCATGTGTGTGTCCGTGTGTGTGTCTGTTAGCGGTTGTGGACACTGAGACATTATCTAGCCAGTGTCATCTGAGGAATGCAAGCCTCACCCACACAAGATGACACACAAGACGGCCCCTTCTCTGTCACGGTAACAAGATCCAGGAATACCGACTCATCACTAAATGAGGGTCGGTTGGCATAGAAAGGCAAATCTGGAAAAGGTCAAAACTTCAAAGGAATTCTCTGGATACTGACGTGGTGTGGAGCTGCACGAAAATGAATGAATAAATAAATACATTTGATGTATTTTTTTCAAATTACTGGATACAGAAAGGTGCTGCAGTTCTTAAAATGAAAAATTCCCAGGCAGCTGCATTAGTGTCTCATTTTTGCTAATCATTGAAAAAGAAAATAATATAGAAAATGCAAATTTTGCTCTTCAAACATAAATATCTTTTGTCATGCCTCTGTAGCTCTAATGAGATGTGTTTTTTTTTTTGCATACCACGTCCTCGTCACTTGATTCCAGCCTTTAAACGGCCTGAAAGTAAAGTTCAGAGGGTGAAGGTACGGAGTGAAAGGCTCAACCCGCTGTGACAAGTGAGCAATTGTTATAAAACTAGGTCGTCCTCGCTCCCAAGTTGCGGGGGATTAATTTGTGCTTTTCGCAGCTATTTTCCGAAACAGAACAACAACAAATCCTCCCCTGCACAAAGCGCCGCGATTAGAACGGCGATTCCTTCTTTGACTGCCGGGGATCAAGGTCGTAAGCATCTTAGACGGGGGACGGTGTCAAGAGCAGACGGGTAGAAAGACGCAGCCTCCTGCAAACTGGATGCTGCAGCAGTGGATGCTGCGGTTTGAATGTCATATTTAATTTCATTATTACACACTCATGCAGTTACACAATCAGGAAAGCTTTTGTTTTTATAGCTGATGAGGAAGAGTGTGCAGTGCTTTTATAGTTTGTCAGATTTTAAATCAACAACCCCAGAAGGCCGATTCATGCTTTCCGTGTTCTGCGGACATCTGTGGTCTTGTGGACGCAGCACGTAGTTCCATTCATACTTCAGTGTTCCACATGTGCCCGCTAGTAAACAGGGCTGCAGCGTGATAACTTTCCACAGAGTTGGTAAATCCAAGTCTGTGAGGATTACAAACCGTTTTTCCTGATCAGCCTTTAAATGCAATAATCTGTCACTCTGGGTGGGATTTCATCGTCTCACCGGCGCTTTAAACAACACTCCCACACCAACGCAGCCCCGTGTATTGTTTCACACAGGGCTGTTTTCACTCTGAACGCAGCCGAGGACTTCCTGTGTGTTGCTGAACAATAAGAAAAAGTTGAAAAAAAAAGAAAAGCTTAACGAGGAATACAGTACATACAGTAGATGAGACCGACATTCCTGTTTGCTTCTGCTGCACATGTGCAGTCGACGTGTTCGCCGTGTGCACAGTCTGCACGGTCACAAAAATTTCGGGCTGCACGCCGACACAGAACCGCTCCTCCGACTGCCACCGTGGACAGAAGGAGCCATCTCAAGTGTGCCAAGTTCCACGATTCGCCCGTGAGATGTTACTCAGTGTGAAAACTCATTCAGACAAGTTCTTTACAAGTCGCCTGGCAGTGCTATCAGAAGTACATATGCCTCACAGCAGGTGGCCACCCTGGTTGCTCTCTCTCTCTCTCTCATTCTGCTTTCCTCTGTTCTACTCCCTTTTCTGTGAGCTCATTAAGAATAGCTGTTTGTTCATTTAGAGCCGGCAGACAAAGAAAAATGTATCAGAGAGGGCCGTTTTTGAAAACGTCAAAGTAAAAAGAAGATTAAAGGCAGATTAATTGTATTAAAACCAGGATTTCAAACACCGTCGCGAACGCAGCAATTCTGCCGTCTTTACGTTAGCAGGGACTTCTGTATCATAAAGCCATGTGCTCCTAATTTCTCCCTAAGTTGCATCTACAAACAACAAGACTGCGTTACATCATCTGACAAATGGCACACAGGCAGACTGGGCCAAAACAGCAGCAAGTGTAACGTATGAGAGAGACGGAGGAGTAACATAACACAGTGAAAAGTTTTGGACGAACGACAAAAACATGAACAAAAGTCTAAAGTTCAAATCAAAGAACCTCTGATGTTGATGGTGAGGAAGGATAAATATATTCTTCTATTAAAATGTGTTGTTGTTGTTGTTGCAAAATAAAGATCATATCCTGTGTCACTTTTTTTGGATTCAATGATGAGCGATGTTTCCTTCCACCGGGTGACACCGTAAACACTATATACTCCAACACCTGAAACATCACCACAACATGCATGTCAATGAAGCTATCAAAGCCACAAAATGTACCAGAACATTCTTGCACCTTGACCACAAAAACATCACTAAATGCAAAAAGCATAAAGTCCCCTTTGAACCATTACAACGCTCACTTCCGCTCCGGACGGAAATAAAAGAAACGCCTCCATCCATGTTAAATACCTCAGGTGAAAGTCACAACGTGTGTCGCGGCTCGGCCAGAAAGTAACAAACCTGTAATGGAGATTACTTGATAGGAGGATTTCCTCGACAGCGGTTAGATAAGAGCGAACGGTTTGTTGTCAACAAAGGAGACAAGATCATTGATTTACTCTGCGGGGTGACTCGGTGAGGGCAGTGTATCACCGGAGCAGCCGTCATGTGTCGGATTTTATGAGTCATTCCTACACCGTATAAAACATATAAACATCACCGCCTTCGGTTCGCTACTCTGTGTAACATTTTAAATCATTCATGTGTGATTTTTAGTTGAAACTAGAATCATGCTTTCATGGACAAATAAGCATCTGAATATCAATCAGATGCAGGGTCTGCTTAGGTCATCAGAGATGTCCTTCACCTACCTACCTGAGACTCTTTGTTTAGCTCTCCCACACTGCCCCATTGTGTTTTTTTTGAAAAGGTTAGAGCCCTTTCTTTGATGTTTGTCTACAGTGTGTGATAGATGCATGCAGAGCTCTGCTATCTGTACTCAGCCAGAGCCAGATGAATAAATGGATTGACCATTTGTGCCACAGTGAAAGGGCCCCGACCAGAGGAAAGCTTTCCCTATCTGGCAAACAGACACTGTGGTGTTAAGGAGATAAGAAAAGCAGGGTCATTCTCTGAGCCACAGTTTAGGATTACTCTGAAACAAATACTGAAAATACAGTATTGACTGCAGCAGTGTTGCGGTTCAGCATTTGCATCTTTTTTTTTTCTTGTCTTATAGGAGTGGTTGGTTTAGGCAACAACCAAAACCGGGTGTTCTGGTGTTTGAATCCCTTGATTCGTAATCATGTTACATGTCAGACAAGGTTTATTCAGTCAGTGTTTGTTTTATTTACATTCATGCCAAGCTAATCCCAAGCATTAGCATCTCTGCTCCAATGCGCAGTTTGGATTTTTCAACCCCAAAAGAATCTCTGTCCGCTTGTGTTACTGTGTTACTTTTCATGCGAAACTGTATTTGTTTTCATTGCAGCCATTGCTTCTTTTATATTCTCCTAAGTCTCAATGAACACAATGAAGGACAAGAAAAAAAGAATCTAAACTTCCTTGACCTCCCTTTGCCCACTGAATGCTTTGCCACTCAACAGGCTGGCACCGGGCCCGACACTGCACCCTTTCCCTCTGGGTCCTTACATAATGGGTGGGAAATGGAGGACGCCTTGGTCTCTGTGTGTGTATATGTGTGTGTGTGTGTGTGTGTGTGTGTGTGTTGTTGTTGGGCCCCAAAGAGGGAAGACAAGGCCTGCTATTGTTTAATATGTATCCTCAAGAGGAAATGCCTTCACTCGTTTGGCTGCATTGCTCTGCTACCATCTGTCTTACAAATGAAGGTGTAAAGCAATGACACATTGTGTTGCATCAAGGAAACGACCGAGGGAAGTTTACAAAGAGGTGAGATCGACAGTATGTAACCGGTATGTGAAGAATGCCACGGGTAGTTTTTTGCGCAAACAACTTTGAAGTATCCCCTATGTGTTTTATCAAGAACAGCATCTCGGTATGTTTTTCCTCCGGTGGGGACCACCTGTATTCCTGGAAGGATTAGTGTGGAATAGGAAGGGGGAGGGATTAGATGGTGTGGGAGTTTGAGCTACCCCAAAACCCACAAAAGCCAGTCGTTTATAAAAAAAAAAAAAAAAAAAGAACAAGCTTTGTCTTTATGCAGCGCAGACAATGAGCAGAATTTTGGCTGGATGCAGCCTTCATCAGCATGTCCTAGTTTCAGCTACCCACTACCGCTGATCTGATCTCTTTCCTTCCTATGTCTTCTCTGTGAGCTCGAGCTCTTAGAAGAGAGACTGTTGGTGCTGCTTTAAAGATGTGAATGAACACAAAGCAGGCCAAGTGATGTTAAAAGCATAGATCAAACACTGTCTTCTTTTGATCTCCGTACTGGGGAAGCTAAAGCATAAAAAAATCAGCTGTTAGAATAATTAAGGTCCATGCAAGGTCTTTTGTTTGTTTGCACATGGGAAATGCGCCACAGCCCTCTTTTTGAAACCGTAAAGCTCGCTTCGGGTTCGATGCTCACGTCTGTATCCCTAAAACATTCATGTATCCTTACAAGACAAAACTTAGCAAATCTTCTGTCTGTGCACTTTGTGGTGATTGTGTTTGGCTCGGTCTAAAAGGAGACCAGAAAGAGAAAAAGAAAGAAAATCAGACCGGAAAATGTAGGGCCTAGGGAGTGGAAAAGATGGTGTCCTTTACATTCTTTCCATACAGTCAATCTGAAATATTTGAGACTGAAGCCACAATTGATGGTTTTGCATATTTCTCCCTGTGAGGCTGCGTTTGAGTGGCGCTGTTTTATTCACTGTGATGTCACTGTGGAATGGGAGAAAAAAAAAAAAGAAACCTGCAAGACTGCCACCTAGTGGTGACTTTTTGTCTGGATTCATTGGATACTAGATGTTACAGAAGTTCATTTCTTTCCACAGTCAACAAAATCTCAAGTGACCTGCGTGTTGTAGGTCAGTGAACGTTGCTTTTAATGACACTCCTACTCCGGCCCTTTGTTTTTATTCTCTGCACAAATCCCAAATCAAATCTATGATTTATGAGATTTTAGATGAAAACTTGAGGTTCTTTTAAAAATAAGTTTTTTTTTCTTTTTTCCTGTATTGCAGAGCACAGAAGTGGATACAGGGATAACATGCAACAAAGGACCAACCACCTACATGGTCATTGGTTAACATAGATTGTCTTTTCTCATAAATGTAAACATATAATATCTCCTACTCACAAGAATCACATTTCAGTTAAAATGCAGCAGTAGAATCGAAGTCTTTCACTGAGATTAATGAAAGCCATCAGTGGGTTTGAAAGCATTTAGTGGTGAAAGTTAGCACTGAGAATTGTATTAATTAAAATACTAAAATGGGAAGAACTGATGTCACTGTTATGCAAAAGTTGGCACTCAGAAAGACTTGTAAATGAAGTGGACCTCTAAACTAGATGAAAACACTTCTGCTGTAAGTTTTGTACACTGCACTGATACTATTCATACCATACTATCTTTAAATCTGAATTCCCACCTTTATATTCAAATAATAGTGCACTGACCACACATTTGAATTTTCTATCCTGCATAAAATGAAGAGTACATTCTTCATTTTTCACTTGCAGTTGAGCAAAAAACACATCTGTTGTCATTGTGCATTTGTGCCCTAAAAGTACAAAATGTCAATGAAGGCTGTAGTTCCTCAGTCCCGCCTGTAGGTGTCAGGAGACGTCTGAACATCGCCTCTGCTCCCCATCACAGCGTTTTCCTGACCTCAGACACTTTGAACATAAGGATCTGGTTAGTGAGGATATCATTGTGTGATGTAACAGGGCCTGGCAACCCTCAGGACAATACGAGTCTCCTTTCTGTGTCCACTTCATCAAGGCCAAATGGCCGAACGGAGGAAGAAAAAAAAAAGCTTTAAGAGTTTTAAGAGACCAACACCCAGTCGTCTAGTTTTATAAGACAATTTTGATATAAAATCATAGTCTGTAGTAATATCTGTGTATATATATCTATGTATTACATGTTTATTTATTCATATATGTAAAGAGTACAGACTTTACTACACGTTCTCTAAATATTTAGTATGCTACTTTTTCACTTTGTTGATTGTATTAGGAACATCCGAGTTGAACCTTAGGCTGGGCATGTTTTCATTGTGGTTCTCTAATTTTCTGGCTGGTTGTTAGAATGTTCTTTATTTTGTTAATCCAGGGCCCATGTGCAGCTGTGTTTCATCCTTTTTGTAAGGTTTGATTTGCATAAAAAAAAAAACACTACTAATAATAATCACTTCTGTCAGACTTGGACTCTGACTGGCCCCCGGCTTTAGGTCTTTTATTGGAAACATGCATACATTTGAAATCACATCAGAAATAAGTTGTGTTTGTTTTTGCACAACATTAAAAAAAAAAAAAAAAAAAAAATCAATTTTCTCGTGATATACTTGTGTTATTTTTATGGATGATTTCTCAAATCAGCTTGAACTAATCATAGACAGGCTTTCAACACCGGAGAGATTCTGGCTCTCTCTCTCCTCTTCTTCTGAGACAGACTTTCAGAAGGATGCCAAATCAGCACAAAGTGTTATTTAGCTTTTGTGGTCAAAATTTCATAAAAATTTTCAATAAGCTTATGATTACTGCAAGTCAGAAACATAACCCGAGAACAGGGTGGCCATTCTGTGCGGTTTCACGTCCGCGTTCGTGTGTCTGGTGGGGGTCCGAACACAGAGTCTCCGTTGTCCGTCCGCTACGCTGTCGCCACATCTACCTCCAGTCGCCGCCGACAAAGACATCCCAGTAGCTGCGACCGGCACTGCACCCCACACACACACACACAAACACACATTCAGTGCCCCAGTGTGTACCGATAGACAGTGGAGTAGCTGTGTCGGCTGCCAGTGCTCAGAGAGGGCCACTTTGTTTCACCTCTGACTTGGATTCACGCCAAACAATCCGAGAGTCGCTCACTGGGTCACTTGATGAAGTAATTGAATGGGGAGTTTATAGTTGTGCAGTGTAGTTGCTTTATTATTTTTTTTTTTTCTCCGCGAGGTGCTTTATTGCTTTCTATTCCAATGCTCAGTCGCACAAATCAGTGTCACTGTCCTTGTAAAATGTTTTTTTTTGTTATATGAGTAGCCAGTTTGTCCGCTGCAGAATGAAAGATCAGTATTGCGAGCGTCGGTGCGAATACATAATGATTGAATGTGCTTTTGTTGATGCTTCTCGTGGACACAGTCGGCTGTTGAAGTGATAAATTGATTGACTGAAAGCTATTCAACGACTCTGATGATCATTTATTAAGGAAAAACACCAAATGTTCACAGGTTTCAGCTGTTCAAATGAGAGAATTTGCTGCTTTTGTAATTTCATATTGAATATTTTTGGTTTTTGGACTGGTGGTCAGACCAAATAAATTCTCTAAAGACATCAGCTTGAGCTCTGGGAACATTTTTCACTATTATCAGATATTGTAGCGATGAAATAATAAAAAAAAAATCCAAGGGAATGATAGAAAATGAGTTCATTCTTAGTTGTAGCCCTGTTGAGGATTGATAACAGTTTTCTACCATTACATCATAATGACATACATTCATTTCAATGTTACTTTGAAAAAAAAAGGTCCCGTGTCTGACAACAGCTTTCCTCTTCTTCCTCAGGACCTGGAGATCGTCTACTCTTACCTCCACGGCATGGAGGCCTTGTCCAACCTACGAGAGCACCAGCTGAGGTGAGTGTCTCTCCTCACATTCCTGCTACTTAATTAACATAACTTAGAGCTTGATATTCCAATCACATGAATTTCAAATGCAAATTTAAACACTGTGACAACTCCTCAGCGTCTGCTCCATAACAGTTTTAGTCAGGGGTGGAAAATTAACACCGAGCCGCCAGCCAGATGCTGGTGAACGTCGTCTGGCTTTCTAATCATGCAGTCGCTCTGCCCTCCAACTACTCGTTGGCTGGAATTATTTTACTCTCTAAAAAGCAAATCTGGCTGCTGAGAGTGACAGAAATCCATCTCTGAATGTGACTGGCACTTAAAAAAGTACATTTTCTTGATTGGGTTGTTATGTAGACACAACACACAGCAGAATAAATATTAAAGTTATAGATTAGTGTAAAACTTATCACTGTTCTAGATAAGAAAGTGATACGATCTGTTGGTTCTTGTTGGTGTGTACACATTAACCTGATATTAGATGTCAACAACTTTAAACCTCTGAAACAAGATTTTGGCTTTAAGTGTTTAACTATATCTGATATCTGAGTCACAATCTGAACTCACATTTTTCTGACTGCTGAAAGCAGGTTTCATTTGTATTTGATGGATTAACTTTGACAAAGTAGTTTTAATTTTGTGAAGAGTTTTCAGAGAGCTCTACTGTTCAGGGAACTACATGTAGCCTATAAGCTACTCTCAGACCAAGATTGATCTGAAACCCTCTTTCAGAAAGCTGCAACTTTCCCAAACAGACAATCTGACAATGACTCGTATAGTGAAAATAAATCAGCTACTGTGGTAAGTTTATGGAAAACAGTGCAAAACAGTTTGAACTTCAATACCCAGAAACCATATAGTGACACATTGAACCTCATATATGTTTACAGACAAGGCTGATCTCTTTGCAAAATGGACAAAAAAGACAAAGACTTGACTATATTGAGTTTTCTCAGAATTAGCGTTTGAATATTATAGTCTAGGAATTTGTTGTAGTTCAGCTACAACTGAAACGATTTACTGATTGAAAAAATGAATCAACAGCAATTTTGATACTGGATTGATCACTCAAGTCATTTTTTTAAGCCAAAATTTACCAAAAGCTCCTCATACGTGATTATTTGCTGGATTCTTAGTTTTCTATGATTTTACAATGATTGTACAATTAATATTTAGCTAGTGCTGCAAAACAAGAAGTTTGAAGATGCCACTTTGGGCTTCTGGAGATTGTGATTGCTAGTTTTTTTTATTATCAGACATTTTATAGACTTAACCAACTGATAATGACAATAATCATTACCGGTATAATTTCCGCTCTGGCATTTTGTCTGTCGGAATCAGAGTCCATATCTAATTACAGACAATAAAAAGAGACATTTCTGTCCGTCGAAGCAAACTTTCATGATTCAGGCAGAAAAGACAAGTGCATTATTACATAACAATCTTCAAACTCGACCTAATGTCCTAACCTAAACTGATGCGAACACTTAGTTCATCCCATAACTTTGCCTTTTGCACTTCCTGTCACCGCATTAGCCCCTGCCCATCCTTCTGTCTGCCATAGACTCTCCAAACAGTGCATGTCAGAAGTCCGTTCCCAGCATGCCTTGTGTGCATACATGTGGATTATACTGGCGAGGGAACAATGTAGCAGTACATGACCCGCGAGCTGGAACATTCCACTGTGTGACCCCTCGGAGGCCTCCCACCCCACAGTAACCTCTCTCTCTCTCTCTCTCCCTCCCCTCTGTTTGGATGCTGAGGAATGTCCCCATGGTCCCAGAGTCCAACCTACCACCATCCAGCCAACTTTGGTTTCCCTAACTTTAAAAAAAAAAAAAGCCAGCCAGACATCCCACTAACTATGGGATTATGTTATAGTTCTTTTTTTTTTTTTCATCTGGGAGGAATGTGTTGTTTTTCTTCTGCGGTTCATTTTCACAGCGACTTGTTTTTTAGAGCTGGGATTGTTTTTCAGTGCTTGTGTAACGGGGGGGGGGGTGGGGGGGCTACAACACGACAGCCGCCCCCAGCTATTTTTGAAGCCTTTTGTGTTTTGATTAGCTACTGTTTACTATAGTTGCCTGTCTGTATGGTGAAGCGCACTTGTCTTCTCTAGAGGCGTCATGGGAAAGCCTGATGTACATGAGTGTTTTTTTTTTACACATATATGAGGGGAAAAAGGGCCTTTGATTGGAAACACATGACCCTTATGAAACGACTGAATACAAAACAATCTAAGAAATTATGTTATGCCAAATGTTGTGTTAAATTGGTTGAATAATGGCAGCAGTTTGGAATTAATCACATGAAAACAAATCAAGTTGAAGTTCACTCTGGCTCCTTCATGGACGCAACGGGAGTATAACACCAATCTATGCCTAATATAGGAAGAGAGGGAATAATTAATACCTAATTTACTTGACACTTGTTTTTTGGGGCAGAGGCACATGCTGTTTTGCTGTTTTACTGCCCTTAAACGAAGCATTAAACCATCATTGACCACATATACAAGACTTGGATTGTGCTCAGTAGCTATGAGAGTGTTGCACTAGGTTTAATGTAGCTATATTACACTAATAAGCTGAATACTGCCCTCTCTGGTTGAAAAGCCTTTGTGATTGGATGTGGTCTGAAGTATGATCTGTTGCGCCTGTAACCACACCCGATAGTGATGTCACGGTGTCCTAGTGTACACCTGCACCTGTACATTAGCCTACTGCATTAATGTAAGAAGTTAAACCACTGGAGGTCAGCAAAAACAAGATTTTCAGAGCTTTTCAATCACATCAGATCATTCAACTGTAAGGTTTTTATTTGTAGAAGATGCATTTCGTGTTTTCATGACCTTAGAATGAGCCCTTCATATCTACATAGGGAGCGGGTCCTGTTCCGAGGAGCCCGCCATGTTTCACCACCATGTTTCTACAGTCTAGGGCCAAACACTGGCTCTAGAGAGGGCCTTTCCTGTTTTTCTTGAGTATCGTGGCCACCGTAGGTTCTCCTACACGCCTGGAAGGGGAGGGGCGAGGGGTATTCAGTTGGTCGTAATCTGTAACTTCACTACTAGACGCCACTAAATCCTAAATCATATAAATTATCAGCTACAAGTATCTGTCGCTGATAGCAGCTGAAGGTAATTCTGAGCAATGCAGGAACCAACAGAGTAAATGACAATATATTTCATCTGAAAATAAAGTCCTGGGATCACAGATTGATGGTATCTAACCGTGCCAGACAATAAAATACGGCATTTACTGGATTCTGCATTTTAAGTAATGACCCTATAAAAGCTCAGTCCATTAATTTTTGTCTGTTTTGTAATATTATTTACAAGTCTTCTATTGAAATAAATGTATTATTTCATCCTTTTTATTGTCTGACTGGCTCTTTTCCCTTCCCTCTCCTCTCTGTCCCTGCAGGATAATGTGTGAGACGGTGCGTTATGAGAGACACGAGGCCAACGAAGTGCTATACTAGTAAGTACCACTCTGTCTGGAACTCTTTTGGGGTGGATGCCAGCGTGTTGTGAATAGATATTGATGGTATTTGGACAAATACACGCATCTCTACTAGTGTATAAGCACATAAAAAACAAAAAAAACGGCAGCCAATGTAACAATATTTCATTTCTAAGTGCTCAGAAACACATTTCGGGCCCGGCTGTAACTCAGAGTTATCGATGAGCCGGAGCGTACCGGGTGTACACGGCGGAGCGACCCGGGTGACTTAAATGAAAGCAAATGTCCATAAAGCACCGATGCAGTAAGACCATGCCTTTATGAAAGTGTGTGTGTGTGTGTGTGTGTGTTTCAATGCCACAACAAAGCACTTTAAAACATGGGATAGAAGGGATTTCCAGTCTAATTTCAGCTTGATTTAATAAGTCACTGTGTGTTGAATCGACAAAGAATAACTAGCAACGACAGCTTCTAAAAGCATTTCCTTCAACGGGGAGAAAGCTAGCTAGTAGCTAGCGGCAACGCTCCTCTCAGGTAGGTGCTGTAGAGGGTTAGTATGGTTTGAAATCCATATTGACAGCTTCTCAGTGTATTCTGGACTCATTTTGAAAGGCTGCCGCAACTTCAGTAAACAGTGAGCACACACGACGTTCGACTGCTGTCACACGTTAGCGTCTTCCCAACACCCATAGTGAGAATTAAGACAGTTAATTAACTCTATCAGCATCTCGAGGGGCTAGAGAGTGTGTGTTGTCCCTTCTTTGCCTCTTGATCCTGTGTGTGTGTGTATCTGTGTGTATATGTGTGTATATGTATGCATGTGTGAGTGTGGTGGGGGATGATGGGAAAGAGTCAACACCTCATTAGAAGCCCACTTGGCGGTGTGGGAGCTGATTAAACAATAGGAATGCAGATTAAGCGGTGGTCGAATAATAGACTCCAGTTTCAGCAAGATTCCCTGAGGTCCACCACACCAGTCACAACACACACACACACACACACACACACACACACACACACACACACACACACACACACACACACCCTAGCCTGCTTTGCAAGTTTAGTAGTATTGTTATTCCTGGATATTCCAGTCAAAAATGTAGACTATGCAGATCCATACTAATATGCGAAAAGTACATCCACGCTAAGCTGGCTAAATCTGAAAATGCAAATTCTCTCCGTCTACACTGAGCTTGCATTTTCTACAGAGCTTGTTTTAAAAAAAAAAAAAAAGAAATCTAAATCTTGGGCTTTAGTCTGGACGGGTAAGTCAGTGTAAGTCCGCTCTGATACCGTAAGCGGTAACGTAAAGAACACTTCCTCTCACCTCAGTCCCGTTCTATAATTACTCATCTCTAACGTCAATATAGCCGATCACACAACACAGCTGTTATCATTAGCGTGTATTTGTGTTAATTTTGTCCCACAACTTTGTGACCATAAAAAGTCGAGTCGATCGTCATCTCCTCGCAGCAGCAGCAGCACAGGAAAAAAAAAAACTGTTGGCCTGGTTAACAGGTAGTATTTATAAGTCGGGATCAAATCTCTATTTTCTGCTCCTTCAGCTGTCAACAGAAAAAAAAAAAAAACAGAAAGACAAGAAACAGAGCAGAGGTTTAACTAGCTGAACCTCAGCAGAAAAAAAACAGACTGTGTATCTCTTAGTTCTTAGATGTTCCCTGTGATACACACTTTTTTTTTTTAGTTCACCAACTTCAAGGAAAAAGAAAAAAAACAACAGATTTTATTTATTTCTGAAAATGACCTGAAAGCGCTAGCATGTCATTTTCACATGTAAACGGTATTTTCAGATTTAGCTGGCTGAGTTTGGACACAGTCAAAGAGGGAAACTGTCTGTACTTTTGCTTAGTTTACGTCTGGGCTAAAGCACCGAAACACAGCAGGTTATTTTCTCTTTGGTTTATTGCTTCATTTAATTAGCATTTGTGTGTACATTCTCGTCATAGTTACTAGTTGTGTCTTTTTATGCAGCTGCTTGTTTGCATGTAATTGTGTACATGTTGCATTCATGTGTGAACTCGTAAAATGTGGCCACGGCTCTCCCTGATAAGAGCTGGATGTTAAACAGCAGCAGATCCGATCGAGTTTGTTCCTCCGCAGGATGTTAATCAGCCTTCTCCTCTGAAAACACACGCTCTCAACAGCCCGTCTTCATGTCTTCGTCTGTTTATAACAAAGCAATAATCTGCTGGGAAATGAGGGCTCTAAAAGTCAATTGGCGAATTTAATTGAGATAGTATCTCTATTAAGTTGTAAAAAAAATTGTATGGCTTATACATTGAGATGTAGCAAAGACAGCTGTGATGTAAAAATAGTACATTTCCTTAAAGGAACACGCCACCGCAAAAATCAAAGATATTTATAGTTAAGCTAATATGTTGATGCATCAGTGTTAAATGTCTTTTTTCTGGTTTGAGTCCCTTGAAACCAAGAAGTAAGTGCCTCTTTCCAGAGATGTCATTTTGCATCAACAATCATTAAAAAAAAACATTTACAAACATTAACTTTATGTTTTAAATTGAAATGACATTTACATTTGACCAAACTTTGAATTGTGGGACACTCTTTATCCACTTTATCCAATGATGGATGGGAAATATGGATAAGAATTTCTTTCACTTTATGTCACTACAGTATTACAAGGGTGATATTGTGATACAGCACATGGAAATTCATTTGAAAAACCAGATGATAATTAACACTGAGTGATATTAACAAACTCAATTATTGTGATTATTTTAAAACAAATACCTTGATATCAGTTTATAACAAAATAGTGCAGGGATCACGTTAGGGAACACTCTTTGAAAACCAAACTTGATACAATGATTCACTGTTCATTGTATTGAGCTTTACACTCAAATAAGATCAAAAAAATCATTTAAAGCAGCCTTAAAAACCTGAAAAAGACATTTGATGCATATTTGGATTTTTATGAAAAAAAAACAAATCACAGATGATGTTGAAAATGATGTTAAGACATTGATGTATCAATGTTTTGCATAGCTGTAGAGATAACTGCCCTTGCTTCATATAAATTGGAACCAAATTTCAATTTGTCTGGCAGCCATCTTTCTTATTGGCATTCCTTCCTCATCCAGAGAAACATTTTATATGGAACCAAATGGACTCATAGACAGCATTTTTTTTTCTCTTTCCTTTTTTATACAAACACCCCTGTTGAATAAAAACACTCCTAGATTCCAACTAATGACCTCGTTAATGACCCGTTCACCCACAATCTCGCTGCTATCAGTATCCACGGCGGTTGGCGGTTCTGGAGTGATGATAGCACGATAAGGGTAATAGTTTGTAAAAGTACTCGTTTTTCCTGCCTGGGGCTCTGCATAGATTGCCAGAGTGCTAACGCTACATGCATGCATACACATGCACAGTCACACACAGTATCTCATGAAAACATCCCCATACTGCAAAAAAAAAAAGCTTGAACCTCTCAGGATTTACCATCCAGAGATTATAGCGCTAAAGCCCTTCTGAGATGGAGGCTGACCTGGCACATTTTACAGCGGCTGGTGAAGAGGGTTAGTATCTTCTGGTTACCTCCTCCATGTCAGCTCTTTCAATGCAACCCTCGACCTTTGACCTTCACTGGTTTTGTGTGGTCCAAATGCTTATGCAGTTATACAATTAGTTTGTTTGGGAGTATAATTTGTTTTGTAGACTTTGATAAACCATGGGTGTTGCTCTAAACATTAAATCTGTAACCATTTTGATAGTAGATTAATCATTTAAGTCATTATTTAAACAGAAATGCCAAAAGCTGCAACAGTTATTTTCATTATTGATTAATCCCCTGATTATTTTCTCAACTAATTGATCGTTAGTATTGTCTACAATAAATTTACAATGATATAAAACAGAGAAAAAACAGCAAATCTTCGTATTTTAGGAGCTGGAACACGATACACGATATAATATTCAGTCTACTCATTATCTCGTATCATGGAAACAACTGAAGGTGAAGACAGTTGCCCTTTCCTCTGTTTATTTATCGGTAGCTTTCTTGTCACGATAACTCACATTTTAATTCTATACACGGCTGATTTTTTTTGCCACCCGGCGTGACCTTCATGCTGAAATCCCATTTCACCGTCACAGTCAGAGAGCTATACGTGTTGATAGAAAATAATTAAAAAGAGGAAGGAGGATTCGTCTCTTGGCAGTGGACTGCATCGGTCAGTGTCAAACAGCTGATATCCATATTTGAACCAGAGTTCACCAAAACTGGTCGACCAAGCTGTTGCCAGGAGAGATAAACAGAACATTAAATATAAATAAAATAGCATTAGTAAGGTATTAATACAACATAACAATACTTAAGAAGAGCAGTTTGCTCACTGTGATATTTTAACCCTTGGCTGAGGTTCAGGGGGAGCAACACCCCCCGGTGCAGCTGTCGGAAATTCGTCCCCCTCTACCAGCTCTCCTGTTCCCTGTGATGCTGTGAAGCTCAAGACAATATCACAGCAGGGTAGACGAGGAAACTCAGTGGAAGATGGAACTGAAAAACTCATCACATCCCACCAGTTAGCATCTATAATTATACATTCTAGTAAATACAGTATGTACAGCACTGACATGGAGACACTAGTCATTTCACAAGTATCTCTAGTGTATGTGAAGAAAGTTTCTGACAGCTTCCCAAACATTTTTTTTTCTTTTGCTGTTCTAAATCCCCAATCTGCCGGTGAGAAATATTTAAACTTATTCTTCCCAATTCCTGAACATTAAACATTAAACCCATAATTGTCTCCCATCGCTATTTTAAGTTTTTGTTTGTTGGGCAATTGTGGTACGAATGCTCAGTTTCACAATGTCACCGCACCATTGTGGCATTTAGAGGCTCTTGAGAGTTTCATGGCGAAAGCATCATAACAATAACAACTTAAAATCGTCATATTTTTAGCTCCTTGTTCATATCGTACGTAGATGTGGCTCTTGTGTTTTAAAACTCCTGACATCTCACCATCCTGTGTCCAAACTCTGCACCCATTTTAACCCTTGTGCTTTGTTGACATTGGGTCTACTTCCTGATTGTTCCTGGTCCCACAGACCCTGTTCTCATACATACATACAAATAAATATAATAACTAAAAAATCAACCATTTTCCCTTCAGATATGGCCTGTATTTTGTTCTTTTCTTTTGGCCTCATTAAAAGCTAATATCTAAAAACGTATCCAAGTGGTACCATTGGCACAACTTGAGCGTTCACATTTGATGAAGGTGACAAAATACACAAATGACCATAAATCATTGTTATTACACTAAATAAGGTGTAATATGTTGTGTTTTATGGGTTATATTGCATTAAACAAATATATAAATACTTTGTTTGCCAAATTAATTCACAGACAAAGATGTTGTCTTTACTTTGGCGTCAGTTAGACCACAAACTGCTTGTAAATGGACAAAAATGTTATAAAACTAGAGATAAATAAATAGACTTATTTGGGATTTGGGAGGGGTATCTATCTATTGGAGCTGCAGTGATTCATTAATTTCCCAATTGAAAGAAAATGAACCAGCAGCTACTCTGATAATTGAATCATCGTTTAAGTAATTATTCAAGCAAAAATTGTATGGTTCCAGGTTCTCAAATGTGAGAATTTGCTGCTTTCCTTGGTCTTATATTGTCATAAACTGAATATACTTGGGTTTTGTACTGTGAGTTAAATAAAAAAAAAGACGTAGGATATTATGACGGACTTGTCATGATTTTTGTAGACCGAATGATTAATTGATTAATCGATAATGACAACAATAATTAGTTGCAGCCCTAAAATTCATGTTTTATGACTGTGATACCAAACAGATGTGACGGGTCATTGTCATCAGTTCAGAATCATGTTTATAAGCCTACCTTATCATTTTTTCCTCAGTTTCATCATTTCAAAAGGTGACATTTCACTCTTGAATGATATTCTTCATCTCGTCAAGCGTCAAACCTGCTATAATACAAATAATAATCATATAATCACCCTTCCCTCGCCCCTGCATCCCCCTTCCACCGCCACCATGGCACTCCTATAACCCGATTCCCCACTGCTAAAGGCTTCCCGTGGGGGGGGGGGGGGCTGGGTGATGTTTAGTATTTGACAATTGCTTCCAGTACGCATGACCCAGTTCAGTCAAGCTGTCGTGGCACATAAGAGTCTCCTATCTCCTACTTTTTTGGTGTCTTTTCTTCCTCCTCCTCCTCCTCCTTTCTCTGCCATGTGAGGTGCTCCCTTCGCTCGGTACATCTCTGTGCCAGCAATTAATAATTGAGCGTTTCATTTGTGTCGTCTCGAATGCGTGGAAGAACCATAAAAGGACGGAACGAGTCTGGAGGGAGCCGGGATGGAGATCAGTAGAGGGAACAGAAAAAAAAAAGAGAGAGAATGGATGGCAGCGAGGGAGATTTTGCCCTGTGTCAGTAGGGTGTGCTGTCTACAGCCTCATTAGTTCTGCAAGGAAAGAGTGGAGAGGAGGAGGAAGGTGGGGCGAGACTTTGTTCTCAGTGATTTAAAAAAAAAAAAAAAAAACTCAGTCAGCACAGTGATGCTGGGTGTGAATATATATGTGTGTGTGGGGGCGGGTGTATAAAATGCATCCGTCCTTTACCTTTCCGTAAGCAAAAACCAGTCCCACCTCGCTCGTGTCTGACTGGCCATTGATTTTCTTTTTTCTTTTCCCTTTAGTTCAATTAAAAACTCTCACTCAGACCAGGTGAACTGCTCAGCGATAATCACACAAACTGCTGCCTTATTAACACCAGAGCACCTTTTAAGTACAAGAGATGCGTTCAGCTTGATGAGTAGACGTTCGTTTACCGTGATGAGGTGGCGTTTCAAGGCAGCGAGTGGTAAACAGACAGTCAGAGGCTTCACACGAAGAAACATCCATTTGAATTTCCAATTTGGCTGATGTGCATTATCTGTAGAAATGTATTATATCAGGAGAAGCCCCTTAATATGTATCAAGTTAATTATAGGTTTTGCACCTTTAGGTGAAGCCTAACTGCAGAAGCTGCACTGATGCAGGCTGATAATAATCAAGTAAATGTCACAATTGTTTCAGAAGTGATATCATAACTCTTCCCCCACTGTTTTAAGGAGTAATGTCCTTTTAAAAGCTTTCGTAAGACATGAAATAAGTAAAGCCTCCTTGATTTGGGAGGCACAGTTCTATTTCACAATTTTAGTGTGAAAGAAATGTGTCTGTTGTGTTTAATGTTTACTCGAATGAGAATTAAAGGCACCAATTTAAGAAAGAAAATAGCAATATCTAGAAAAATATGATTATTTCAGTAAATTTTCAGTCATAATGCAGCTTTAGTAAAAGCAGCATTAAACGGTATGAGTATTCGTCCCGAACGAACCATCACGATAAGGATGTTACGGTTCGGTGCATCCAGTCATATAAAGAATACACTCCGTGACCCAAACAATTACTGCCAAAATAGTTTAATAATCCACTTACTGACATGTGGAACAATAATTCCCACCCGGAACGTTTTGGCAGCGCTCCACTCAGCTGTAGGATGAATGTATAGCTAGCCAGCTTAGCCAATGTAGCCTGGTTACCCTGGTTACCCTGTAGTGTAACTGCCGTCAGAATGACAAATGAGAGACCCATGACACTGACCAAGTGCAACATTATTATTTTGGCAAATGAGCCATTGTTGGATATATACATTTTTCAAAATAAAGGACCAAAATGTTATTTTCTACGTTTTCTTTTTTTTCCCCTGCTGTACCGTGAATCATGACCCCAAAACCGAGGCACACTAGAACCGTGAATTTTGTGCACCCTTACACCACTATTGCTGACATGCCTATTTTCGTGCACCATTACCAAAACTTCCTGTCAGATTCCCAGCACTGGAGAAAGATGGTATCAGCGTTACGTGTCATGAGAATACTTCCTTGTAAGGTTTCTGCTTCCTCTTTACTGTCAGAGGGCTGGAAGGTGACGTGTTTTGATCTCGAGCTGTCAAACAAGGAATTTCTTAAAATCACAATAGATCTCGACTGAAAGTAAAAACACACACCGCTGCTTTGTTTCAGCTCCGGCAAAACTAACTTTGAAGCACAAGCAACCCTATGCTGTATACACCCGAAAAAATGGAGGTGAAAATTATATTCAACAGTAAACAAACCAAGATGGTGCAACAGCAGTCTTCTCCGTGATATTTGAACCGACCTGCACGGCGGCTGCATATGTTATATTTGCCCTGTGGGCTTTCGTATATAAAATGAAAGCACGCATTAACTTTCTTATCCATCTCCGTAGCATTTGTTTACATTCTCTGTAGGTTCTCTGATAATCCAGCATGTAATGGTCCTAGAAGATTCAGCGTATCTCGGTCTTGTGAGATTATCTCTTTGCAATCCCTGTGAAAGCCCCGAGATGAGTGAGATGAACAAGGAAACAAAATCTGTTATCCTTTAGCGTGCTTTATTAATACGGATGGAAATCTATACTTAGCAAGTTGTTTATCTAAAGACAAATTCTCTTTGATGTCCCCTTAATAAGGGCTGCGGTTCACTAGAGCCGCCACATAATACTTTAAACCTAAAAAAAAACTCCTCTGTAATTAAAATCTACAAAAAAAAATGTGTCTCATAAGTCCGGCGCTAGTGTGTAGATTTGTATACTTGTTGTGTATTTTTTGTTTACCAGTCATGTCGTAACAATGTGCCAGCCAGCTGCATCATCCAGGGGTCAGTTTGAGTTTACTTCGTCTGTGATGTCCAATTTCCTTCTCCGTGTGTTTCAGCGGGGCCATGGGTGTGGGTGGATGAGAAATGATTCCTCAGTTCATTCATAGTTCTCTCTCTCTCTGTCTCTGTCTCTCTAACACTCTCTCATGTTGTCTCCCTCTCTTGTTTCTTTTTTAAAAAATCGGGCGATCTGTATTTGGCACAGCAGTCTTACATCGCTGAAGCGTTAAATTGCAGCGACAGTGCGCCGCCATGTAGATAAGACAAACGACAAAGCAAATATGTAAACATAAAAGAAAGGACTTTGTCATCTTTTTTACTGACTGGTGCTCATTGTCTATCTACAGAATGTCATTATACAGTATGAGTTGACCATTTAATAACCTGTTACTGTAAAAAGTACTAGATTTCTTTATAGGTTTGATTAAAAATATCATCACTTTAAATTGCCAAACATACAGTATATGACATTAAAAAGTCAACTTATCATTAACTTAATTCAATATTTATGATAATCATGTTTTGGTCATCTACTAACAGAATGTATTCATGTATTCGATGCTAATTTGTGGCTATTGTCTCTCTCTTTTTGTCTTGCAGCCCTGATGACATCGGAAGCTGCTGGTACATCCTGTTATCTGGCTCCGTCTTCATCAAGGAGTCCATGTTCCTGCCCAGAAGCAGGTAAAGATCATCAGCCATTTTGATTCAGGGCGCCATTTGAAGGCTCGATCTTGGCACTAACATGCGAGCGGCGTCCTCTCTTCAAAGCCTGTTTAGAACAGTCACAAAGGAAGATAAAAGGCTAATCCTGGACCGGCAAAAGAGAGAGAGCCAAGTTTGATTTATTCTATCTCAAAAAAAAAAAAAAGTTTGATTTCTCTCCTCTTTTCAGCCTTGTCTTATCCAGAAGACTAAACACTAGTGATTCCTTTTACCAAAACTGTTGATTGATTGATTTCTCAGAAGCTTTTACCTGATAATCAACTTCTCTATCAGAAAAATAGATGTTCTCCATCACTGAAGAAACCGTCGCTGCAAACTAACTCTTGTTTCCGAGAAGCAACAAACGCATCCTATTGTTCCAAACCGTTAGACAATGTGTCCACATATGAAATATTCAGCAGCGAACCGCCGCAGCTAATGCAGCTTCGTGTCACTCGCTAGTCTAATCTAAAAAGTCCTGATACCCCGGTACGTCACATACACACTGTAGTCGCTTCTATCTGCTTAAAAAAAAAGGGTGCTGTTCTGTATTTAATCGGATCTAACTCCACAAGAACCGCACTTTCTGAGGCTTATTGCAGGGCACCAGACATGACATCAGCATGCAATTGTAGAGAAAACATTCACATCATTTATATTACATAAACGCTCCGTGTGCCTTCCGGAGGGAAAGTCCAGAACGAAAAAAGAGAGACGCTGAAATGCACACTAATGTTTTAATGAAATGAATATAATTCTGTCCCCTTTTCTCATAAGTCAGGTCGCACCAGAAACAAATATTTGAGTATTGGAAGACCGGAGAGCGGTAGAGAGAGGGAGTTTGTCATCAGGTCCCTCCTCCGTGATGGATAATAATTATCTACGACGGCTTCAGAGCTCTTAAGATTCATGTTCCTCTCTCTCCAGCTCTCAGCCATCAGCTCACAGCAGCAGCGATCACCACCTCTGAAGCCAAGACCCAAATGTTAAAAAGCTGTGATTTCACAAGTGGATCTGTTACATGAACCGTCTCCGTGGGCGTCTCGGAAAACAATGATCTTTTTCATCCATTAGGCTTGCGTAACATACCTACGGCCACTCGTAGCTCCGGGCCGCCGCTTTAGCCTGCGGAGCGGAACCGCCCCAGCGGTGCGAGAGCGGGTCGGCAGCGGTCATCCTCCAGATTCACATTGAACGTGGGAGGCATTTAGAACACGCAAGACTATCGGAAATGTGCCAAAAAAAAACCTGCTTCCCTCTTAAATATAACCTTTTCAGTTTTGCCAAGGTGAAAGTATGTGTGGGATGCCGGAGGGGGATTTGCAGATATTGGCAGATTAAAGTTAATGCCCGACCGCAGTCACAGGGGAGGAGAGGGCTCTGAAAATGTTTACTAAGCATATGTTGCAAAGGAAGCCTGGGGAGGGATCCGGTCCTCTGTGTGGGTTATAGGGTTGATAATTAGTTCAGTTTTAGTGTGATGTCAACAACACAGTACAAGCCTGTCTTGTTTCTTGGAAATTTCACCACTGCGGATATGAGGATTTCTTAAAAGCTTTGTAGTAGAAATGTGCATTTATTTTTGCCGCTCTTAAGGGGGAATCCTACAACAACCAGAATGCATTGCGTGCATCCTGTTCAATCAAACTGACTCTACTGATACTGTGCGTTCACAGCCAGCAGAGCACCAGAGACAAAGTTAGTGAGCATTATATTTCTTTACTGAGGCTTATTTTCATTTACAAAATGTTTTTCCTCATCGAGTCTGGATCTGTCACATCGGTGGAGAAACTCAGCAGCTGGAGTTTGTGTGTCAGGCTGCAGTTGTAACGTCGCTTCCTCTGCCAGACTCTGTTGTGTCTGATTCAACAGCACAGTACTTGGCCTTGTATCATGAAACTAGTTTTCATCCAAATATTCTGATGTTTTAAAGTATATAGTTGTATGATATTCTAGTGTCTGCTTTTCCCTATCGCTAGCATAACATGTTAGGTAGTTTTTTGGGTTTTTTACTGTCCTTGAAGGCACCACTACAGAAAATGCAGAAACATAGTTTGTAACATGGCGACATGGAGGGAAATTAAACATTATTCATTTGCACTTTGTAACATTTCTACTCACATTGTAATGATACATTGCTGGTTGAAAATCAGCAAAGTTTCCCTTTTAATATCATTGACAGGTTAACCGCAGTCCAGTCACAAAACGTATTTATTGAAAATCGTAATCGAATTTGGATAAATGTGGTTTATCGTTCAGCTTTACGTCATATTATTCAACTCACCGCAGCGAGCTTTGACTGTTTGAAAAGAAAAAAAAAAAGAAAATTGCGGGCAATGAAGCAAAACCAATTCCCTTAATGACAAGAAGACATTTTTTGAAACGGTACATTCAAAGTGACACATTATGACTCAAGGTTTCAAGGAGTTCTGGGTCATGAAACTCACTCAGCACTTGAATGTTTAACCGGAGGATGAAAAAGAGAGCAGCAAAACTGTTTCTCAATGTATTCTAAGTAACACGTCCAGATAAATTCATACTTACGGTAATAAATATGAAATCAGCTGTGAGGCGCTTAACAGATAACGTTGTCAGTTTAACTAGAAGTCTGATGTCAAGATACAGAAGTGTCGGGCTTTTCAGAATTATCATGAAAAGAGACGTTGATGTTCTGATTTCTGTGTATTTATTTCTTTACTCAGATTTTAAGATTTAATGTTTGGTATTGAGGCCTGAACCATTATTGTATCTTTTCAAAATTATTATTTTATTATGTCAATTTCAATTTACAGTATTTATTCAACATTTGCTTCCTTCAAACTAGGAATATTCTTTTCTTTCATTACATTTTTTTTAATGGGTATTGTGACAAAGAAAAAAAACAACACATCCACACTGCATCACCTAGTCTATAAAGAGGAGAAATAGTGAGCGCAAAATGGCTCGGAGGGGAAATTGGTTGTGACATGAGGAACTGAACGGAGTCCAGCGGGACTTCCTGAAGCTTTTAAAGATGTGGTGGAATTGGGTTTCAGACAAGCCCTACCCAGAAATGGCTGTTCATATCTACACTGGCAGCAAGGTTGAAAACCTGATACGCCTCCATCATTCTCTCTCTCTCTCAGTGCTGCTCTCTCTCTTCCTCTCTCTCTCTGCTCCCCCTCCCCTCCCCTCCTCTCCTCTCCGGTAGCTGTAGTGAGATGTGATCCAGAGGAAGATGAATGACTCAGTCATTAAGAAGCTTGAGCCCTGCGCCTTGTTTAACCCAGAGGCCGGCGTGAAATCGAATACAAGCCAGATAAATACATCTTAATAAGCGGGTGACACAGATTTAAAACACGTAACGACGCGCCGCGCGAAAACGTTTAATTAAAGTCGATGCGTCCGTTCCTATTTGATCTGTGACAGAAGTTCGTTTGTCTGGTTTTAAGATCCTCTGACATTTGACACAGACTTGGCAGAGGGAGGGAAGTTATTTCTAAAACAAATCATGAGTCAATGCTGCAACTCAACTTTTCTGCTAGTCGGCAACTTTTTTTTTTTAAAGAAATGGACAGAACACTCACATTTGGTGAGGAATGACAATATATTTTTTATATATATGAAGCGTTTTGGAAGCATCCTCATTTTAAAATGTTATGTAATGAGAATATTTCAGTTACAGTTTCAGTATTGTATGAAACTCTTAACTTACAACATGATATATAATTTATTAACCTTCTACTGGTTTCACTTCCTGTCCTCGACGGCGCTGCTTGTTTTCATTATCTGGATAGTCCGCTGGCTACAGGACTTTACCTCCGGTCATTCACAGAATGGCTTCCTATCAGTCCTCATATTGAGTATCCAAAACCACAACACATAACCGAATCAGCTCATATCAGCAACCGGGGGGGGTTTAAGTAAGCAGAGGAATGTCGGCATCATCGCTTTCGTACGTGGGAACTGCAGGAAAAAAAAAAAAAAAGTCATAAGAGTTCAAATCCTTACTGCATAGCCAGCAGCCGCCCAGGCAGACTCATCTGTGACTGTAAATGACATAACTGTAGATGATTTACTCTCTAATTGTGGGAATATAAATCTTACTCATCTCCTCCTAGCAGCGCTCGTATATCTTCTGTTGAAGTTGACGGACACTAATATCCTTTAAAAGCTGATTTTTTTTCAGTCCCGTCGCGATGGAAGCAAAGAGAATTGTTTTCCTCTTTTGTAGAGGAACACCATTTAAAAATAACTCCTGGGCTTCGGCCAACAGCGGTTCACATGAGCGTCGGTACCACAGTAATAAAACCATTCACAGATCACACAACCGCCTCTGAAGCACTGATCAAAACCTTCAATTGTTCTCTTCATGATATTATGAGTGACCAGGCTGCCTTTAAATGTGGAGTTGGAACTAGTTTGTTCATGAGTTGTGGGTCAGTTGGACATTTAGTCTACTCATGATTGAAGTTACTAGAAAGTTAAAGTTGAATCGCCTTGAAACCGACCGATCGATCAATCATTTGTGCCGTCTTCCATCCGAAGGTTGACTATCATTGTTCTCCAACTGTTTCTCTTGAGTCGTTCATGTCTTCTTTCTCCGCTCCATCTCTTCATGTCATTGAACCACATCACGCGTCGCCTTCCAACTCCTCGATTCCCTACAATCATCCCTTCCAAAACCCATCATCACCAGCCTTCCTCTGGTCCCCGCAGTCTTCGTCATAAAACACCTGTTGTCTCCTACCAGTTTCCAAAACCTTATCATTTGACATAAATCTTCTCCAGCTAAGCGTTCTCCTGTAGCACCAAGTGCATTTATCCTTTCTTTCTGCTTCCTACGTCATCGTCCGTATCTCTAAATCATTCGGAAGAACAGAAAAGATTTAGGTCTCAATGATCTGTTTTTCTTGAATTTGATGTACCGTGATTGAAACTGACAGATGTATCTAATCACGCTGGTAAAAGATGAGATGATTTAATTACATTTATTGTGAAGTTTTTACAGCGTTGTCACCGAGTTCATGAGTAACTTCTACAAAAAACCGGTCCGCACCTACACACACACACACACCTACACAAACCTACACGCCTACACACGCACATGCACACACACACGAACACACCCTCCGCCCTCTCACTCACTTGTAACCCTGTAGCAGGAAGTGAGTCGTACGCTGGAATGCTGGCTGTAGTCAACGCACCACATTACACAGAGAGAGAGAGAGAGAGAGGGAGAGAGAGAGAGAGAGGGAGAGAAAGGGGCAGAGCCACTGGGCAGAGGCTGATCCACACACACACACACACACACACACACACACACTTTTCAGAGCCACACACACTCCCATTCCCACACACAAAGCTCACACAGCAGCGCCGGAGTGCGTGCAGGACGATATGCCGCAGTCACACCGAAGTCTCGGGACTCGCTTTTTGGAGTTACTCCGGAATAACGTGGGGCAGATATTTTAGAAGGAGGATCCTCTTTATTTTATCAGGCGGCGGTGGTGGTGGTGTGTCGCTCCGGGTGGAGTTCGGAGCGCCGGGGGTAAGTTTCCAGACTACCGCAGCACTTATCTCCTGTAATATGACTCACTAAAGCTCTGCCTAGAAAACTTCAGTGTTTTTTGGTTGTAATTTTTAAAATCTGACTCGTCTCCAAGCCGGGAGCTGGTTGCAGTAAAACCTTCAAGTCTGGAATTTGAAACTCGACTTTGATGTTATTTTGGATTTGTCAGTGCGCAGTGTGTGCTGCCAGTAAAAAGGGGTGTGTGTTCTCCATATTTGGGGGGGGGGGGGGTTAGACACGAGTTTGGCAACTTTGAAACCAAAACAAAGATGGAGTCCCTGCTGTGGGGAGAATGTGTTTAGAGATGGATGATAGATGCGGCGATGATTGATTGACACTTCTTGGAAAAGTTTGGAACAGTTAGCCCAGTCTTTTTTTTTTTTTTTTTCTTCCTAAGCTCTCTACTTCAGTGCCCTTTTCTCTTTGCCATTACAATGTCAGTGAAGTTGTATTTTGGGAAGCAAAAGTCACGAGTCAATCGCACATTCTTGGCTGCAGTGTCAGCTTCTATTTCAGAAGTGGCGGGGCAAAGGTTCGGCTTATGTGTGTGTGCGCGCCGTTACTCTGAGGAATTCTGTTTATGTTTGCAAGGTGAGAGGTTGTTAGATGGTCAGCTGCGGCTCTGAGAGGATGTTGGTAAACCCCCTTCAAGCCTGGATGCTGTTTTCATTGACTTAACAGTCACGGCCAATCACTCCTGAGACTCTCCTCCTCCTCCTCCTCTGACCTCCTCCTTCTCTCTGCTGGGTCTAAAGTCTTGCATAACCAGGGAGTTTAATCTTTGTCCTTCTTAAGGGTCTGCTGGGTTAAAAAAGCCAGTGTGCCCTCTCACCATTTTCTCAGTTAAACGGCTTAACAGAGAGAGAGAGAGAGAGGAGACCCCCCCCTCCACCCACCAACCCTCCACACCCCCGCCGCCTCACCTCCACCTTCTTCCAGCTCAGACCAGGGGTGCAGATTAGGGAGTGCACTGGTTCAGTCAGACGGCAGAATGGATCTGAGGCTTTGGTGGTTGGTGGGCTGCCGGGCTCACAGAGTGAAAGGCTGGTGATGCATGTGGAATGACATTCCAGACACCCAAGCTTGTTGTATAACGGGGGGGGGTGGCGGGGGGGTCGGGGGGGGGATGTGAGGCTGCCGAGGCAGAGGAGAGATGTCAGGCAGTCAAGTGAGAGAGAATTTTTAGGGTTTCGTTTTAAAAAGAGATACCGGCTGCCTGTCTGACACCAGCTCAACAACTGTGGTAACACACAACATTTAGATTCCAACACTAAGTCGAGCTCTATAAAGAGGCCAACGGAGACTTCATCCTCCACCACCGTTTACTCTAAATCATCCATTATGAATTGGTGTTATTAGTTTTCTCTTGCTTTGAAGCTTTGAACATTTCCACGGCCTCCTCGAGCATCAAGTGCTTCGCCAAGTCAGGTGTAGAACGGACAGTCAAAATCAACCTTTGACTCGAAGAAGTCATATGAGACGGACGTTAGAGATGGGAAAGATGTTTATGTTTACGACTTTCAAGTGCTTAAGTCAGCTGACAACTCAACCCGTTTGTATGATTGTGTAGCACGATATTCATCCAATTTTGGTTTCACTACCTCAAACGACAGACTTGAGCTGAACGTGTGACATCCTGTTTGTTTGGATTTCAGCCACTTTTGTAGCATGAAGCGCTGAGTTGAATAGATGGAGCCCTCAGAAAAATAATTACAAGTTAATAACTTTATCATAGCAATAAGCCGCCAAAGATAAAACGGCAACAGTTACAAAAATTCCCATTGTATTTTCTAATTTGAAATGTTCCCAATATGAAATTTCACATCTGTTTGTGAGTTGTTTTTGTGTGTTTCAGGGGATTATTTCAGCCGAGATGCTTCTCCTTTTATACATTTGAGTATTCTGTTGTATTTTAAAGGGTTTCTGCAAAGGCGAATTCCCCTCGAAGGGACAATAAAGAGAAGTGAAGATAATGATTTTCCAATTTTTTTTTTTTTTTTATTAGTGAAATAGCAAGTGACATTGATGACAAATAAGACATAATGGAAAAACAAAGCAGCTATGTAGATGTATGTGATGATACGATAAGAGTCTGGGAATAGAGATTAGATTAGATTAAGTCAAGTATGTGTGGGTAATGTGTGTATGTTTGGATGAGAATCAGTGATATGCATCTGTGTTTAGTGATCCTGAACAGGTTGCTGTGTGGAGTAAACAGTATGGCATGTGTGACGGAGAGAAAGAAAAAGACATAGTGTTAATGTTATAGTGATAATAAATAGATGATGTAACAGCTATATCACTATGATAATAATAATAATAATTACATAATATGATAATATTTTAATTATCCGGGTCCCCCAGCAACACAACTGGAAGTCCCAGCAGGAGACAGGCGGGGCGTGTCAAGGACGCCCCCCCTGTCTTTGTTAGTTTAATTAAAGTTTTCAGTTTTAGGGAGATCTTGCTTTGAGGAGCCCCCCAGGCCTGGAGGAGGGTGCTGCAGGTCTTGTGCCTTGTCCTGGTCCTTTTTTTTCAACAATGGTTTATAAAATTGTGCAGCTGAACACAGCTAACGTAGCAGTACGTTAGTGTACAAAGTACGACAAGCGGTGATCTTTGCTCAGTGCTTCGCTCTGTTATAAAAGAGTTATGTGCCTGCTCAGGCATCTGGCGCATTTTTTTATCTCTTTTATCCTCTTATATGGTTTTGTAAGTCTTCCAACCAACACACACACACTGTAGTTCTCAGGAAAGAAAGCACAGCTGTGATGCTGCGGCTCAGGAGGTAGAGCTGGTCATCCACTAATCAGAAGGTCGTCGGTTTGACTCCCAGCTGCTCCGGTCCGCATGTGGAAGCGTCCTTGGGCAAGATACTGAACCGTAAATTGCTCCCGATGGCTGAGTTTATGTGTGAATGGATGAGCATAGATGGACAGGAAGCTCTGTATCAGTCCTGATGAGCAGGTTGGCACCTTGCACGGCAGCCATTAGTGTACGAACGTGTGTGTGTGTGAATTGATGAACGCTGGCATGTACTGTAAAGCGCTTCGAGTGCTCGATAAGACTAGAAATATAAATGCAGCTCTATAAACGAAGTCCATTTACATCAAATTGTAGACCTGAATTATTCCATCGCTGCATTATTCATAGCGAGTAGATTGTGCACACATCATGACATCATTAGTAGAGCTAATAAAAATTAAATATTTGCACGGGTCAAACTTTGCAGTGTATTCTATATGACAGACCTCAACCCAAGCAAGCATCCACAGGGAGAATAAGATGTTTGTTTTAAACTTGTTGACTTGTTGTCTGATATACATTCACCCACACATCAGCTCTGCTACTTTTTTTTTATATTTGCTCAGGAATAGTCACAGAGCAGTGGAGGCTTTAATCTCCAAACAAGACACTTTTTGTGTTAGAAAAACCTCCGCCGCCCCCTCACTCACCACTTCCATAATCCCTTCTTTAATATCTCACATTGCCAGTGGCGTTTGCCTCCCTGCAAAATGGAGGATTGGATTACTAATGTCAGGAATGTAATGGAGGAACATGATTGAACATGTCACTTCGGTGTGTTTGCATTCGGTGGCCTAACGTGTTTTGTTATGCGTAATGGGTGGAATCACTACTCCCTTTTTTTTTTGCACAGTACGGCACGCCAAGAGAAGCTCAACAGGATCAGGAGTCGGTACCGACTCCAAATGTCTGTAAAACCAGATCAAAAGAGCTCATTCATTTCTCTGAAGCCGCTGCCCAGCTGACAAATCATCTTGTGCCTGGAAATAAGTTGCAAAAAAAAGAACTAGCACTTGTCTTCTTGTGAGAAACGTGAGTGAAAACACTGAGTAAGCTCTCTATACAGTAGCTGTGTTTAGGCCCTGTGGTGGAATCCAGGCCTTGTGTACATCGGGGATACAAGCAGAGCCTAAAACGCATTAAACCGAAGCTCAAGCAAAGCAAAGAGCAACCATCAGCATTAACCCCTTCACCGCCTTTATTCTCTCAGCTCCGCCGTTGTCCGGCCAGTCACTCATGTTGTCTTTGATTCCGGTTTTTTTTTTTTTTGCTTCTCAGCGTTTAACCGGGAATCAGGCGGAGTTATTAGCAAAACAAGAGCTATCAGAAACAAATTAGTCACGTAAAAAAAAATCAGCAGCACCGGCACAGAAACAACAGAACAGCTGACAAAAGAGTAAAAAACACAAAACCCCAACAAAAGCTCGTGTGTGAAAGGAAGGCAGAAAGAGAAAAGCAAAGCCAGCTGAATCGACTTTTAGAAAATAAAAGGCACCATGGAAATCATTATTTGCTCTTTTGCCAAAGTGGCAGGTAGAGTATCTCACAAGCTTCAGCCAAAAAATTTTACCAGCTCTTTGCAGGTGGCTGGTAATTATTTTCCACCCTGACCGAGCTGTACACACAACATGTAGCCGCAAGCCCGGAGCTCTGAAGCATTTAGACCACGCTGCGCCAGACGTCAGCACCTGTTGGAGTGATTGATGAAAGCTGCCACATCCACAGCCTCAGCGCAGGTAGACTACCACCACCACCACCGCTACTACTACTCACCACCGCTCACTACATCTGCGGGTGCAGAGGAGAACTTTCTAGATCAGGAGTTAATCGCTTCGTCTCAGTCACACGTGTGTGGATGGAGAAGAATCGGCTTAATGCCCGCAGCAGGTCCGGTTTATGAAATATGAGAGAACAAAGAATTATGAGCTGATGCTAAAAATAGGTTGCGACTAACAATCGCCTGCCTTGTCCGTTAATCTGAACGATTTTCTTGATTAATCGATTCATTATTTAGTTTATGAAATGTCAAAAAGTAGTGAAAAACACCAATCACAACTTCCCAGAGCCTAAAGTGATGTTTTTAAATTGTTTGTTTTGTCCGACTAATAGTCCAAAATCCAAAAAAGATATTTAGTTTACCAACATATTACAAAGACCAGCTGAAAATCCTCGAACCAGCAAATGTTTGGTAAATATATTGATCGTTGCAGCTCTAAAAGAAATCAAATTATATTAAAAAAATATGAAATATTAAAGAAAAAAACAACACAAAATAAATTAAGAAAAAATCAAGATAGAGAAAAATAAGAAGAAATAAAAAGATACTAAAATTAGCAAATTAAAATCAAATCTGAATACATAAAATGATAAATAATTAGGACTGCAACTAACAAAAATTCTCGTGGACTCTCAGGTCATCTTGGCTTTAATGAAAATTTAAAGACAAGTTTCTCACTTCCTGGTATAAAATCCCTGCCTGTCACTTTAAATAATGCAGAACAACAACGCACAAACACCAGAGACGCACACACCGACTCGACAGCAAAGTCTGCACTTCTGGAGTCACTTGAATTTATCTTCCAAAACAATCAGCAAACCAACAAGATGCGGGTCACATTCTGAATCGCAAGACGGTAAAAATAACAAACAAGGAAGTCCTTGTGTCTACATTGAGGTCGGACGCCGGACAAAGGAGGCATTCTTTAACTAAAACCCACAAGTTGGATCTCCTCATGCTCAGAATTTCCATGGCTGCTGCCTTTTTCTTTGAGACATTTCGGTCTCTGCTGCTTTTAATATTCCCTGGTCCCCCCCCCCCCCCCTCCTTCATTAGGAACCAAGCATACTGTACAAATTGTGACGTCATGAAAGTGGACTTTTCCAGAGGCGGGTGTTTCCCTGCAGGTGGGAGTGGACATGGCTGAAAGGAGGAACTGTCCATTCAATGCTGCTCTTGTTTCACGTTTTATACAGATATTCCATACTGAATATTTCAAATGTGGGGCAGAGAGGCTCCTATAGATCCACGTGCTGCTCGGCTGTCAGTGAGAGTCAAATATACCGCAGTGCTAAGACTCACAGATCATACAGACACTGATTGAGGCAAACAACATAAACTACGTTGAATCCTTAATTCTTTATTTTCTCATCAGTTTATTTGTCTTTTTTCTTTCCTTTTCTTGTAGTTTTGGGAAGCGGTCGGCAGGCAGCCTGCGTCGTGGATGTGAGTGCATCGTCCTGGAACCCTCAGAGATGATTGTGGTGAGTCCTGTTTTTTAACACTTATAGCACTCAAGTGTTAAAGGCGTTATTACCTCAAGTGCACAATCTCAAACATGCAAAGAGTACAATTTTAATTTTTAATTTCGAATCTTGTACCCAAATGGAGAAGTGGAAGAAAACAACATACTCAAGTTTTCCCGACCAAATCAAAATTTTCTGTCACTTACGAACCAAATCTTATATTTTTGTTAGCCTGCCATAATTTATATCATATTCTCCTCCATTCAGTGTTGTGCTTTCAAACTGGTTCTTTTCTATCATACCAAGTACTACGTTTCATCCACCTGTCACTGCAGATCTATAAGAAGCAAATCCCCCATTAAGGCGTCAAGGGAAGCCAACAGTCCTTTAGGTCCCAAAGACTTAATCAGTTGTTTCTATGAACATACTGGAAAAGTATCACCAATATTGGATTTTTTTAATTACATCATGTATTATTAGGGAGCTACACTCATGTAGATCACCAAATGTACATAACCTACATCAGAGTATGGATATAATTTGCAATAATGTCCCAGAGAGTTGGCTTGTGATGTTTTCTATTAATCTGTTTAAGTGCTTCCAAATGTTATTTCATCACAGCTTTAAAGCACAGAATCCTTCCAGTGTTTGTTTAGTTGTTTGTGTCCAAGGCTGGTAGAAACTCTGACCCAGTTTTATAGCAAATCAAATGTTGGGTTGCAGAAGAAGTCGTTGAAAACAAATCATTCCCATCTCAGTGGGGCACAGGAGCAGAAGGCCCGCCGATCAGAACGGACGCAGTTTTGCTCTAACGGGCGACAATTTTCTACTGTGCAACAGAATCGACCTCATGCAAACTCAAACAGCTGTTAATAATAATAATAATAATCCTGCAAGAAAATTAGTGTAGAGTATACTCACTGCAACTCCAATGCAACTTAACAGCATATTTTATTTGACCCTTCCCTGCTTGGTAGATGCTACATATCTTTAAAACAACACACGTCCGGTTTTGTAACACACGCATTTTCACCATCATGATGAGTAGACAGATTTTGATATGTAAAAAAAATAAATATAAAAATACCCTTTAAGTAAACAGTATCTATTGCAGATTTCTCTTGAAAGAGGAACATGGGTATGAAAAGTAGGAACTGGGGAAACACAGAACGCAGGGCACGGCACGCACGCAAAAACATAATTGACATTTTGTTGTTGACCAGTTGCAGAAATCAAGTCAAGTCAATTGTGTTTGTATAGCCCGACATAACAAATCATAAATTTGCCTCAGGGGGTTTTACAGTCTGCACAGCAACACAACATCCTCTGTCTTTAGATCCTTGATTCGAAAACTGGAAATGAAAATGGAAGAAACCTCAGTAAGAGCAGCAAAGCAGGGATCCCTCTCCCTGCATGGACAGACGTGCAAGAGATGTGTACAGAGTAGAGCACAAATTACAGAATACAGCATTGGACAGGATAACAAAATGTTAATGGATTTATAATATATATATATATATATATATATGAAGAATGTGATGAAAAGGACGCCAAGCAGCTTCCAGATGCCACCAGAACAGAATAGGACCTGAGCCACGGGACGTCCATCACCATGGAGACCTGGCAGGAGGACAGACTACACACGCACACAGGGGAGACTCACATCACACCGTTCACATACGTGGCGTTGTGTGTTGAGGGGGCAGAGAACAAAGCTGTGCAAATATTTTGACTACCACAACTCCAGCCAACAAAACTGCACACTCTGTGGCAAATGAAGCCAATATGTCCATTTAGCTAGCGCTAAGATGCCAGTTTTGAATTGGTTTTAAAATCACACACATGCATGCACCTGCACACACTCTGGCACGCACAAATCCATCCTTTGTAGGGGTGTGCATCTCTCCATCATAAGACGACCCGATACATATCCAGATACATGGGTTGCAATACTATTCAGGGACGACACATTTTAATACGGAACAATTCAGTGAGATTCAATGCAATATGATACAGTTCTTAACATTTGTTTAATGTAGACATTCATTTTCCATTATAAATTAAAATAAGCCAATTCTAATCCTAAGTAGGTGGAGGAAATATGAAAAAATATGATCAAAAACACAGAAGTCTTAGCTCTACAGCACATTGCAATTCATGAACTTTGCAAAGCCCCTCTAACACCGAAAACAAAATGAATATTACATTTTCACTAATGGCACAAAGGTAAGGTAAGGTAAGGAAAGGTAAAAGGTCAACACGAGACGCTGTGTGGATTTATTAGCGAATGAGAGGCGGCCATTATTATTTTGAAAGTAACATGACTCGTAATGTCGGATCAGTGAGTCTAAAGTAGAATTAGCAGCAAAGCTTCAGTCAACCGAATTGTAACTTTAGAATCGGACTGTCGACCGGTTCACGCTACATTTAGATGGATCCAGGGTCCGAACCAGTTTACGATTCATAACGGTGAATCATTACACCCCCCTGCCCCCCCCCCCCCAACCCTTTGCCATCTTTTAAAGGAAGACATCAAACATATCCCACATCTTGTCAGGAAGAAATAGCAACCGGCTGGCACCGCTGCAGTCACAGCATATCTCAGTAATCTCCTTTCCACATGCTGTAATTGCTGCGTCTCCATGAATGTGCGTCCTCGATGGGGTGGGGGGGGGGGGCTTCAGTTAACCAAGCCTCTATCAGCTACATGCAAACCCCCCCCCCCCAGTAATAACACCCTCTCTGCTGCAGACACTCTCTGGTCTTACCCCCCTTTTAGTATTATAGGTGCCAACCTGCCCTATAATTACTGAGGAGGATTCTGTGCTGCAGGAATATAGATGCATGATACAACTCTCACTTGCTGTAAGTTTGGGGAACACACAGAAACATACAGACCTGCAGTTATATGTACAAGAACAGAAAACTTAACATGTCAAAAAAAAAAAAACAGGAAAAATAAGCTGCTCACATGTCTGTACTGTACACACACACACATGCACACATCGCTTAGAGATTTGCAATTAGACACACAATCACACTTATGCTCTCACTCACACACACCGCTCCGCCACCGTTGTCATGGCAGCAGTTGGTACGGCAGAGAGAGAGAGAGAGATTTTAGTGGTGTAATCCCAAAGGCTGAGCGCTGTGAAATGTGAAGCCACAGCGAAAGTAGTGAGCGAGAGAGAAGAGAAGGAAGAAAATGAAAAGAAAAAAAAAAAACTTAAATATGTCATTCCATCATGACCCAAAGCCACTAGGCAACAGAGTGGTACCATTTAAGTAGTATTTAGCCAGAAATACTTCAGAAAAACTGTATAATATGACTTCACTCACTGCTCTGCTGAAGTGGCATTACAGTATGTGCCAGTTTCCACGTGGAAAATGTTTTTTTTTTCTTCTCTTTCCTCCCAGTTCATTAAAATGGAAACATGGATTTTTATCTTGTTTTAACTTGTAATTTCATTGCAGTTAATACGTTTAACAGAGAGAGAGTTGAGTTTCCGTCTCCATCTGCTTGTCTTTTACTACATCAGGCTCCGTCTCTGTTTATCTTTATCTGTCAGTCAATCTATTCCCCATGGCTCTTCTTTCTATCTCTCCCTCCTTCCCACCGAATTCCTCGCTCAGCCCCTTCTGTTTCTTTCTCTCCGCGTCTCTCTCTCTTTTTGTATTGTGAGCACCCTTTTGACGTAGGTGTGCAGCCCACACGCGCTTCTATTTTTACGCAATGAGAGGGGCGGTAGGCAGGGAGGAGGCGGAGGAATCGGGAGATTGAGTATAGAAAAGGTGGGGTTGATGGGATTGAGTGTGTGAGTGTTTTTGGGGGGTGGTGGGTGGGGAGGGGGCGGGGGGTAGCGGGGAAGGGCACGAATGAAGAGGAAGACAGTCACTCCCCCCCCTCTCTCTCTGTCTCCCTCCCTCCTTCCCTCCCTCCCTATCGTTTCCAGGTGGACTATATGGATGAAAATGAGGAGTACTTTCAGCGACAAGCCTCGCACAGACAGTCCCGCCGGCGCTTCCGGAAGATCAACCAGAAAGGGGAGAGGCAGACAATCATCGACACCGTGGATCCGTATCCTACCGGAAAGCCGCCCATAGCCCGGGGATACCACACGGTGAGTTGCATCCTGCGCTACGGTTTTGTGTTTACCCTCACTGCGGTGGAATCTCTGTGTGCTCCAGAGGCGGCTCGGTGTTGCTCTGTTGCCGTGTCGTGCTCTGTTTGTGTGTCACGCTTTCTTCTTCAAAAACCTGTTGTGCAGTCTCGCTTCCGGCAGTAGCTGAAAATGTGTGTTCCCTGTTACATCAACTTTTCTCTCTCTCTGTGTTCGGTGCCCTCATCTGGCCCCTCGGTCGTAGTTTGTTGTGTTGTTATGTTTGGTGTCCAGGGGAAGCGCACCCTCGTCCCCCGCAGGGTGCGCTTCAAGCCCGTTGTTCCTAATCTGTCTACTTCTAGCTGTAGTGTTTAATTGTTGTTTTACCCTTCCTCGCCAGATTACCGTTGCTATGCATTTGTGTAATGTTTATAGCTTCCCTGGCTTTAGTGTGTCACCCTACTGATGCTCTACCCTCTCTCTAATAAGTGTTTTGTAGTTTGTCGAGTATCCCGAATAGTTTGCCTGCCTCCTTGAAAGCTTGTGTGTCTGTGCCGCTTGTGGTTGTCAGAAAAGTCCATCAGTGTGAGGTTTTATTCATGTTTCATGCACTTTTACAGCACTTGATGACACTTGAACGCATCACTTTAGCAACTGTTTGATACCAAATAAGCTTTATTAAAATGTCACCACGATCCTAAACAAACTGGAAGTTTTCTTGACTTTACAGGTGAAGTCTGCCGTGCAAATCCAACCTTTCTGAAATACTATACTGCATGTTGCTGTTTGATGATCATTGAAACTACAGAAGTAATGATGTAATAGCACCGACATGGTTGTTTATGGAGCGCTGTGATCTGCTGGTCAACTCTTGCACTCTACAGAAGGATATTTAACAAGTTAGAATCAACAAAAGTACTCATGAATATGCATAAAGGAATGAATCTCCAGTGTATCTTCAGTTGTTTCAGAGGTTTACTTGAGGGGGAAAAAGTGACACTATCTTTAAACAAGTTTTGTCGTTCCAGTGTAATAAAGGTGTAACTTACTTAAAGGAAATCTGTGGAATGAGCTGCATTTAAAAAGGTCAACATTATCTCACTAGATAGACGGATATTTTACATTTCATTCATTATGTATGTATGTAACATTGGAAAATTCAGTACCATCTTCATTTCTGGCTTTTGACTGGCACACCCATTTACAACTTCAACAGTAACATTTTTTCAAAGTATTCTTTTAAAAACTTAATCAAACGAGAGGTCGGACCAATCAGCAAACTTTGGAGAGAAGTTTAGATGATGCTGACAACAAGCAGTGTATAATGAGAACCAACATGTGATCTGTGGCTCTGACTATTGACTTTAACCATGTGAGGGGATTCGACTCCAGCAGAGGAAGAGTTAGTTTCCCGTCGAGCTGCACCAGGCCTTCACCCCTCTGTACTTTCTTTTCCTGGGAATAGGAAGCGAAGCGTTTTCACACTAATGATGCAAATACCCAGCATGCAGTTGCTGCAAACAGTTTTTCCTGTTCTGCACAATTTCACCGCATTCCCTTCATTCCTGACGATCCCTCGGGGGGGGGGGGGTTTGTCAGTGTACCCAGTTCTTCTTGGAACACAGTGAAATAATCACGCTTAAAAAGGGAAAATGCGGCAAACGTCAACTTCCTCCCGCCTCCGTCCAGCCCCACCCTTTTTTCCTAAATTTAGACTCGGCTGTGTTTTTGATTCAAAAGAACTGCACTGAACTTTCTCATGGCCTGACATCTCCCGTCACACACTCAACTCTCCTCGCTCTAGTACCATTCCTGTGGGAAGGATGGAACGGGCGCCATGGCAACCAGCAGTCCCAAATGGGCTCTGCTCGAGTGCACTTAGAAGTACAGTAGGGAAAGGGAGCTAACTTAACAAGAGTGCAGTACGCCGCCGCTGCTGCTGCTGCTGCTGCTGAGGAGACAGAGGGGTGGAGGGGGAGCAGAGCGACACAGAAGCTGAATCTGGGCGGATGCTAAGCTGACATAGCAAGCTAATCTCCAGCATTTAGAATGCCAGGCACCGCTCAGATTTTCTTCCCTCCTACCCCGAGGCATATTTAGGAGGTGAGAAATGCGCCGAAGAGAAACTTGGGATTGAAGAAAGGAAATCTCTCCTGCAGGCAAGGTTTTTATTCAGCTTAGTCACTCCTGTGAAGGCAACTGTGAGGCCAGGTACGAAAAACATCAGAGAACTCACTTATTTGAAGACTGAAAAGCTCTTACTTACTGTAGATGAGGAATACTGTAGACAAATCTGTTTTATTTAGAGCCGCAGCAATTATTCATTAATTTTTTTTTTTTTTTGGATTGATTAATCCCTTAGTCTAAAATGTCAGAAAACTGTGGAAAAATATCCCATAACCTAAGATGATGTCTTCAGATGACTTGGTTTGTCTGACCAGCAGTTTAAAAGCTGAAGATATTCAGCTTACAGGAGTAGAAAGTGGAGAAAAGTTGTAAATTCTTACATTTTAGCAGCTGGAGCAAGTTAATGTTTTTGCTTGATGGGCGGCTTAGCGATAAATCAGTCATTCAAATTATTGCTGATTTCTTTCTGTAGAACAATTAATCTACTTATCATTTTATGTTGTTAGTTTTATTTATTGTAGGCAATATCTCAAACAGGATTTTACCTTAATTGAAGTTACAGGACAATACTGGCAGAATACTTTACCTTTACTAACAAAGAGTGGTAGAGGAAGCATTTAGATCCTTTACCTAAGTAAAACTATAAATAACCAGAATAACCAGGGTGCACTTTGCCAGGGGGGATGTTGGGATTTCCCCCCCTCTGGTCTACGTATTCCTGCCTCTGCTGAGTTATTTTTATCCCCAGCAGGGACAAAAGTGTATCCCCCTCCTAGTGATTTATGCTGCTTCACCCATAGACCATATAAAACATCTAAAATAAAAATAGACTTTTTTTTTTTAACAGCCTAAGTAAAGCGCTGCAACCTGAGGACAGTCTATAGTTCAAACAATAAAACCAGAAATAGACTTTAACTGTCAGCGCTCGCGTGATAATAGAGATGACACGGCGTTGAGGCTACGTGATGATGCAGTAAAGAGATGTGGGTAAAAGAGGGACGACTCGCCGCAGTTGACCCCTCTAAAGGAAAGCATAAAAACAAGACAGAAGTCCATCATCAAAGCAGACTGTTGTCTTAGTCAGACAAGTAGGCGTATGATGACAACACGTTGTGTGTTGTGGTTATTTTCCATTCAAATTTAAAGTTTACTGCGAGCTGCACATAGAGCTGAATTACACAGTGACTTTCAAGAATGACATTAAGTGTATTGGCCCATCTGGCCGAGCGGCGCTATCCATAGTACTGAGAGGAGCGTTGGGGGATTTAATGCTGGCATGTTAAATTAGCATTTAACATATAACAGCTGCAAGAAACAGTCTAATAGGCTCCATAGTCTATATATGCCGGCTGACGTTTCAAAAATATCTCCCACTCCCATTTTTTCACATATATAAAAATCCATTACAAGTAAAAGTCCTACATTCAGAATTGTAAAATGGAAATTCTCAAGTAAAGTGCTTGTACCTCAAAATTACACTTAAGTGCAGTAGTTGATTAAATGTACTTATTTACTTTTATCACTGAGAATAACGCTGCATTTGAAGAGTTTGACACATTTATCACTTTGGAAAAGTCCTGCTCTCATCTCATTGTTGCCACAAGAATTAAGTAAACAACTTTACGTGGTTGGCTATTTAAGAATGATATTATTTCAGATTAGATTATTTTTATTGTTGACTCTTCACTTTGAACTTTATATCTAAACTTGGTCTCTGAACAAGCTTGGTAAGTCATGACGTACCAGCGCCAGTCAGCTCTGTATTAAATCATTATCCAGAAATAGGTAATGCTTTGACAATAGCAGAGCGTCCCTCAGTTAACGAGACTGTACCATGACTGCAAAGGTCACAGGTTCAATCCCCGCAGTGGGCAGAGTTTCTGTGAACAGCTGTGTGTGTGTGCTGCTGTTGTCCCCGAGCAACACACATGCTCAGTCATTGTAAGTTACTCATGAGAGTGCCAGCTTAATACCTAAAATATAAATGTAATGCTAACCTAGTAGTGGAACTCCCACTGGGAGTGCTGACACACATAGACACACACACACACACACACACATATATATACACAGCTACCCCCAACCCCCACCCTCTACCACCATCTGAAGCAGAGCTATTATCTCTGTGAAATGAGGATTATTTGGCTCTCAGGGTTCAAACATATTGCGAATTATTGCATGAACAAGTTAATACAGAGTCTCGCTTTAGAACAATATACATGTAAATTAATGGCTTCATTTAAAACTGCGGACAAATACTATGGTTGGAAATCACTTGAAGGATTAATGTGAGGGAGAAATAATGTGGCGGAGTCGTCGGACACATAGATTTTTCCATTAGCTGATGACGTTTTTTAATCAGTCAGCCTGTCAACCGATCAATATTGATTCTACGGCACCATTCATAGAAGGAAATGTAATGTGCTTCACAATTAAATGGAAATAATTAAAAATCCCAAATTATGTAACATCAGAGATTAAGTACAGTGAGACATTGAAATCTAATGTTTTTTTGGATATTGATCCTTTGTGATTCTGTTTCAGAGCTGATTAGAAGCTTAAAACTTGCTCCAGCATGAAGTTTTCTCTTTGAGTCTTTGGGAAGCATAAAGCTCAGGTCATCAGAGGACATGAGTGACCTGTCTGGAATGTATAATGAAGTATTTTCTGAACACGGTCTGGTGCAAATAAAAAAAAGATGCGCCTTGAAAAAAAGTAGCCATTGAGGTTTGATTAAACGCACTTAACAGCAGCACTCTGAACAAGCCGTACCTGAGCTTTTTTGTAGTTCAGATAATAGTGAGTTTCAATAGTGCAGAGGCTTCTTGTGATCAGACCCATGCATTAGTCTTTCAGGAGTCTCCTCCAGAGACAGAAATGGACTGACCTTTGCAATATTTCTCAGCTGAAAGATGGCAGTTTTGGCTTCACTTCTAACACGCTGTTCAGATTTATTGTTCGAGTCATATACCACACCTAGTTTTTTTTACCTTGCTGGGTAACATTTATGACTTTTAAGTTCAGGTATGATGTAAGACATTCCTCCTCTTTATTTTTCCACCCCCTCCATCTCTGATAACCATGAGCTTAGTTTTATCCCCATGTATCTAAAGGAAGTTATGCTTCTTGTCCGGCTTAAATTAGCTTGATACGGGAAACGCTATGTCACGTTTGACATTTACATTTTCATTTAAAGCGCCTGAAATGAAACACAGCTCCGGTTTAAGTTAAAATTTATAGTTTTCTGCCATTAGCGGCATAGATCCAGGAATGTAAAACGACCATGGATTATGATAGATACGTGAAAATGCATTTCTGTTTTCATAGATGCGTCCCGGATAAATCAGGGCAGTGAAAGAGGGCAGTGTTCAGGATGCGACCCGTGTCGTCTGTGCGCTCAGATTAGTGGGTTAACACTTGGGTGCCTTGTTCAGAATGGAGACTGGTTATTTGTAGCATCTCTCTTTCTGCCTCCCTTCACTCTCTCTCTCTGTCTCTCACACACACACACACACATACAGACACACACTGAACCGCTCTACGTTCTCCCTTGAAAAGGCTCGTAATCTCCATTTCTCAGTCTCTCTCCATTTAGCACTTTATCTCACACACGCTATCTCTTTGTCTAATATCAACAGCCATTTGTGCTGGTGACCTGACACACACACACACACACACACACACACACACACACACACACACACACACACACACAGATTTTCTCTCTGATCTCTCACTCAACCACTCACTTAAGGTCTTTGTGCAGATTCTGTCTGTCACTCTTTTTTGAAATGAAATGTTGATGTGGCTGCCGTCAAGACCTCATGTTTGCTGAATGCCAAATTCCTGATTTTATCAATAACAAATTATAACCTTCACCCACTGTCCTCCTTTTCTCCTCTCCTTTCTCTTAAACTCTCCTCTCTTGCACGCCTCCAGACCTCCTGACACCCTAAACTCTCTAAGCAGATGAGTAATATTCCTCCTCTGGGTTTACTCAGTGGCCAGTAGGGCGTCCAAATGCCCAAACAGCTGTTCTATAATTATACAAGCAGCATGAGGCAGACAATCAATACTCCTTTTACTCTTTCCTCCGCCCGGGTGGCCTGGTGGTTAGTGAGGCTGCCCTGTAATCAGAAGGTCACAGGTTTAATCCCCACAACAGTCAACGTGTCCATCAGCAATCATGTGCTCTGTTGGAGTTGTCCTTGACAACGACATTGCTCACTTATCTACTGACTACTTAAAATTACGTTAAGATATACTCTGTATGATTGCACATATCTATTTCTTTAATGACAGATATTTTTGTTTGAGGGGTCCTGTATGTTAGAGTGTGAGGGCCTATAAACAAATGTGAAGATGTGAAGAAGGGCTGAAAGATTGGTTTTCGCATAAAACTGTAATTTCAAATCCACAAGTGCAGGAATTTTATTGACAGCTGACATTTTTTTTAAAGAGGAATGGTTTCACATTTTGGGAAATATGGATACTTGCTTTTTTTTACCAAGAATTAGAGGATTATTATCTACCACTCTCATATCAGACTGTTCAATATGAAGCTATAGCCACCATCGGTTAGCTTAGCTTAGCACAAGGACTTGAAACAAAGGGAACCAGCTAGCATGGCTCCGTCCAAATGCTAAAAAAAAAAAAAAAAAATCCACCCAGCAGCACCTCTAAAGCTCACCATAACTATATGTTTTGTTTGTTTCCCCTTTGCAAAAAAACAAGGTGAAAAAGCAAACTACTTGTGGTTTTATCAGGCCTAGCAAGCTGTTTGTCTTTGTTTATAGCCTTTCATGCTAGGCTACGCTAACCAGCTTCAGGCTGACATGCTGCTGGTATCAATCCTCTGTGGCAAGAACACAAATAACACAATACTTTTTTTTTTTTTTTTTTATTAAGGCAAATTTATCTCAAGTAGCTAAAGTGTGCTAATGTGCTAAAGTAAGATAATGTAGGCCTACTGTCTTTACATTGCATTGACTTTTCGTTTGGTACTACATTTCAGGACCACCAATACAGGCCTGAACTGTAGAAGTAGTGCCATTTAAATTGCTGGTTCAACACTGGTGACACAGATTGCAATTATTTTCCCTAAATCTGAGACAGGGGATAAATGGTATCTTCTGCAACAGAAATCAACTGAGTTTGTAGGCTCAACAGAACAGTTTTAATGAGGCTTTAAGCTTTCTCCACCATGCTCTCATGTGTAAGAGGTAATTATAGCAAGTTAATTTGGCAAAGATGTAGTGATTTTTAAAAACGCTACACATAGAACAGTTTAATTGGACCGTTATTGTCTGTTTCGAGGTTGAAAATGTCCTACAGTGATAATGAGGAGGTTCAGAAGTTGAAGTGATCTGTTCAGTAATCTGCAGGCATGCTACAACGGAAGGATGTGTAGTGCAAGCCGGAATAATAATGCATGTATCTGTGTGTTCCCTACCTGTCCTTGGCTAACATCACTGTGAAAGTTGAATTTTCACCTTGAAAATGAATCATCTGCTGGGTCCTAAAACAATGAAAGAAGATTTTTTGCCAGCAATCTTTGTTTTCAATACAAATATTCTTGTTATTAAGATGTTTCTTGAACATTGGAATGAGTGGGACTGTCTGCCTCGACACAGGAAGGATAGTGTCACTTGTTTTTAAAGACATACGTGCTACAGGAGAAAGAGGAAGCATCAAAAACAAAACTAATAAAAAAAAACTCAACTCTCACTGGGTGAACAGTTAAACTTTTTTCAGATTTTAGGATGCAGTCACACACAACTACATTCAGTGTCTTCCTAACATGGACTTTTTTTTTTTCTCAGTTTGGTGAAGAACGCTGCATTTTAACATGTCAGCGAAGCTTCACACGCAGTTTCTCACATCCTCGACTGGCAAGTGGCATGTTTGATAACTTTCATTTCCTCTGCTTCTTTTCATGGCTCTCCCCTTAACTTGGCTCCCAGGAATGCAATAAACCTCAGGTACCGTATCTATTAACAATATTGTTTGTTATGTGTGTCTGTCTGTGTGTGTGTGTGTCCGTGTGTCCGTGCGTGTTCTGCTTTCCGCGTCCTCTAGCTGTCTGTTTTCGTGCTTTTGCTGGTGGTTTTATCTGTGTCTGTTCCCCATTTGTCGTATCTTTAGCTACTGGTAGACTTCCTTAATAAATACCTTCCATTTGCCGGCGAAGAGGCTGATAAAGACGAAGAGGGAAAAGCCTGCGCCGCACTACAATTCTATTACCGCAACATCAACAGAAACATGAATTAGATTTTCTTTTTAAAACAGCGCTGACAAAATGCTTCATCTAGCGCTTCCATATATATTATCCTGGTTTTTCATCTGTGGTTAGCTTGGAAAAATAAGCATGTTTGTTTGAGAACGGACTTTATCAAGTTACTGGGTGATGACAGAGAAATGATAAAGATCACTCAGGTACAGCTTATAGGCCCGTAAACCAAGATAATGGCAATAGTATAGCTGATTGAGGTGCATAGTATCTCTCTGATGTGCTTGATAATGGTATTGACTGTCTTTAGGCTCTTTGGATTATTATTATCCCTGCTGTGTGGGTGTGGTTCTGTTGGGTCTTGTCTCGGCGTTAAGCGCCGGATGATCTACCGACAGTGCTGTAAACGCGCTCATTGTGACGGCTTTGAAACATACTGTACGTATCCAAGCATAACATAGCTGTCTAAAGACCATTTGTTCATGTGGATTGGAGTTATAAAGCACATAAACACTGTATCACCATTACCCGTTAGCCGCGGAGCCATCATATATATCATATCTCAGTATTTGATCACGGAGCGCTGCGGTGTCTGAGCAGGAACGGACCGAGAGGAAGAGGTTGAAAGGATCAGAGCTCAAGGTGTTGAACAGTCAGACCTGCTGAGAAACGCGAGAGCGGAGAGAACAAACCTGCCACTCTCGTCGGCGGAAAAGCTGAGCTCCTATTTTTAGAGCTGTCCTTTGTGACAACCTGCTCTGCTTCAGCTGTGCACAGATACAAAAGCCTCAGTTTTTGAATAGACATTGTGTTGGAACTGCAGCGGAGAAAGAAAAACGATTTATTGTACACTTTTTTTCTCACTTTCACACCTCTTGCATTCCTTCATCTTGAGGTATTTGGGCTTGAAATTATGCAAAGAAGCCTTAATATTATTTTTAAACTAGTAAAGACGATGATGATGAGTCAAACATGGTGATGGTGAACGCTGAAAGGGGACACAGTTTATATATTTCCTATAGTATATAACACAGCAAATATGCATTTTCATATTCAGTCTTTTGTTTCGTTCAATCGCGCACATAAGCATCTCTCTCCGAGCACAGACACCAGAAACAAAACCGAGTTTGTAGTTATTTATAGCTAAATATCAAACATTATGCGGTGATGGAAATAGAACAGATATTTTTAGGAGAGTGCATACTCCATAATGCAAGTGCAATTGTGCCTCGTGCAACTGAAGAAGAACCAGCTACTCGTTTACCGGCTCTGCTTCATTTCTCAACCAGTATTATAGAACATGCTTACTGACATTTGATGTGCTTTTTCATGTCAGTTTTGACATTCAAAGACCTTTTTGAAAGTTGAGTGTTTTCAAAAGGCTTGACAGATGACATTTATTGGGATGGTAATGAGCCTTCATAGTGAAGATAATAGAGTATGCTGTTTTTGTTGTTGTTTTTTTTTGTTACTTAAAATTTGATCAAAATCTCTCCGAACAATTGATAACACAATAGTTTGATCTGTTCAATGTCGGGCCGGTGTTAGACAATGTTAGATGCAGCAGGAGATACTCGAGGTGTTAATAACAATGTGTTCTCTACATGTCTGGCTAAATAAGGGTTAAGATATGTTGTGCGTGAGTCTAAAAATAAAATTTGTACAACTGTCTCGCTTCATGTTGGGTGCACAGCGCCTTAATTGCGTATTAATGTTGAGAATAGACAGTAACATAACACCAGATAGGAAGATGATGACAGAGTGATTTCAGCGGTCTGGTGTTTGCGGCGTTCAATTCAAAACAACAGTTGTGAACATTAGATGTGAAAAAAAGAGATAATAGAGAATAAAAATGACTAGAGTTAATATCTTCTTACATAAAGTTGCACAATGTGATGAACTGTTAAAAATAATGATATCAATTAACACGCAGATCCATTTGTATCTGACTTGACACATTTTCCAACAAATTACACAGTAAAAGCAGTTTTAAATCGTCCGTAATGACTCCGTCTCATCAAGGAAATAGTCACCCCTGACTCTTCCCTCTTACTCAACAGTTTGTCATTATCTCTGACAAGTTGTTTTGTGCCCTCATAGCTGTATATAAAAATAACTAGTAGAAGGAGTTTCAAAAAAAAAAACTGAATTGAAGGTACTGTCTGTTGGGAAAATTGGTTTCTCTGCCTCTTCTGTGATGGATTTTATCCCGTATGGCTTTTGAAAGGCAGAGTTGTGCTAGAAATGTCAAATGATAACGTCGGTTTGGTCAGTTTATCTCCAAAAAGAAAAAAACATATAAATAGGAGCAATTTTTCAGCGAAGGCTTGTAGTTTCTTGGGAAGGTACAACTAACATGAACAGTTGAGTTCAGATGTACTTTATGGTGATGTTGCCTAAATTCAAACGCACTGAGTTAACACTTTTTATCAAAACTTAGGGTCTAGGGTCCTGACTGACTGAATAGCTCATCAACATTTGGATGGATTACCATGAAATGTTTAACAGACATTCATGGTGCCCAGAGGTGGCGATCTACTACTGATTGTAGTGATACTGTTTTCCTCTTGTGCCATTGACAGGTCAAAATAAAAAAAAATCCCAACACTTTGGTTTCTGACCAAACACATAGAAAACGTCAACATGTTGAGATTGTCATTGGTAGGTGTGCGGCTGTAGACTCTTGTTATGCACTGTACCTTTAGCTTACCTGACATACTAAGACCACTCGTCTCCAGCCCCTTCCCCCTCCATCATTGTTAAGTAAAAGACTTCCAGTTCGTAACCTTCCACAGTTAGTCTATAACTCGATCCGGAAACTTCTAGTTACTGATCAACCTCAAACACAACTCCCAAGAACGTCGCCAGTCACTCTCTAAAAGCATCTCTCTTCTATTCATTTGGTTCTTTATGATTTATGCACCTTGTAACAGCTGCAGGGGCATGACAGATGTTTGCCCCCGTGAACCTACAAGTGTAATCTTTTAAACGTGCCTGGCTGCCTGTGTTTCTGCCAAATTATTTTCAGAGCAGCGTGCAGGTGACAACGGCTTGATAAATGAAATAAGCCTTTGGGCTGTGGCGGCTATGAAAACACAGTCTCTTTATTAGATCATCTTTCTGGTTCTAACAATGCTATTTAGAGCTGTTGTAATGGGACTGACGTCAAGGATTAATGCACCGAGCTGGCAGTCAGGAGCGCTGTGTTTTCTCTACGTGCGGCCTTCTGTTGGCTCGCAAACAGATTCACTGAACAAGGTTAGACGCAGATCAATACATCTGAGTATGTCGACTTTGATCCCATAATAGCCTGTGTGTGTGTGTCCATGAGAAGCCATTTGTCCTGAAGTTTAAACTAGCCTTCTCACTCATTGAAAGTCAAGTAAGATGTGGGAACTCAACTTTCAGCATCTGGTGATGAATGATGATGGAGTTTTGTTTCTTTACATTCTCACTGACTGATCCTGTGTTTGCTGTCAGATGTTTTTTTGTCTCCTCCTCCTCGCTTTCTTGATATCCTCGTCTTGTTTTGCTGTTAACTCACCGACCGGTGCAGGGGTATTAATCCACATCTGAAAAAAAGTCCCCAACAAATGCACATGCACGTGTTTGTGTATCTGTGACCGGTTGTTTAAGACTGCCACAAACAGGGTAAAGAAGTCTGAAAGTACAGAGCGACAGACAAATGCATCGGTTGGTTTGGTTTTCACATTGGATTTGTTGACTGTAAGAAAAAGATGCCTTATCCTTTAACTCTGACAGTGTAAAAAAATCACCATTATTCAAACACCCATCACCCAATCACATTCCTTAACAGCGATATCAGCTCTGAGTGGACAGAGCTCTGGTTAGTGTGAGCTGTGCTATCATCTTAACCCTCGTGTCCACTTTCTTGCTATCAAATCGGCATTGGTTAAAAGAAATGGTGAAGTTCCCCAGAACTAAGAATTTCAGGTGAGGAAGTGAAATACTGCGGATGAGGAACTGAGCCACTGCAGATATGACAAAGTTCGCCATAGTCGGTTATTTAACATGAAACGGCTCGTCCTCATGGAAATTCTGCTGTGTGCTTGTGTGTTCGCATCTGACTGTAAATGCAGCGAGGTGATTTATCTTGTACTTTATTGTGCTGAAGGACTGTTTTTTTTTTTTTTATCTCAACTGGTGTATGATTGCAATGCAGAAAGATCTGATCTCGCTCTGTTGTTTTATTTTGCATAAAATCGCCGAAAAAATGCTTGAACTTTGTTTTTCTGAGCTTGAAGTTGAATTACGGAGTTAAAGAAGATGGATGACTTTCAAAGACGTCACGTAATAATCCGTTTTTTTCCTTCTCAGTATTTCTGTTTGAATTTTCTACATTGAACCCTGTGAAACAGTGTGTGTGTGTGTGTGCGCGTGTGTGTGTGTGTGTCATCCAGCACAGTAATGGGGTTTTTACAGCTCTAATGCTACGCATCAGCAAGCAAAACACAATCACATGGCCTCTGCTGTAATGCATGGAACAGTTACAGCCACACCGGGTTCACAGACTGTTTACGAATGGCAGATGAGGCACCACCCCCTCTCTCTCTACACACACACACACACACACACACCCCTCATGCATTTAGCACACACCGCAATTGAGCGTGAGTGCATTAATGTTATTCTCAAGTGGCGTTTTTCACGTCACTGTCACAATCCTCCAAGATCAATGCTCCCCCCGCCTCTCTCACTTTACATTTAGCTTGTGATTAGTCAGTAAAAAAAAAAAAAAAGATTAATAGGCTTGTTTGTTCCTAGAAAGCTTTAAACATGAGGGGGGTTGGGCTGGGATGTAGGTCTGATATTTCCCAGACGCGACCCCGTTGCCGCGGTGATGTAATGATGCCCTGGTCGTCGTTGTCCTCCCCCCCCCCGGCGATTGTCGGAGACATTAATAACCCGGGCTGCACAGCAAAACACCTGAGCTTTTTTGTTGTTTTGATACATTACATCATTGCTCAAGGCAGGAGGAGGTGATGTCATACCGGGTCTCCACCTCCCTCCCCCCCCCCCCCCCCCCCCTCACTGCCTCCCACTCACCTCCCCCGTTGCTTTGACTGGAGCAGCTCCAAAACCAGCTCGTACAACGCCGCTTTCAAGGCATTGTCTGAGGCAGATCGACCAGGCTCTTTATTCACCGTGACAAAAAAGCTCCAGCCTCAGCTGTCTGGATACACAACAAAAAAAATAAATGCATCAAGTGTTTTTTTATTGGTTTTGATTATTTGTTAATTTTCAAATGTTCATTAATCATCATCAGTAACTATTATTGTATTTGAGAGTCTTTGTATGTGGGTGTTTGTACATCGAAGCTCATTTTTAGTATCATGAATATAAATAATGCAGAGCTGCTATTAATTATTTTTTCATTATTGATGGACTTTTATTATTGTTTAATCTATAAAATGGTTCTATAAAAGGCCATCACAAGAGCTGCGGACGCGCCGATCTGATTTTTTTTAGTCCCGATACTGATTCCTGGGCTTTTGTTATCGGACCATACCGAGTACCCGATACCCGTGTTAAATTAATAAACTGTACGCCTCAGTGTGTGGAAGACACTGGGATCATTATTTCATGTGTAAGACAACATCAGGCTTGACTTAAACATTGCTCTCCTAACTTTGTAAAATAAAATGCAACAATTAAATAGATATAAATGTACTGAATTGCTATTTTTAAAAATAATGGTATCCAATACCAGATCAGCCCATTGCCACCGATACCTGATCCAGCTATTTGAGTCAATATCGTGCTGATATGATACTATCAGTATCTTTATCAGTGCATCTCTACCCAGAGCCCAAAGGGACATCATCTTCAACCAACAGTCCAAAACCCCAAAACATACAGTTTACAAAATAAAAAGCTTTAATCTTAAAGCTTTAAAAAAAAGGCCAAATTATCTTAATATCTCTTGATATATAGCTTTAATAATAATTGGTTATAAAAATTGTTGTATATTAATTTTCTGTCAGTAGACTACATGATACTAACTAATCATTTTAACACTTAAATGGTGTTTTAGGTGTTAATATTTTGTAATATGAAAACAGTTCTGTCTCTAATTTTTCTTAACATCAGAATGACAAATAGCAAATAGCAGCAATGGAACAAGATTGCAGAAAATGATTGACACTGTCAAAATTGCAGAAAAAAAAAATGGTATGACAACAAAATGACAAGTAACGGAAATAAAAAATAAATGTCATATCTACTCTTTGAACTGTGACACTTCATGGTGACGTGCTGCTTCATCTTCTATAGAATCAACGTGTAAATAATGACAGCCCCCGGTCTGTATTATTTTGTGTTTTGAGCTGCTGAAATGAACCGCTGCAGGTCTGCTGTTTATTGTCTCGGTTGGCCTTTAACCCCCCCCATTGTTCCCTGTGACGTCCCGTCCTCCTCATATCTTTGTCAGGAGACCTCCTTCAAATATGGGACCATCTATGTCTCCAATATCCAGAGTCTCTGGAGGATTATTGCCCTCACACACACACACACACACACGCACACTCTTAGTCTTGCTCTTCCTCTCACAAAGCAGAGAGGTGTAAGCGTGTTGTTTATTTTTTTCATTCAAAGCTGTGTCGGTGACGCTGCTGCTCATTGTAGTACAGCTGAGTGAGGGTGAAGTGCCATCGCCACTTTTTCTCCTGTCTCTTTCTCGTTTACACACACACAAACACACACACACACACACACACACTCCTTTCCCCTCCCTCCTCTATTTCACCATGTCTCGCTGCTTCCGTCGCCACAGCAACTGAAGGCCCTGGAGGGTGTGTGTGGTGGTGGGGGGGGTGGGGGGAAGGCTGGATGGCTGGGTGCGGGTGCTCACCCAGTTGCCATGGCTATTCCAGCTGAGTGACAGTGACAGTGACATCATTGCTGCCAGTCTCAATGTTTTGCTGCTGTTGGCCCATTTTGAACTGTTTTTTTTTTTTTTGCTCCTCTGCCTGCATCTTCAAGTCCTGTCTCCTTCTTCTTCTTCTCTTTCTCAGTCTCTCAAGAAGTGATGCTACTCTTTCTCCCCCTAGTCTGTCTCTTTTACTCACCCTCTCAAGAGGAAGTGCTGCTGTCTCTCTGTTTCTGTCTCTCCGCCCAGGAAATGGCTTTCCTTCATTCCGTTACTATGCCAACCGGCTCCAGCCGCGCGGTCTTGTGCCGAAGTGAGCGTGATAATGGCATTACTCGCACTGTTCTCCTCTCCATCTCTCTATCACCCCTATCATCTATCCATCTATCTTGCTACCGTTTGATTCTGCTTTTTTTTTTCTCCTTCTTCTTCTTCTTCTTCCTGCCACCACTCGACTGTGTATCAGCTCTCGCCTGGCGCTTTGCTTTGTATGTCATCTCATTTCATCTCTCCGTCTCATCTCTCCTCCTCACTTTCATTTACTCATCCGCCCTTCTCCTCTTTCCATCTCTCTGTCTGCTGCTGCTGGGGGTGTTGTAAGCCCTCCAGAGCAGCACAGCCATAGTGGCTGCTCTTACAGCATCACTGTCAGGCAGGGAGGAGGTCCTTACCCCCCCCCCCCCCCCCCCCCACACACACCCCACCCCACTTCACCACCACCATCTCCCCCCCATCCCCTCCTCCACCCCTGACACACATACACACATCCCCCTGCTCCCGTTACAAACAAACCGCTGGGTTTAACGTACAGTACCTCGGTGGAGGCTGCAGGCGTCTCGGTCTTCAAATAATCTAATGGTGCATAAAGGCGTCTGCGTGTGTGTGTTTGCGTGTGTGTAGCTTTACTTTCGGAAGAGGGAGGGGAGGAAGAGAGATAGAGAGAGGGAAGGCGGAGGGAGCAAACGTGAGTGAAAGTGTTGTCAGCCATTTTTCTCATCTTTTTTTTTTTCCTCCTGTTTTCTGCTTTATTATCGGCGCGCCGGTGTTCTCCTGCTGGAGATGTGATTGTCAAACGCGGGGAGAGAAGAAGCTGGCTCGTCCTCGGCTTGGATAAAAGGATTTTTTTTTTCCTCTCCCTCTCCTCCTCCTCCTCCTTCTCCTCCTCCTCTGTGGTTTTAAGATATTTCTCCGGGAAGCAGCGGGGAGGCTGGAATAAACGCAGAAGCTGGTGTTGGTTTGGAGAGTCTAATCAGGCCAAGGAACAGCGGATACTCCCAAAACTGTCAAGCCGCCGCCTCCTTCCAGAGAGACGGTGCAGCCGAGGGAGGGGAGAGGGCAGGCGGCTTGGATGAAAATGGGGGTCTATGCTGTGGCATAGAGCAGGTCCGGGATGTTAGATTTTAGCCCGGCGAACATTTTTTCATTATGAAACCATTAGCAGCATCAGACAGCAATGGAGTCCCGAGCCAGCAAGATAAAACCCCGGTAAGTAGCCTATCGACGTGCAACGTTTTCTCTTCATCCCCCCCTCCTCCTCAGCCCCCCCACCTCATTTATGACCGACCAGATATGATTACCGGCCTTATAATGGATGTGCATCGGATTTCTATCGAGCCTGTACAAGATGAATGAACGCAGGGCAGGCCAAGGACGCGACAGAAACCCGAACGGGTTGATCAGAGGCTGATTATTGCCCTGTCGAGCCTCCGATGTGTGTCAGTGTGTTGTACTAGAAACGGCCGCCATGTGCTTGCTGTCACTCACGCGCGCAGACACACGCACACTTGCGTGAATTTTAAGGAGACTATTGATCTTATAGGCCTAGTATGTTCTAGTAAAATAAATGTTATAAAAACATATCGGAGTACATTTTAGAAGAAGTGGGACCATATAAACAATATGTGGCCAATAAAAATTCAAAGATGCATTATCGAGGCCTGTAGAGATATTATAGTGATTTTTTTTCCCTTTTTATTAAGCACACACACATCCAGCGGTGCAGATGCGCGTGTGTTTAACGACCGACGTCTCTGCCCTCATTATGTTTTACGACGTACTGAGGTGATCGTAGCTCTATAAGATATGCCCATGAAATTAACCACGCCAGCTGTCATTTACGTTGGAGAGGAAAAGAAATTCAGTACAAGCAATAGATGAGGGTGGTTTGATGGGAGGTGGTGTCATGTGTGCAAAGATGAAGCTGCCCTAAATTCAGTTATCCCACCTTTTAGCCTGGAGGAGCTATTACAGCCCTAATAGCGTTATGGCAACTGAAATTGGTTGTTTTAAAGTGACTAGATCGACACCTTGACAAGAATATAGATGATTTTTCGGTAGTAATTGGGGGGGATTTTGACTCATTGTGATCACCAGCTGTTGGACTAGTTGACCCACCGGTTTATTTACCGCTGCTGGTGGCGCTGTCCGTGGTGCTGGAAGCAGCCAGCAGCTCCAGCAGACACTTGGAGGCCTGAACTGATCTGCACTTGAACGGTAAACGGATTGATCGGCTGTCAGCGCCGCTGGCATCACTCACACACCAGGACCACACGTATACGTACACACAGACACACACGCACGCACACAGGCAGCGCTGTAAATCACACTGATGGACGGTTCCTGGATTGAAGAGCACGGATGCCAAACGAAAAATCACCTTAATATTCCTATAATAGTCATAGATGTGTCACTGTTGATGACATATCTCATCCACCCTCCCCACAGTTTGTGCAGCGTCCCTCAGGGAGGCCTATATATCCTATATATACCAATTATCTTTCTTGTGGGTCTCTGTATCAAGTGCAGTAAACATTCTGATTTTTAAAATGATATATTTGCACGTTTTTGGACAGTGATTGGTTAATTACTCATGTTTTCTGATTTTATCATCTTGAGTGGATTTCATTATCTCTTTTATGTCTTTTATATACCATATAGAGCCAAAAGCAATTCTCCACAAGTGTGTATAGTAATGCACTCTATATATGTACTCTGTGATTTTACTAGGCTATAGGGACTTAAATGCATACTACAGTGTAGCATCTAATGGTTTGTTAATCGTACCTTGATACCATATTTCATGGCATTTTCATGCTAATGTGGTGTGTCTGTAATAATCCATAGACTCTATGTGCTGTTTCATTTGAGTAATACCCTCACTGAAATAGATCTTTCGGCATTGATTTGACTGGATTTCCAGGAATCAAGCAAAAGTGGGCCAAGTGAGCGGTAGCCACACACTTAAAATATCACCATAACATTTATTATAAGGTTACTATTTTTCTCAAGGAAAGGGAAAACAGCACATGTGTCTTCAAATAGCACATCTTTCTAGTTCAAGAAGAGTTGGCAGGATATAATTGTTTCCACAGCCAGAACTTGATTAACAACACACATGCACCTCAATTTAGACTAAACAAGCAGACAAGCCAGCAAGTTAACACAAATGGCAATTATGTAAAACATAGACAAACAGGAGTGCAATAATCCTAGTTTGGCTTGTTTTTCAATTGGCTGTCTTTCAGCATGTGGAAGTTAGCTTCATATCCTGCTGTCAGTGAAGATAGGAGAAAAATTTGTCAGTTTAGTTTATGTTGTCACTATGTTTATCGTTCGCTCTCTGACTCTCTTGTATTTCTTTATTTTCTCTCCCTCTTACTTCATTTCATTGTTGTGTTAAGTTTTTAGCATGTTAATGGTGACTTGTGTAAATATTCAATTAGCCCAGCAGGAAACACAACATGGGTAGAGTAAATACCAGCCACCAGATCTTATTACAGTAATGACATCACCATCATAGGCTCATGACAATTGGCTGTTATAAGATTGCTTATCTTCCCTCTGTAGACCTTTTTTTTATTTTATATTTACTCCAACAAGACATACATCGACTTCAGTATAATCCGTGTTGATTTATTAGGTTTTCATGGACCTTTTATGGAGCCATCTTTTGGTGATAGCTTAGCCATGAATGCTGTCTCCTTATCTTTGAACATTTTATGGAATTGATGGCCACACACTGAAGATCAGTGCCCAAATGTAGCTGTGCTTAGCTTGGATAATAAATCAGATAGAAACTGTGAGTTGGGACTTACATTGATATACTTTTCTGTACCACAAATGTAACTTTTTTTTAATATACCTGAACTTATGGCATGCATAGATGCATTTCATCAACTATGTCCCGTATAATCTTGTTAAAAACTGTCAGTAATATGAAAATTGTAAACAAACTGCTGACTTGTGAGGTACTGACTGGTGGAGCTGTAACTAGGGAGGGGAAAGCCCAGTGAGCATATCAGGCCCATTTAATCGGACTCCCCGCCGAAAGGGTTTTAATCTCTTGATCCGCCGGGCTCAGGAAAGCGAGAAGCTGCCACCATGGTCAGGGGAAACTCTGGGATGTGCCTGCTGTCTCTTAGCCTTCCAACATTGGCAGTTCTCCATTCTTTAATAAGCAGACAAAGTTAAAACCACATGTGAAATGTTTGAAAGGAACAGTGCAGCTTCGGGCAGTTTTTAGCTGCTTGAATTCAGGAGGAAAATTCATTTTGTTGTTGTGTTTTGCTTCATAATTTAAACCTATTAAACCTGCTATTTGAATTTGAATGTCTTAAGTGAATCTATGAGGCTTGTTTTTGACACTCTTGCATCCTTTTGTACACCATGGAGGGTTGCATTTCAGAGCTTGGCCACCCTCAGTAATGGACATCTAGTCTAGTAGCACAGATTCACCCCCAGCATATAAAGGCGGTAAAGAGACTGAGAGCCAGCCAGCGCTTCCACCCAGGGCTTCCACCCAGCAATCTAGGTCATTAGGTCTACAGTGTAATTTAAGCAGCACCACATCTGCTCACATGTAGTCAGAACTGAGTGTTGTGGCTTGAGCATTAGAGCAGTGCCTAATCCTCCTGTGACAGCTGATTGTACGTATTTTTGGCTCCGAGTTCTGCAGAGCTCACTTCATTTGTTTTCGAGAGAGCGTTGAATGTGGAGCACAGGCGTACAGAGAGGCCTACATACTTTTAAGGTAGGAGACGAATCACAATTTTCATGCTACGGTTGATGTCGAGCACATCGGCAACAAATTTAAACAATAGCATGCTAATATAGACTCTGCAGTTCGATTGAGGTTAACAGCACTGTATATGTATTGCCGTGTCATCGTGCTACTGATTGGAAAAGCTTAATGAGTGCGTGTCATTATTGTTGTGCTGGCATCCATCTTGGCCCAGTCTCGTGCATGCCATTGGGCCGAAGAGGTCAATGGACCACATGCTTATGGACTGAATGGACCCTGGCTTATTGACCGACAGACGGATGACCTAAATGACTGTAGAGAAAGGATTTAGTGTTTATTATCCTCTCCCTTTATCCCTCTTTCCTCCCCTCCCGTTATCTCTCCCTCTTTCCAGGGGGAGGGGCTTGTGTATGTAAGGGGGAGGGGGGGTTGTTGGGAGGAGGTGGGACCTTTCTAATTGGTTGTGGAAACCAGTGGGGATATTAATATTGACATGTCGACCACTCTGTTGCCTGGTTGGAAGACCATATTGACAAAATCCATATGACCAGTCTTGCACTCTCAATAATGAGAATATTCAATTAATTTATACCTGCTGCATTTCAACTTGTAAATCAAAAATATTTTAACATTTACATGATGTCAGATTGTGCTTTGATTTTTAAATGGCAGTAGTATCTTTATGTATAGTATTTCTTTTTTAAAGTATATATTTCTATATTCTCAAAGGACAAAGCTAGTGATATTCTGTGTTATGAAAAGATCAAAACAACAACATCTTAGTGCATTGCTAAATACTTCATGACTTTTTTTCTCCCCTATCTGCAGCTAAAAGATGTTTATCTTTAAAAACAAGTCACACATATATATTCACATTCACAAAGGCTAAATAAATCTCTTGAAATGCTGGGCACTGTAGTTTTTAGCAAATATTATTCAAACAGGAGTTGAAAGTGCATTTGATGGGGACTATTTTTTTGCAGATTTGGTGCACTAGTTGTAGTGTTTTTGGCACCAGGAGAGTGTATGTGGGATTGACTTAAGTTAAGCTACAGTGTTTGTCTTCATTGCAATGAAGAAATGTGTCACCCAGTGCTTATTTATATGTTTTTAATTTTTGGGCGACAATGACACTTTATGGCACAAGGAAGAAAATGTTTTTATCAGGCTTCGGCTGCACAGACAGACTGAGGAAAAGACTTATCCTGTAATATTTGTATGTTTTATGTTTAATATTGTACGTTTTTGACTAGAGATAGTTGGTGTTTGTTACAATTGGTGCTTTCTTGTGATCTATGTGTTTAATCCCTGGGTATAAACTAAATTTCCTTTGGGATTACAATAAAGTTGAAGTTGGAGAGGGGCGTTAAAACCATAACACACTCTGACAACAGATATCCAACAATAAATATAAATGGTTCACCATAATGTCAATTTTGAGGTTCGTGTGATATATTGAAACAATCTCATTTTGTCCCAAAAGTCATCAAAAGTGATGAGGATTTTATCGCTGCAGTTACATACAGACAAAGAGATTCATCACACTAACACAATAGTGTCCAGCCAGTAATAATAACGTGGAAGTCAGCTGGAGGCGTTCAGAATGAAGTCTACCAGACAAGGGGATGGGAAATAGCAGCCTGAGGGGGGTTAGTGACTGACTGGCCCCTCCAGTCGACCATTTTGGTTAGTGCAGCCATCCAGATAATTAAACGTGATGGCAATCTTTGACACAGTGTAATCACATCACACCTCAGTGCCACAGGAGCTGTAACTGTCTGGCTCTCACTCTCTTGTCACTGACACATAAAGGCGCTCTGTGAATAGATGTATCTCATATTCTAATTTTCCCCTTTATAAATACTGGAAATCTTCATCAGATCAGAAAGGAGGTGTCCAAATAACCCTCCACACCTTCTGCAAAATCAATTCAGTGCCACAACACTTTCAAGCTCTGCAATTTTACAGCAGCTCTATCCAATAATACAGAATATTGAGAAATCTTTTAGTCAAAACTAGTTTCCAGTATTCAACAGTGTTCAATCTGGCAGCAAAACACATTTCCTCCCATTTCCAAAACTCTTTAATTAAGCTGTAAAGCAGATGATAGCTTCTGGAGCTGTGACGACAGACGTTTTCTTAGAGTACGTTGGAGAACAGATGACAGCCCAAACCCATTTAGTTGCAAATGAACCTCCCAAGTTGTAATTCTATCTAATCTTTTCCATTTGTCATCCAAGTGAGACTTCATAGTGTTGTCACTGTTGAGCCAGATTTCCAAAAAAAATGTTTTTAGGGCAGTGTTGTTGTTTAAAGTGCATTTTGAGGCGAGTGACACTGACACTCAGCATACTGTACATCAGAGACCATTTTTGACCTTTTACAGCTCAGATAAGAAGAGCTAAAAGCCTGAAAAGTGTCTTCACAATATGTCCAATGTCACACCTACATCAGGATTTATCGGAGCAAAGTTTCTTCTCTGAAATTCACAGTCTGACCTTCCTTTACTGGCACTTACAGTCGGTGACCATTACTCACTCAGATTGGTTTTAACTGCACAGAGCAAACATTTAAAACCATCATACATTAAAAGAAGTTCCAAATGTTGTTTACCATCGAGATTTAACATCATACAGCTTATAAGTAGCTGTAAGTGAACCCACTCTAAAGATGTTTAGATGTAGCTCTTAGTATCACATGACGAATGCAGCAACCTAGTTAAATCAGCTACATTTGACTTTTAGGTGTAAAAATTTAATATTGATGATCTGCCACAGCCAGAAGTGGAGTCGCAAGCAGCTCAAAGCTGTTTCCCTGCTGAGTATCAAATATATATTGGTAAATAAAACATTTAGCCATGAAATATTCACATCTATAGACCCCGTGAACCAGTTTATGCAGTTTGATTAAATTCATAATTCTCCCTCCGGCATTCTGGTCAGATATGAGTTTTATCAATATGATACAATATATTCTGTACATTTAATTTAAAAAAACACAGTTAAAATCAGATATTTGTTCAGCATCTACAAAATACACATTGTAAATTAAGAGAATGTTAATAATTTGTGTGTAAAGGGGTCGAGATATCGAATGACTGGGGTTTACTCACACCAGGAATTATCTTGTCAAAGTAGTGCTATATATACCGCCGTTTGAAACCAAAGCCTTAATATATAAAATATTCCACACATACACACAGCACGTTCTTCAAATAAACTGCTGCACTACTGCTGCTATACTTGTTTTTTTGTTTTATTCATCTCCCTTCTAAAAATTTCAGCGGGGGGTTTCTTATGTATTTTGCATTTCGGGGTCATCTCCATAGAAAAACTGGGTTGGTTCATTTACAGTATGGCTAATTACAGCGGGGTTTTCTGGTATATTATACTGTATGAATTACTCAGAGGGGCTTCCCCCATTACAGTCTGCTTTTCATTTAGCTTATGTGTGTTGTGTGCTTTTAATTAGGGTATTTCCTTGATGTATGCAGCGCTTCTTGTATGTTTGCTCAGTTCATGAAAGGACTTCCAGCGCAGTTAACGACTAACACGGCTGATATATCTGCAGAAAATATGCGACTTAAGTTTTAGCATTTTTCTTTTGTCACTTTAACACTAAGCTCCTGTGATTAATGAGACCTTTTAGACTTCCTTTTTCTGATTTTTTTTTTTTTTTTTTATTCCTGGATTAACAGGACAGCAGATTTAGTGCACATTGACGGAGGGAACTTCTTTATTCAGTCCCATAAACCTATCATGAAGTGTTTCTGACTGATTCCATGAAGTCAGATGAATTAATCAACATCTTCCCTTTTCTGCTTTTTCCTCGCTTTGATAATAAATTATCTGTTAGTTTGAGCTCTTGCAGTGGGACTAATTCATATATTTTGTTCCGTTAATATTGTTTAATCACAGCAGTGGAATAAAGACAAAGATAAATCCCTTTTATTCATGATTACAAAAAGAGTTTGAGTATTTATAAGCTGTTGTCCAATTACGACTAAAGGGGCCATATTTTTTATAGTTGGCATATAAATCACATGAAAGACTCTTGTCTCGCACAGCCAACTGTTGAGTTCACCAGAAATCTCTCTTATCCAGTAGTGATAAAGGCAACAACTATAAAATGATGAAAAATGAAACAAATAAATGGAAAGAAAGGAAAAAAAAAAAAAGAAGACTTTTCCTCTACGTTATGTGTTTAGACCAACATGCCTCTAAGTATGTTACCAAACGCCTGGCAGTCAGCATGCGTGTTAGTGCGAGTGACCAGTGGCGGCTGAGCCGGCTGATACTGACCATCTGTGTGTATGTTGTGTGTGTGTATGTGCAGCTCCCCGCAGACTTCAGCAGACTTCACCTGGCCGACGGCTTGCACCCACAGGTGACCCACGTCTCCTCCAGCCACTCAGGATGTAGTATCACCAGCGACTCTGGAAGCAGCAGCCTGTCAGACATTTACCAGGTAAGGCCTCCCCACCTGGCGCTGGACCCCCAGCTTGGATTGCACTCGATGATTAAGTAGGTGTGATAGTTTGTTGACTAGTAAGTTGGTCACGTGAGATTTAAAACTCTCCAAAGTAGGTAAATCAGTCTAGCTAGGGACCACGTTCTGGTGCTAATTTGCATCTATTTCTTTGTCGACTCTAGTGCAAACAATAAAAGAGTAGTTTGACTTTTGCCCTTTAAGCTACTATAAACATCAGACGGGTGTATAACCAAATGAGTACAGTTTAAATAGTGGAAACAAATGTCAGAACTTAAAGGTACCCTGTGGAGTTTGTTTGTTTGTGCAACCAACAAGGGCATCCATGTACAAGGGTGATGTGATACACACAAAGCACCTGCCAATCATATCACGCAATATCACCGATCGACATGACGGTTGGTGGTGGTAACGGGCGAAGACGTATTGCGACGGCAAGGACGAACATGCAACATGGATGTAAACAATTTTAATTTCAACAAACTGAAAAAACTCCACAGGATACCTTTAATTATTTGGGGTTAACATGCTTTGACAATAGTGTTTTTTTACAGCATACTAATTAGTGTTAACTAACATGTTAATCAAATGAATCATGAGCTAATGTTATTGATCAGACCTTATGATAAGTCTGTGTAAGTAACTGGAAGTATGGTTTCTTTTAGCGAGACAGCTAAGTCGAAGGCACAATTGTACCTCTGGGAATGCAGGTTATTCTCATTAAGTAGGGCAAAACATTTTTGGAAAGAATGTAAAAGGCTTGGCGGTTAAATAGACTACAAGACACAAATAGGACAGTGACACCGCTCAGCAGGAGACGAGCAGACAGGCTGGTGACAGCGAGCAGGTGGTCCAGCCTACATCCTGACTCCAGCTCTGCCTCTCATCACCTCAAAGCAGAAGTACAGAACTCCCAGGGAGCTGTGACGTAAAATCTCATGTGACAGGGGGCTTAAACACAAAAAAATATGCCTTTTTTTTTAATGCTAAAATATTACAGACATTAACAGTAGACTTAACAGAATATGTTTTCCGGTGTGACTAAGGTAACGAGTAAATAACACTGATTAAAGAAAGAAAGAATAAAGAAAAAGTGAAATTAGAACCCAGCCCAGCAACCTTAACCTCCCAGAGGTAAATAAAACACCATTCAGCTCAAAAGAACACACACAAAATCTCGTGACTGTGCCCCCAAACCCTGCAACTAATCCTCTTAACATAGCGCACCCACCCCATTGGCTCCTAATACTGTCACCTGCTGTGTGCTTATTCGTGAGTGTGTGTTTGTAAGTGTGCTTGCGACGGTGCTCGGGAGCATCAGTCAGAATCACTTTGTTTTCTACAGACTCGCGTTTGTGTGTCGGCTCCAATTGTTTAAATACAGCTTTATAATTGCGTGCGAAGCCTGTATAGTATGAGTGTGTGTGTGTGTGTGTGTGTTATCGCAGAGTTGTGTGTATGTGTGTGTGTGTTTGGCCATGCTGTGGCTGGCTGGGGTTGGTTGAACAGGCTCTACTGTCCCCAGTCTGTGATCCTGGTCTTACAGCCATCTGCTAGCAGCTCTCTTGATTTCTGTCTCTCTGTAACACACACACACACGCATACACACACACACATACAAACACTGTACTGGTTTCTTGCTTCAATCTCTATCCTCTTTTGCTTAATCTTACTTCTTTACTCAAACAGCTTTTAACCTACCTGTAGCAACAGCTCTTCTGTCTCTGCACACTGTTTAAACACCTTACCTCACCTCCTGTTTCGTGCGATCTCTTTTATCTTTCCCGATTGTAACCGATCACTCACATGTGCTCAGACGTCACCGCTCAGCTCACTGGTGATCTACTTATTTGTGTGCTCGTGCTTACCTCTGTCTGTGGAAAGGTTTTGTCAAGTACACAAGCTGTTTTTGGTTTCACAGTCTCACCTGAATACATGTCCAGTAAATCGATTTAGTCAGTCGGCAGAAAATGAAACCGTTTTGATTATCGATTAATTGTTTGGATCTTTTTTTTCCCAAGAAAAAAATGCCTACATTTGCTGGTTTCAGCTTCTCAAATGTGAGGATTTACTGCTTTTCGTTGTCTCATATGATAATGAACTGAATCTTTTCGGGGGTTTTGAACTGTTGGTCGGACAAAACAAGCAAATTTAATATGCCGCTTTGGGCTCTTGGGCGTTTTAAACTAAACATTTTAAACTAAACATTTTACAGACAAAACGATTAATTGGTTAATTGAGGAAAATAATTGGCAGATAAATCAATAATGAAAATAATCATTAGTTGCAGCCCTAGTTCATTGTTAATCTGCCAGGAGCAGTCATGCCCGACCTTTTTGGCTTGTGACCAATTAAATCAACAGAACGTCTACTTGTGAGAGTGATACTTTTCCTTTTATAGAGGCTTGAAGAGGTGAAATTATCTAGTAATTCAAAGAAAGAGAAGGGTCTAAAAAACATTATTATGTGTCAGAAATGTGATTTTTTTCTTCTTTCCTCTCGTCTTAATCATCCTCTGACCCTTCAGATGTATCTCATGAGTCCTGGGGGGGGGGGGGTTACCGCTGCATTAACACTCTGAAGGGGATTAAGTGGCAGTTGTTGTTAGATAAAGAATAGAAGCTGTCATTTACTTTTATCAGCCAGTCCGCAGGTCTTAACTACTTCTCATCCCAAGCCCCCCCCCTTCTCTCACTATTTTACCGCTTCCATTCAGCGCAAAAAATTAAAATGTACAACATTAAAAATGGAGAAAAAGACTAAAACGAACGTCTTACTATCCTAGGGTACTCGGCATGACTCTTCAAACTGTTTGTTTTATGCAACATTACTTTTTATCGTTAACTAAAGTTGCACCCTGCAGCGTTTTCAGAATTAATAACGCGCCGTAGTAGATCACTAGCGATGTTTGTGGCCCTCACTGGGGGTGTTTTTGAATAATCAGATCAGAGGAGGCCTGGTTCTTTACACTCGAGATCACAGGAAGTTGATGGTACCAAGAAACACGGCGGTCTTAAATTTTAATTCGAGTCTACATTACATTTTCAACATTTAGCTGATGCTGTTATGAAGAACTGCTGAGCAGATAGAGGTACAGATTTTTGATGAATAGTTTAAGTGCCGGTCCACTCCTCCTCCTCCACCGCCGCCGCTCTCCGCCTCCTCTCACCTCTACAACTGAAGCACCCTTTGAAGAGTCCCACATCATTCTCACGTCACCGGCAACATGGCGTACTGTTTTGTGTCTGAATAAATCATGAAATTGGTCCTTCAGAAGGACTTTGAAAGCATTGATCCAAGAATAGCCCTGATGAAATATTAACAACACCTGACTTGCCCACTGACTCTTAATGCTTACTGCACATTTATGGATTTTTGATGCACACATGACATGAAAACGAACCTATGCACAAACTCAAAAGCACAAAGGCAACCTTTTGTTTAAATATGTCGGCTCTCAGATTTTGTGTTGCGTGTCGAATGTTTGCACCTTGTCGAAATCAAATAAAGTGACTGTTGCATTTACTAAGGAATGTGCGTTGTTTACATCTTTAGTTCTCTTTTGCTGTTTTATGTTTGTTTCCTTATATATTCTACGCACAGAACTACCTCGCTGTTGTGTCTCTTTGTACAAAACAGACAATATGCAACTGTCTGCGGTTTCAGGACAAAGAGTACTCAATATTATTCCTCCATTACCAGATGCTCTGGAACATATGTAACCTCTAACGTTGTATTGTATACCGCTCCTTTCTAAACCTGCCAAGCTCCACTATCAAAACCTCACACATATTATACCCGCATCTTATGAACAGACCCCGCCTCGGCCCCGCCCGCCAGGGTGTGCGCCGGTGACGCCCAAATGGCCTCTCAGACACTGGCCTGAATCATTGATGAGCCTTTTGCACATGGCATTTGAGGAGAAATGACATTGGGTTTCGATGAGGGATCGGGTACTGGGACTCTTGAGCCTTGAAAAATTAAAAGCAGACTGACGGTCTGGGAGGTGAAGATGCGTCTGGCTCTGGAATTTTGTGGACAGTTTGCAAAGACGACCTTTTCTTCTCTTTCTATTAAGAAGCTCGAGGTGGGGTACCATATCGAGGTAAGAGGTTTGTTGCTACACCGGGGCGAGGTAGCAGGGCTGGTTGCTTTGTAGTCCTTCTCTGAATGCTTTGGTTTGTTCTGTGAGAGGGTTTCATGTCGGGTGAGCGTGAACCAGGCAATATGGCCTCTCTGTCATTTACAGAAATATTTTCTTTGATGATAGCATTTGGTCTAGCTCATGCACAAGTAATTGCATTACTTTCGCTCCTCATCTTAGTTCATTTTCCCAGTTCCACACATATTTCATCTTTGTGCTTTCAAAGAACAGGATCTGGCTGCGAGGCAGGCGGTGGAGTTTGCTGAGGGGGAGAGGAGAGGAGAGGAGAGGAAAGTTGGGAGTTAATTAGCTTGTTACTATGCATAGCAGACAGTTTGGTATGCAGTGTTGACGCCTGTCTTTCTCATACTGTACTGAATACTTCTAATCCATTTCACGAAATGAATCAAATCTGCTCAGCAAGTTTACAGAGGCTTTTTTTATTTTTCTGTCGGTTGGGGAATGTACTGTGTCGTAGCTGATGTTGGTACTGTAAAATGATTTCAGCAGTGCGTGCGTGCTGTTGCAATCTGCACCACTGTATCTTTATTATGCTGATTTTTTTTTACACTGGCTGTTTAAAAAAAAGACTTTGACTGAAGTTTAACAGTCAAACGTGAGCTTTATTTATCTGCTTTATTTAGCTGTTATTGAGTTTGAGCTGAGTATTGTTTGTACTGGGCGCAGACGTGGCTATAGATGTGACACACTGGTCATGGCGGAGATCTGAAACTGTGACCTTATGGTTACAGCCAGCTGTAGGTCGCCAGTTGCTGACGTCGGGATGGACACGCTGAATCCTTCACATTTTTTTATCAGTAATCACAGATGGCTGACACATTTCTCTTCTGTTCACTGTTTGTAGGCCACTGAGAACGAACCGGGTGACATGGACCTGAGTGGCCTGCCAGAGACTGCAGTCGACTCCGAGGAGGACGACGATGAGGAGGACATCGAGCGAGCTTCAGACCCCCTCATGAGCCGGGACATCGTCCGGGACTGCCTGGAGAAGGACCCGATGGACAGAACTGACGATGACATAGGTGAGCAACTGGTCGAGGGTATCATTGTCTTTTTTGTTAGTGCTATAAAAAACCTATCAAGCCACAGTGTTAAACAGTCTCAATGCAGTGTAGGAATACCACTATTGTAAATAAACTCATTTGGTGTTTATTTTAAACATATCTAATCTAGTTTTTGTGAATGCTGAGCACCATCTTTGCAAGATGTCTTTTAAAGAACACAAGCAGTGTTGTTCCCTGCTGGGACAGGGCTTCTTGTCCCAATTTTAGATTAAATTATTGCTCTGTAAAAGCCACACCCAAATTTAAATCGGTCACATTAAAATTTACATTTGTCTGAAGCCTTTTATGCTTTACTGCTCTCATTTACAACGTAGGCTTTCGAGTAATTCTCAAAGCCACATCAGGCTCGCAGTATCATATCCCTTAAAGCTATGACTCAACTGCCATGATAATGATAGCCATGTTTAAAAAAAATAAGTACACACTCTCAGAGCTTAGCTACAGATGTGGACTGAGGGAGGATGATGTATTGGATGTAGAGAGAGTAAGAGCGAGTGCCAACCCCCTCCTCCTCTTCCTCCATCGTTGATCTCCCTGCCGCACACCCCTCCCTCTGCCGGCAGGCTTTTCTAGGTCACTCCAGCACATCCTCTCGCCTCACCTCTCACAGCACATTAAACTTTCAGTGCTTCCGCAGCTTCACACACGACGCTTTTGCCATGCCAAGCACAGGTCAGCCAGAACGCCAGACTGCTGCTGGGTAGCCAGAGGAGGAACGGTAGTTAGTAGCTGAAGAAAAAGGGGTATTTTCCTACTTTGGACCCCGGTGTAGGGTACTGCAAAATGTCCTGGGTCCTGGATTATATATAGCATCTCCCATTTATATATACCCATTATTAAAACACCCACTTTGTTCACCCAAATTGCAAAACAGTACATTTTCTCACTTACTTCAACTAGCCATGCAGATATTTGGCTTAATGTGTCCAGTTTTTGAGATATCCTCCTCTGAGATGCCAGCACCTCAGTACAGCAGAGATGAATAGAATTCTGTATGTGCTGTTGATAATAATGAAAAAGTACATTTGAATAGAAAGAAAAAACAATTTTCTGGTTTCTATTCATGATCCACACATCTCACTGCAGATAGCTTTATTTTACCTGCTATGTAACTATGTGCTACTGAAAAAATAGTCCCCATAAAAATGTTTCCAGTGCAGTAAATTGTTTCTTAAAAGGCAAATTGCTTTGGAGTTTTTTTTAACTACCATTTTCTAAATTAGTTTAGCAGCACAAAGGAAACCCATTGCACTAGATACCACTATAGATAAGTGAGAAAATATGTTTTTTGGTAATTTAGGTGATGGTTGACAGGATGCTAAAAGGATACGTTCACCATATTTTAAATCTGTCCTAAAACGAGGTGCCCAAACGAACACTGACATGTTTTTCTTGCTGTTATAATTCCTCCCGTTTATCCAGACCATTAAAAGATGTGATGGGGTACAAAATCCACAGTCCTCCGTTTGTGCAAAAATGAATGGAATGATTATAGCAAGAACAACCTGCGTCAATGTTCATATTAGAGCCTGACTTGAAAAATTAAAAAAAAAAAAAAAAGAACCTTTTAATATGATTTTAGAGGTGGTTTAATGTCTGCAATGAATTTCTATTTAATGCACACAGAGGTCATTGAGTGAAGTGTCAGCAGTTATTCCTGGCTGGCCATGAAAGCTAGCGTCAAAGGAATTGATATTTGGCTTTAGGTTCTCCAGATAATGATTCCTCTGTTGGCTTTTCATTGTGGTGATGATCCATTTTGATGCTCATCCTCCAGCTCGTGCCTTCTTGGCTGGAAGTGAGGGCAAGCTTGCCAGGAGCGTTGCTTGTCCTCTTTCTCTCTCTCTCTCTCTCTCTCTCCTTTGGGTGTCAAGACTCTGTTTGCCCTTTTTCTCAACCTCCTCTACTTCCTCTGCTGTCTCTCCTCTGTACTTCTCACAGAGCAATTACTGGAGTTCATGCATCAACTGCCAGCATTTGCCAACATGACCATGTCAGTGAGGAGGGAACTCTGCGCCGTCATGGTTTTTGCTGTAGTCGAACGTGCCGGCACCATCGTTCTCAATGATGGAGAGGAGGTGCGTGTTTGTGCATATTCATGCACGCAGAAGCCCAGTCATGTGACATTGTCTTTCCTATAATTGTATTTTATATGTGTGTGTGTGTGTCTCTCGGGGGAACCTTAGTCTCACCCCTCGCACCAATGAAACTTTCTTCTTCCATTTGATGTTTTTTTCTGCTCTATTAAACCCGAATGGCGAACATCCCTTATCACTGGTCCTCTCTAGGATCCCTCAGGCAACTAAAGCAGGCATCACTTATTCTCTCTCTCTCTCCAGTAAAGACACGACATGAGTTTCAATGAATAAAATTTGGTTGGTTTTTTTGCTATGATGCACCAAAACTATAGAGAGCAGAACTTGCCTCTAAGGCCTGTTCACTTTAGTAAGTGTCTGCTTGTAGAGAATTCAAGGTTCATTGAGCATATTGCTGCTGTCGGGCTGAAGGGTGTCTCCAAGATGTTTGCTTTTCAGGAATTCTAGAAAACATCCTATATTTTTTCTAATTTCCTCAAAACACGATACATTGATTTTTCTTAACTTCAATCAAGCAAGCACGTATTCCTCCAACAAAGCTTTTAATGTTTTCCAGCTTCTCATTTTTAGTTGTTTTGCTAAGCAGCTCTAATAATCTTGTGCTATTGTTCTATCCTTCTGAGGAAAGAAAGAAACCATCTGTTATTGCAGCGGCGCCTTTATAGTTACTGCATATGGTTCTTTTTGACAAATAACTTTGACTCATTAGGGGACAACAGCTGTTGGGAACTACTGGTAGATTGAACTTAATCTGATCTACAAAATCTTTGTAGAATTTCTTCTATTTCTCCTTCTTGCATTTTTTTGTTCATATTCCTTGTTTGTATCCTTTTTTCTTCTTCAAACGTCTTACTACTGTGATCATGTGTTACCGCTCCAGCTTGACTCATGGTCGGTGATTCTGAACGGTTCGGTGGAGGTGACGTATCCCGACAGCCGGACAGAGACCCTTTGTATGGGAAACAGCTTCGGGGTATCACCAACCATGGAGAAGGAATACATGAAGGGTGTCATGAAGACCAAGGTGGACGACTGCCAGGTAAGATCTTCGTAAATGTTCCTCTGCTACAGTAGGATTAACAAGTCTGTTTCCTCTTCATGACAGTGTGAAAAGCATGTCACAGAGCCTGTCACCTGATCGTATTTAATCCCACTGTGATCCACTCGTGCTGGAAGTGTTTGAACTCAGGACGCTGAAAGATGCTTGGCAATAGCACCCACTTATTTGTATATAAATATGTGAAATAACCATTTTAAAGGACAATCAGATGATCAGATTTCATCATATGTTCTATGGGAATGAAGTGCAAAAAACTGAGAGTAAAGAAACTGAAATGTTTTGCAGCCTTTAAGTCATCACTCAGTGTCTCAGTAGGCTGGGAATGTTGCATACTAGACACTAAACTACTCTACTTTATGATTCCCTTGTAAGAAAAGTATGTGAAAATCTCTGTTCCTAATCAGTTGAAGCCCTCTTTCATAACTTACCAGTGCAAATATTGTTTAGTTGTTATACTGATTTTTTTTTATCAGCTGTTGTATTCATCTCTCAGTCTGCCATTTGTTTTAATTCCAGAAATTTCTTCTCAAGTGATGGCATTAACATATTCAGGCATAAGAGGATCCAGTAACAGAAAAATCACTTCTTTTTAAAATGTATTATATTGCAGTATTGTAAAATATAGGTATATTTGTGTCAAAATGTATCAAATCTGTCCTTAACTCCTGTTTACCCTGTTTTGTCCAGTTTGTGTGTATAGCCCAGCAGGACTACTGCTGCATCCTCAACCAGGTCGAGAAGAACATGCAGAAGGTCGAAGAGGAAGGGGAGATCGTCATGGTGAAGGAGCACCGTGAACTGGACCGCACCGGGACCAGGAAAGGACACATCGTCATTAAGGTGACAAATCTACATTCAGTCATTTACATTTCCCTTAAATGCAAAAAGAAATATCAGGAGTGCTCAAAAGAAACTAGTGTCAATCAACAGCCAACGTTACATGTAGATACTGGAAAAACTCTTTGCAAGCCAATTATCTTGCATAAAAGGTTATTTCAATCCAATAACACCACAATGTTGAACCCTCAGGGCACACCGGAACGTCTCACCATGCACCTAGTGGAGGAACACTCAGTGGTGGACCCCACCTACATTGAGGACTTCCTGTTAACCTACAGGACCTTCCTCTCCAGCCCCATGGTCGTGGGAAAGAAGCTCCTGGAGTGGTTCCACGACCCCAGTCTCAGGGACAAGGTAAAAGCTCCATGTTCTCCACCAGAAAACCTCTCTTTACCTGCTTAGTACTCCTGAAAAAGGACGACCTCATGAAATCAAACACAGATAGGAAACTTTTTAAGGTTTTGTGGGTCACAAGATTAGACATGTTGGATTTTGCAGCATGGTAACCAGAGACAGAATTTAACCTTGCTCCACTTGTGTTGATTAATACTTGCATATAATACAATGTTATACAGTAATAAATTCAACCTGTAAAACACAAATACCTTTTACCTTGAAGATTTAGTATGTATACACTAAAAGAAAAGACTTCTACTAGATTGTCCACAAACTCTTGGACATTTTTGCACGAGGATGTGAAGTATATTACAAATACATGTAACCTAACTAGTCAACCAGTAAACTGTGTGTTGACCTATACTGTTCATGTTACCGCTGCAGGTTACACGGGTAGTCTTGCTGTGGGTAAACAATCACTTCAATGACTTTGAGGGTGACCCTGCCATGACTCACTTTCTGGAGGAGTTTGAAAACAATCTGGAGAAAGAAGTAAGTTTAATACATTCACAGAGCCCTCAAACATGCAAAAAAAAGATTCACCTTCCTTATATCTGTGTGTGTGGTTTTTTTTTCCCCAGAAAATGTGTGGGCACCTCAGACTGTTAAATATAGCATGTGCTGCTAAAGCCAAGCCGCGGCTGGTGACACTGACCAAGCCGTCCAGGGAGGCTCCACTGGCCTTCAGCCTTCTCGGAGGTCAAGAGAAAGGTTTCCGCATCTTTATTGATACCGTGGAGGCCGGGAGCAAGGCAGCAGAAGCTGGCCTTAAGCGTGGAGATCAGGTCAGTCTTTGCATTTTTTTTTCCTATTAGTAAGAGATAGTTAATAGTACATGTAGATATTGGTGGTTTGGTGTCTTATCCAAGGAAACTTCCACCAAGCTCCATAACACTCTCTTTTTCACCACCCTTATGTCACTCTGTACAGTATTGCACAGTACAGTATGATTAGTACTGGTAAATATTAGGGATGAATCCTGTAAATGCAGCTGCACATACTGTTAGCAGTCTCAGAAATGCTCTTTTGTCTGTAGGCTACAATTGTGGAAAGAAATCACTCCAGTCACACAGACCAGTACTTGAAATGATCTTTTTCGCCCGTTGAAGTTCATTTTTGTTGTGAAATTGGTTTTATATTTTCTTCTAACTAGCATTAAAAGGGTTTTTTAAAAAAGTCTTAAATTGAACTTGCCAGTAGCTGTTGGCACCATGTGTTGGCTTTCTCCGCGCAACTTGACTTCTCAACCATTTTCACACTCTGCAGTCCTCTGGGCTTTGAGCAAAGTCCCTTAATCCTTGAAACCATCTTGAGTGTGTCTGGATGCGAGTTAAGCCCTCTTGACTCCAAACATCCCTTGCAGCTGTTTCCCCCAAAAGGAAGTATAGAAGCTGACATCCTTGGAAGCATTCACTCTCTCCTACCCATTCACACCGTCCATTTTTTAACAACTTCACTTACTACCATGATTCCCTCAAGACCCATCATTTCAGAGCTTTAGTGTTAGTCTTGTCATCAGTGAACTCCAACCATTGTCTCACCAATCACCACTGATCACAAAACAGACATTCGGTCGTGTTAGTCAGCCCTAACTGGCAGCTGAGGATGGCCTGTACTTACATTACAGTCAAAGGTGACTTCCTCATCCACCAAGGAGGAAATGATGAAGGCTGCTTAACAGATTGTGTTAGAATGCAAATATCCGGCCCCTGTGGGAACGTCAAACTGTTAAGACAAAAGAGAAGACAATCTGAAGGTGACCCAGTTCATATTAATGTCAAGACCTACTAAATATCATGATGTGCAACATGCCATAGAGTGGGATTTTGTTGCCTCTTCTGGGCCGTAAAGTATACCCCTGCTATAGTTTAGACAGCTACTGACAGTGTTGGCAAGATCAACAGTTATTTGTGTTTAAGTTATTTCTCCAATATACTATTTTATATAAGTTAGCCATATGAAGTTAGTTAGCCTGTATATGCTGAGGTTTTCTTCAGAATCATAAATGTTTTTTTACTTTATTGGGTTTTCACATAACCTACAGGACATTTTTCTTTGTAATATGGTACAAAATAGGCGACTTAAAATATTACACAGAGAAAAATAGGCTACCACAAAAGAGGCATCGATATAGAATATTTCAAGAATAAAAAAGCTGGATGCAATAAAAATATAGATTTTTAACCGGCATGTTAATATAACCTTTTCTGAAGTGTTATAGCCACACAGAGCCAGTGAGGAAGATTTAAAAGGAAACTGTGTGGCCGATGAGGATGAGAGAGGGGTATCTGATTGTAAAGACATTGATCGACAGGAAGAATACATGACAGATAAGGGAGACATCACAGTGGGCCACATAGTGTTTGCATCAGATGAGAGAGAGGCCACTGTGTGCCCCGACAGCTTCAGCTTCAGGTGAGGGAGAGCCTGGTGCGTACAATCCGAGCACCAATCTGATGTGAGTGGGCAGGTGGGCTTTTTGCAATAACTTTGATGATGAAATCCTGCACTCTGCGACAACGAGTGATCGGTGAGGAGTCAAATACAGAGTACCCTGGACAGCTCCCGCGTTCACGGGTGTCGCAGGATCATCACCTTGACAACGATTGTGACACTTTATAGTCTATGTTAAAAAGCTCCAGCAGTTTAAAATTGACTTAATACAATCAACTCCATAATCTGTGTCCAGTGTTTTAAAGTGGCCTATTAAATTTCGTTGTGCGTTGATAAGTATCCTCACTATGAAGGATGTTAAATGTCGCCTGCTCAGTGCTGCAGGAGAAGGGCCCACTCAGGGTTGGTTGGGGTGGCGGGGGACGTGGTGGGGGCTCACATGTTTGTGTTACGGTGCTATGCTTCTTTGTTCACTGTATAAAACATGTAGTTAAATTTATTACCTGGCTGATTTTCTTTATTTCAAATTTAATCCGTTTTCCGCACAGATCCGATATGGCCTGTAATTTGACATGACACGGTGAGCAGTGAGGCAGCGGAGTCATTAAGTAGTTAACTGGCAGGTTTTCCTTGCGCATCAGTGCAGAAAGCTGTAGATTAAGATTGGATTTATTTTTTATTATAGAGGCCACTCGTGTTAGTATTTCACAATAATGAGACAAAGAGATGCACGTGTGTGTGAACAGAAGGCACAGACTTGGTAAGATTTGTTAACTTAACCCCGAGTCTCCCCCCAAAGGGTTGCAAAAGAAATCTCAGGTGTTCCCAGATGATCAACAGGATAAGAAATCAGAAAAAAACATATATATTTGTGCAACACAAAATTATGTCTTTGACTTTTCCCTTTTCTTTGCATTTTCTCTTGCAAATTAATGGGTAATTTTACTTTTTCAGAAATCTAAAAATGATTCAAATAAATCAATTTGAGAAGGAAAATTGCTCTTTGATTAACCGGTCACACCTGCTAGCTTTGTTTTCATGGGTCAGAAGCCAAAAAGGTTGGAAAGCACAGTTATACGCACCTCTGATTAATTCTAATCAGAGGTGATTGATTCTAATGTTCATAAAATATGAGATTTATATTATGCACAGTTTGGTAAAATGCACCTGATGGATTTCTCCCTTCTTCTTTCTGCAGATCTTGGAGGTCAATGGGCAGAACTTTGAGAATGTCCAGCTCAGCAAAGCCAATGAGATTCTGAAGAACAACACCCACTTGTCCATAACTGTGAAAACAAATCTTTTAGGTAAAGTCAAATTTATCAGCTGTTTGCCTATTGTTGTGTATATATAAGCGTTAATGCCCATTAAATCAAATTTGAAACCAAAGAAGTAGAAGTGCTCAAAAACAATTTTCATTTTTTTACAAACAATATGGCTCATCCATCCACATTTTTCCCTACTCAGTGTTTAAAGAGCTGCTAACCAGGCCAGAACACGACCATGACTTGGATGGTGAGGAAGAGCACGACAGAAAGAACGGGGCACCCCACCTTCCAAAGATTGGGGACATCAAGAAGGCCAGCCGCTACTCTATCCCTGACCTGGCAGTGGATGTGGAGCAGGTGATGGGCCTGGAGAAGGTCAGCAAGAAAGCAAAGACCAACACAGTGGGAGGACGCAACAAGCTGAAGAAGATCTTCGACAAGACACTCACCAGCATCCTGCCTCCTAAACCATACAAGTAACAAGACCTTTTAGCATTTTACTATAGTCTCAATAAGATTTTAAGATTTGTGATTTAAGTTGCTGAGGAAAAAAAATATTTTAACTTTTTTTTGGAGATGATATTAGGTATATTTCTTGCAGAATATATTCTCTAGATTGCACTGCCAGACGTTTCCACAGCCTCCCAACTCTTGCCAACACAAATATCGCCCTCTGCCTTTTGTAGACAGAACTGCCCCGTCACCCCTCCCATACTCTCTTTCTTGTTTCCATAGTGACGTTTGCGTTGGCCAATCGCAGGACGACAGCATTGTGGGGATGAAGCAGTCCAAACAGATCCCACCAGCTCTGCCTGTCAGCGGCAACCTCTCGTCGTCAAACCCAGACCTTCTGCAGTCTCACCACCGCATCCTCGACTTCAGCAACCAGCCTGGTGTGTATTTAACTACTGTGACATAATGTGAGAAGTTTATGGCAACAATACACTTTCATTTACATTTCCTTGACACATTTGGTATCATTGATATCAAAGATTATTCCTTTTCTATTATAATAACATAACTGATCTAAACGAAATGTATTTTTATGGCTAATTTTCATTAGAGCCAGTTGAAACCATCTCAGGCTTTTCACTTTGTCTTTTTAAGCTTGAACAACACTGGGCTGGGCAATATAGATGGAAATTATATATTGCAGTTTATGTAGTTTTATATTGCGATACTGATATACGGACGGATGACAAATTAATGGAAAAACTAATCATATACGTACGTGGAGAAACCTAAAGATGCAGATGCTTTCATATGTACCACAACATCAGGTCACTAAATTGTTAAAGTAAAGAAAAATACATGAATCATATGCTGTTTTTAGACAAAATAACCAGATGATAGTATCTGTTTTGGTTAATCCAGCAAAGTAAATATCTTACCAAGCAAGGTAAATCATTACCTGGATGCAAAATGATCAGGAATTTTATAGTGTTAGCTACCTAAAAACAGCCGAAGACAAATTTCACAGCATGTATCATCACATTGCCCAACCCTCCTATCTATTTTGTTTCTCTACCAGCCACGTAGAGCCAGGAATAGAAATATGTAAATCTAGTCTCTTTATTTCTATCCTCATTAACTCCTATCCATCACAATGTGTTTATGTTCTTCCAGTCCCAGTGATACTGAGTGAGTACCTTTCTCTCCCCGTGATCCTACTTCTCCTAGCACAGTCACATCTTTGTCAATGCTGTCAGCCTCCATGTCAGACATACGAACATTGATCAGCTGCTATGCTGCAGTTTACAGACGTAACATAAACTCAATATATCTGCATTCATGCTTGGGAACACTAATTGAGTAAGGCTTAACAGCATTGCACTGACCGCTGACCTTTCAATTTTCTGTGGGCACATGGGGGTTGAGTTTGCTATGAAGATTTTTGGGGTCATATGATCTGTAAAGGGAGCTACACTGTGTGTTTCTGATCACACTAATGAATGCTGGGAAATGAGGTTTGTGGATGAAATCACAAAGATGCTGGTGTGTTTTGCTCCGATGCTGGCTGATGGAATGGCTCTTTGTAAAAAAAAACAAAGAACTAAAAATGATTGCTGTTACTCACATAATGAGATTCAAACAGCTCACATCTCAGTAAAATGCAGTTAAGTAAGTATTTATTCTAATGATATGTTCTGGTTTTGCATCCCCAGATATGTCAGACCAGGTATTACGAGTCTTCAAGGCCGATCAGCAGTCCCGGTACATCATGATCGGGAAGGACACCACGGCTAAGGAAGTGGTGGCTCAAGCTATCAGGGAGTTTGCCCTGACTGCAGCACCGGAGGCTTATTCGCTGTGCGAGGTCTCTGTCACACCCGAGGGCGTCATCAAACAGAGGCGGTTACCTGACCAGCTCTCTAAACTAGCAGACAGGATTCAACTAAGCGGCAGGTAATGACTTCTTTAGTTTAATGTGTTAATCACCATCTTGTGTTGTTAGGATTATCTATCATTTTTTGTGAGAGGGGAAGACATGTATTAATATATGCAAAAAAAATCTCTATCATCAGATACTACCTTAAGAGCAACATGGAGACAGAGACGTTATGTTCAGATGAGGACGCCCAGGACCTCCTCCGAGAAGGCCAGATCTCCCTGTTACAGCTCAGTACGGTAGAGGTGGCCACACAGCTCTCCATGCGGGCCTTTGAACTGTTCTGCGCCATCGAGCCCACAGAATACATTGACGACCTGTTCAAGCTGCGCTCCAAGACGGGCTCGGCCAGCCTGAAACGCTTCGAGGAGGCCATCAACCACGAGACCTTCTGGGTGGCCACGGAGGTGACGCGGGAGCCCAACCAGCTCAAACGCATGAAGACCATCAAGCACTTCATCAAGATCGCCTTGCACTGCCGCGAGTGCAAGAACTTCAACTCAATGTTTGCAATTATCAGGTGAGACAGGGAATAATAAATGTGCAGTGAACTGTGCAGTTGGGTCACATTGTGGATACAGATTGGACATCTTGATTTTATTCAGTCATGATTTCGCTTTTCGTCTTTACTTAGCAATCATGTATTTGTTTGGAGATGAGAACAAGTCCCTTAGGTGTTGTCACATCTGCATAAATGATTGATTTATACCTTATTTTAGCTGTTATATAAGTAAACTAATGAAATAAACTTTTAACCAAGCCAGATCTATCATAGATTGAAGCTATTCTCCCTTTTACGATGGTAAATGTGTCTTTTTTTCCCCCACAGTGGTCTAAACCTGGCTCCAGTCTCCAGACTGAGGGGAACATGGGAGAAGCTACCTAGCAAGTATGAGAAGCTGTTTGGAGACCTGCAAGACCTCTTTGACCCCTCCAGAAATATGGCCAAGTACAGGAATGTCCTCAACAATCAGAACCTCCAGCCACCAATCATCCCCCTGTTCCCCGTCATCAAGAAGGACCTCACCTTCCTACATGAAGGTAAATAGCATTAAATTCATGTCTCTATGTAAAATATATACAGTTTATTCCACCTCCGATATGTTAATATTTTATAGAGCTTACAGTAGGTCATCTAGCAACTGAAATGCTATTTAATAGTTGACTGTCATTTGTAGCCAATCAATATCCTGTATGTTTTTAGTGTGAATCAGTTTTGAGAATTAAACTCTTAATGTATTGTTGGTAATGGTACACATACCAATTTGTTCACTGTGTATATGACCACACTTCCCCCTGAGGTTTTGAGGCTTGAGAAAGATGGTTCCTAAAAATCCTTTGCATAAAAAAATGCTACATAATAGCCTAACGTCTGTTGCTTTTAGACAATATTAAGTGAAAACACAGCATCTAAACAGTCTTAAACCTTGCTTGCCCATTTCTACCAATGAACATGTATAATAAATGTATTTATAATTTAATATATTTGAATATATGATTTAAAGGTAGCAAATACACACCACATTATGTGAATTCCACTGTTTAGCTAGAAGCTAAGATGGCATTGCTCCTTTGCCAAGCTAGGCTTGTTACCCTTGTAGTAAGACTAGTTTAGCTGGTGTGTTTTTCCATCTTCCTACTGCTTTATTTATGTTGCATAACAAAGAAATTACTAACATTTCAAATCCTCAAAATGATTTTTTCTTTTATAGGTAACAGTAGAAAAAAGTAGGAAAATTTAGCTAAGGGTAGATATGGCTCTCATCACCAGCTAGCTTTAGTGTTAACATAATTTTCTTGCATTAGGTGTCCAGTTAACTGTCTTTTATAATTATTGCAAACTATACATGCTGTTTTTTTATTACAAGATTCTATGCAGTCATTTTTATACAGTAAAATGTAAAAAAAAAAAAAAAAAAAATCTATCAAAAAGTCAAATTATCGTCCTCAACATAATTTTGGGGGCAGTTTATGGGGCAGTGTATGTATTTAGCCCGGTGGCCTTTGTGCCACTAGTTAAAATATGATATTAATATGAGCTGTGTTAATTATGGGTTATTGATATTCACTTTTTTCTTTTGTATTTCTTAGGCAATGACTCTAAAGTGGATGGTTTGGTGAACTTTGAGAAGCTGAGGATGATTGCCAAAGAAATTCGCCATGTCGGTCGCATGGCCTCCGTCAACATGGACCCAGCCCTCATGTTTCGGACCAGGTAAGGAACCTTCCAGAAACAAAGCCATATTTCAGATTAATTATTCTTCCCCCTCCCTGTAGGACCAGTCAGCACTCCAGCACTACCAAACTCTTTGGGGTTAGTGGGTTCACATAGATTCAGTCAAATTTCTGCATCACGCTTTTCTGTCAAGCAGCTGTTCCCCCTGGCAACTGTTTCTTCTGGCAACTGTTTCCCTATACACATTGTTGGCATAAGATGTGCACAGTGCTGCTGTGAAAGTGTGTCTCCGTCTAATGATGTCTCCTCTTAGTGGTGTTACCATTTGATTTTCTCTCCTCTGACTTTCACGTGGGTCTTTGGTGAAATTGCTTCTCTTTGGTGATCGTGGTGGTCTTTCCTGTCCTAAGCTTTGTCTCTTTCTCTCTCTACTCATCCACCCTTTGCCCCATGCTTCTCTGTTCATGGCACCCACCCTCTAGGAAGAAGAAATGGAGAAGTTTAGGGTAAGTTTGGTGACCCTACAACTTTTTGCCCTCCCTGCACTGCAACCCCCTTTTTTTCTGCCAATTTGCGTGCTTCTTTCCTTCTTCTCAGAAACCCTGTTTCCATTAACCAGTTTGAGTTGAATCCTGCTACTAACGCTGCCTGATCCGTATCAGAGTACATTGAATGAAACAAAGGTCACTTTGCTTACATTAGGTAATGCTGGACTGTTTTACATTTTGAAAACAAATGTTCTTCAACAGGAAAAAACAGATATTTACAACATAAATTTGACACACATAGGATTAGAATATTACTTCTTTCTCATTTCAAAACTAGTACATACTGTATATGCTAAACATGCAATAAATTATTATCGATTAAGGAATCCAGCCTTGCATTAGCAACATGACCTTTTCTGATACGTTGTTTTATCTAACAATATGCATGCAGTTTTAGTGTCAGAATTTCACCCGTCTCTGAGGTTTTATCTGTATATCAAAGCTCAAAACAACCAGACATTCATGAAGCAACACTTTTTTTTTATCATGCTTTACATTCTTGTGGGTCAAATGGGACAGCATACACAGAACATTTAATAGGAAACATACGGAAAGCACATTACATTCACCCGAAGAGGAAAGGGAACATTGTCACTTCTGTATCTCGTAATTATGAGTGCATCTTATAATTAGGAGACTTAACTACAGTATCTTGTAATTACGAGATCTGTATCTCGTAATTATGAGATCTTAATCTTGGAAATATGAGATGCTAAGTTATATTTATAAGATACTGAAGTCAGAATTACGTCTGTGATGACACTTCCATAAAAACATAACAGAAATTGTACATTTCGCTCTGATGAGCACAAGCACAACATGGAAATGATTCCTGATAAATATCTTTCCACTGACTAGCACAAACGTGACTTCCCAGTGACTAACACCGTACACACTGTAAGCCCATTGTCTGTGTCCTGCAGAAACTGGCTAAGACCATGTGCAAGTAAAGCTTTCACAACTACTACCAGTTCTGACTCAAGCCACAGAAATGTAAACTATGAGTGTGTTACAGTACTAGAACTCCCCCTTTCTACTCCCCTGTTGTTCGACTACAGCCATCATTCCCTCACTCCCCCCCTCTGCTGTCTGGAATGTCTGGAATGTTCTGGAGTTACCAGGAATACCTAAAGCTGCTCTTTGCATGTTTGAATAAATATAATACGCCCCGTGTAGCCCAGTAGTACCACCTGTAAAGTCATAGTTGAGTATAGGCTTATTTACGTACTAAACCAATATATTAATATGTTTTTTTGTCTACCCTCTCTATTTCTTTGTGTGTCTTCGTCTCTGTTTGTGCCTGCAAATGTGCATTCCTCTGTGTGTTTATGTGCATGTTTCTATGTGGGTGCCTGTGTGCACAACAAGGTCTCTAAGCCAGGGTAGCGCCAATGCGGCAGTGCTCGACGTCACCCAGACAGGCGGGCACAAGAAGCGGGTGCGACGCAGCTCCTTCCTGAACGCCAAAAAGCTTTATGAGGACGCCCAGATGGCCAGGAAGGTCAAACAGTATCTGTCCAATCTCAGCCTGGAAACAAACGAGGAGAGTCTGCAGACGCTCTCGCTACAGTGTGAACCCTCCATAAGTACACGTGAGTCGGTGACATAGCTTTGCACACACTCGAAGACATAAGTAAGATTTAGGCTTTCTTAGAAATCCAATAAGCTTCAATGAAATATTTAGAGGAAAGCATAGAGTTACTAATTTAGTTTATTTCTGTATTTCTCGTGAGACACATACATGTTCGCAGGATTCAGAGCCCGCAGGCAGACAGGGTGGGACCACTGGAGTAACTAGACACTCAGACTTGCTTTAAGACTCAGTGGCAGGAATTGAACATGACTGAACCACTAGGCCAGTTTCCCATTGTTAATGCCAACTTAATCCATTCACTACTCGCTGCTGATGTGTTGACGGACAGCAGGGGAGTACAAGTGGTCACAGAGATCGCCTCAGGCTGGCAAACTGACAGCTTGGATCCCTGCAACAGCTCTGACTGTCCATCAGCAGTAGTTTTCTTAATCTCCCTCTACATACATTTGTCAGTTGAAAGCCTAAAATCTAAATCTAACTTGAAAATTGCAACTTGCTCACTCTTTCTCTTCCTACTCAGTACCCAAGAACGCCAGTGGGAAACGACCAGACACCTCACCAGTCGTGTCCAGAGCCGCCAGCCAACAGAGGGGCCAGCTGGCTAAAGGAAACCAGGCCCTGCAGGTCCCTGCTGTGGCCCTTTACCCATCCCGAAAGAAAGTGCCAGTCAAAGATCTGCCACCTTTTGGTAAGATAAAGATAGAGGCTTATAAATAAAAGCTATGTATACCAACCACCACCACTTTTGAGTAACCTAATTCACTTTTATGGTATTGAAAAAGATATTTCAGAATGACAACTAAAGGTTTCTTTTCATTGAAAGGTATTGGCATGTGCAAATTCTTTAGTATTAATATTTGAAAGATCAGAATGATTGGATCCAATACTGCAATATGTCCCACCAACCTTAAATGCAACTGAACTGTACAGTCCACTAGTGTTAAGGCTGTACTAATGTTTTTTTTCTACAAGGACGTCATATTACTGTGATCCAACTGTCACCTTAATTGATCTGTAGCTACATTAAAAAGTCATATAATCCTTTTTTGTGTATGGAGTGAGAAGAAGCCTTTATAAACGTCCTGTTTTCACTCGTCCTTCTAGGCGCCACCATTGCCTTGTTTTCCCTTCCTCATCCTGTTATTTGCAGACAATAGAAGAACCAGCCCTTTGCCAGCTTCTCTATGACAGAGCTGCCACCTAGAGGCCGTCTGGCAACAAGAAACTACAAAATCCCAGACAATGCAGTTTAGCATCCCAACACCCTCGGGGAATGGCAGTGTCCCTCATGCTAATTCTACTCATTTTCTTGCAAATGTCCACAGGCACCAGTTCCCCCCAGTCTCTGAAGAAGATCCTGTCTCTGTCAGAGGAGGGGAACGAAAGGCACCGAAGGCAGCCAGAGGACACTGTGTCCAACGCCTCCTCCCAGCTCTCCTCCCCTCCCACCTCCCCCCAGAGCTCGCCCAAGAAGGGTAAGCCAATAATCCTCCCTCCCACACCACTCTCCAGACTGCTTCACTCTGTCATGATGTGACACAAATGCCACCTGGTGGTTGCCATTATGCATTGCATTATGTTTCGTTTATGTTTAATATAGTTTTATAGTTTTTGTTTAAATACTAGTAATTTGTTGTTTAGGTTTATGATGATGGCTATTGGTGGTTATACACGAACAGTTCCTTTATTTTGTTATTCCTAGCACAGGTGTGTTGCTACTCAGAAACATAAAATTGCATCACTTAAATGTCAGAGACAGTGTTCCCTGGAAAGACATATAGTATTGTATCAAACTATCTCATGTACAGAAAGCTAATTGATACATTTGATATTATTCTCTGCTATCAAAAAAAGTTAAACATCCTTAATCAAGCAAAAATGCCAAACATTCTCTGGTTCTAACTTCTTAGATGTGAGGATTTGCCGTCATTTTTAATCAAAAATTATTTAAAAAATTGCTGGTTTCAGCTTCTTGAATGTGTCATACATGACAGTAGTTGACTATCTTTAGATTTTGGACTGTTGGTCAGACATAATAAGCAAACTGAATGCATCACAGAGATGCTCTAAGAAACCGTGAATGGCATTTTTTCACATGTTTGTAACATTTCATAGACTAAATGATTAAGGAAATAATCAACAAATGAATTGATAATGATAATAAGAGGTAGTTGCAGCTCTACTGTCTACAGTACCAAGATGTTTTCTGTCTTTGCACTTCAGATATTTGAGCTAAAATCTGGTGAAATTGTTTGTTGTCATTACTGGAACCTCGAGGGTCCTGTGAGTTGATGTGTCTCCCCTTTGGCCGGAGCTTTATTGTCATATCATCTAGTAGTGGCTTGTCCTTATCACTTCCTCCTGCTCCTGCTCGCTCCACTCAAACATTATGTATCAAAGCTTCCTAGAAATGTTCATTTCATCAGCTTCTTCTTTGTCCAGATTTCAAAGTACTTTAAAAGTGGAGAGGTTATCGGGGTGATTTATGCTGATAATGGCTGAGAAATATCACCACCAGTCTATTAAACACTATCGCTGAGCTTCAGCAAGCGCTGCAGTGTCAGTCTCCTATAACTATAAAATATGTGTTTACATGTGTCAGCAGTCAGCACCAGTGATTTCTCTAGACTTTCTCAGACTTTGTTGTGCATTTCACAATCCCCCCTTCCGCACTTATTATCGAAACTTTTCCACACACTTCAGCGCCGCTTTGAAACCCAGAGTGTCGTAGTAAATTGCAGTTTCAGTAAGAATCTAATGCACTCATCAGAGCTGAGCTGGTTGGTGAACTTGGAAACGGCACTCTACAATTATCCCTGCAAGCTGTGTGTGATGCCTTGTTTAAAAAGATTGACTGAGATAAGATACACGAATTAGAGATGATTCAAGTTTTAAAAAAATGTTCACCACCATAAGTTATTTTGATGTTTCTCCCTCGGATCAACACACAACTGAGACCCACTAAGCATAAACGGGGCCATTTTAAGGGCTTTTTCCTCCTTTTCTTTTGAGGACAGGCATTAATGTAGTATTGTGTATTCTCTCACAAGATTTGAATGATTTGAATTTAGTCTATCAGGTTTATTTTTTGTATGCTAATGTAACCGTCTGCCTCCTCTTCCTCTCCCCTCCAGGTTACAACAGGATGGGAGACGCCTACTCAGACTCCGGTCACAGTGAGATCTCCTCTCGCTCAAGTCTTGTCAGTAACTCGTCTTTCGACATGGCCCAGGAAGAGAGGAGACTCCGTCACTCCGGAGGGGTCGGGGAATCCCACATTGGGGGACCGCGGCTGGAGCGAAGAGCCACCACTGATCCTGACCAGTACAGTCTGGGGTAGGAACACTTTTGATGTTTCTTTTGTGATGGAATTGGTTACTTTCGATCTGTTTAATTCATCCGATCATCAACTTTAATATGTTTTCTTTCTTTTTGTGGTATTATAGGTCATATTCATCAATGCAGGACTGTCGGGGCATTTACGCCGGCTGCCCTACGGTGCTCTCCTCACCCAGTTCAGAGGAGCTGACTCAGGATCAGGGCGATCGTGTTTCTCTCGATGCTGCGGACAGCGGCCGCGGCTCCTGGACTTCCTGCTCCTCCGGTTCCCACGACAACATCCAGACCATGCAGCAGGGACGTAGCTGGGAGACTCTGGCCTTTGGCGGAGGTGGAGGCGGAGGCATTGGAGGGCTCCCTCCTGGTGGACCAGAGGCCTTATTAGGGGGACCTGCTGCACTGTGGGCAGCCCAGGCCAGGGGGAGCTGGGCATCTGCCAGCTCCTCCTCCTCCTCAGCTGCGTACTGGGGAGAGGACTCTGAAGGTGACACCGGCACCATTAAGAGGAGAGGAGGGAAGGACGTCAACGCTGACCCAGAAACAAGTAGCATCACATCCACCGGGTCAGAAGAGGCCAAGCAGCTCGGCCGGCCCTCCCCGTCACCGATCACCGCTGGGGGTAAAGGCCTCATCAGTGAGTGACTGCAACGCACACTCCTGGTTCTTTAAAGTGGCTATAATCAGTATTTTAACATAAACAATGGATCACATGAGTATTTGTATGAAAACAGTGGCTCATAGTGACAAGACTTCAGAGAATTATCATCCGACTCTGCAGTTCCTCTCAGCTCTTAAGATCGTTTCAGCATCTTTCAGCTCATTGTTTTGGTTTTCTGGCCCTTAACTGTAGCGTTAATTGACTCTCATAAACCTTGTCAGTGTCGTTTTCAGAGAAAAAGTTCTAAAAACTCACTGTATGCCACTAGCCCAGCACCAAAAAGCAGCAGACAAACAACGTTAGCTGGTGAACATAGTGGGGCATTTATCAGCTAAAGAGACAGATATTTTTCTCAGGAGTTGGTGGATATTAAATTTACATTCATTGAGTGGAGAGAAACATAACTCCAAATGAATGCAAGTTGCTCTGTACCTCCTGGAAATAAGTAACTGTTTACAATACTGTTGCCATATCAACTTCACAGCTTGTTTCTGATGCCTCTAAGCGATAAAAATAATTAGCTTGCAAGTTTAATTGCTGATTCGTCAAGTTTTTATAGCAAACATCTTTAGTCATACTTTTGGCAGAAGATTTTAATCATAACACAGACAGACTGAGGCTGGCAGCGAGAAAGTGAGATTTTAAAAACCCAGGTTGTTTTGTGCAGTAGAGCGATAGAAAATACACACCTATGATAGATAGTATTCCCAGGTACCTTCATCTTCATCTCTGTTGTGTCCCCGAAGCACGGAAAGAGAGCCGTTACCGTGAGCCTCCCCCAACACCACCCGGCTACACTGCCCTGACCATCTCTGACCTCGCCGAAGGACAGCACCCAGCCCCGTCTGTTCCCACGTCCACGGCGACCCACTCAGGCCGCCGGCCACCAGACTACACCACGGCTCTGCAGCGCTCGCGCATGGTCACCCAATCGCCTGACTCCCACCAGGCCCACCAGGGGGCCAAACAGCGGGCAGGCGGCCTCCACCGCACTCGCTCACCGGCTGAGGAACAAGAGCCCGAGGAGGAAGAGGAGGGTGAGTCCTTGTCTTCCAAACTAGTCGCTCTGAGGAAGCCAAAGCCAGTGGCACAGCATACACCTGAGACTCCCAGACCATGAGAGTGTGTGTACGGGGGTTAAAAGGCAGGGCCCCTCTCCCCAAGGCAGGTAAAAACTAATTTATCAGGTTGCCCCCCCCCCCACCCCCCTCCTCCACTCCAATGAACCTGCATGTGAAAAGGAACACACACTTGGACTGAGACATTACTTCACACAACTTCCTACAGCACCAGTAGGATCGGTCCCATTCCAAATGACAATTCTATATCGATATTTGAAAAGAAAAATTAAACATTAGACCTTTTTAATATATAGAATCTGTGAATTCTTCATTTGGAGTGGGACCCTCACCTTTAACCCACAATACGTCATCATGCATGAGTCATACTGGTTGGACCAGAAACTCACCACTTCTCTGCCACCACACATTTCTGATCTCCTCTCTCTCTCTCTCACTGTCTCACACGCTGTTGCCCCTTTAGCATCCATCAGCGGGCACAGCGCTCTCACCCATGCAATCAAACTCTCAATGCCTGAAAACATGCACCTCCATCCTCCTGCACCAGCACGCACCCGACTCGCCCACAGTCACTCTGGATGAATTCTGTATTATTGTAGCAGCGCTTTTATACGTGTAGTTGTCCAGTATTGGACAGAAAGACAGAAATCAAGGCTGATGTTTGCGCTTTAAAATTCATTTTTAGAAGGCAGCCTTTGGTTTCCACATGAATAAACTTTACTGTAAATGTGAGTTTTCATCTGCAGTCCATTGATAGATTGAAATAGTACATAAAAATAAAATATTAATTGAAATATGATACAAGCAGGCAGAACGATTAACCATTGTCTAAAGCATGAGTTTTTAGAAGCCATTGATTTCTCTTCATTTCAGTACGCTATGAAGATCAGATGACTGACTTGAAACTTGCTTGAGATGGAAAAATCATCACAGAGAACATTTTTCCACCCTTATGTTTTGTAAAAAAGTTACAAACACTAAGCGGACATAGATTTTGTCAAAATAAAAGTGCTATTTCTTGCCTTAAAAACATCGTACAGCCAACTCAGACCCTTAATGTCCACTGGATGTGGCCGTCGCTTTCCGGCTCCATCACTTTGGCTACGGACGATTCGCCACCGTTCTATCTGCATTTCAAACAACAACAGCTTGAAACTATATCGCAGATTTGGCGGCTAAAGAGTAGACGCGTCTCTGCTGAAACGCTTCCGGTGACGCTGTTGCATCCGGTGGACATCCAGAGTAACACATCTGATGATTGGTCTTTTTGTCAACCAACAGGGAGTTTTAAAAAAAAAAATGGCTGCCACTCACAATTACATCACCATGTGTCAGTAACATACCTTAAGAAAAAAATCAACGTGTCTACTGTCAAGTTTGTCAAGTCTCTGCAAGTTGATGTTCATATCCTACTGAAATGAATAGAAGGCGGTTTGAAACATGACGGCATGCTTTTAGAGCTGCAACGTTTAGTCCCTTAGTTAATCAATCAGCAACTATTTTGACCATTAATTGCTTGAGTCATTTTTCAAGCAAAAATGCCAAACATTTGATGGTTTCAGGTTCTTTCATGTGAAAATGCCTTTCTTTATATTTTCCTTACTTTATAGTAAATTGATTCCCTTTGGATTTTGGACTGTTGGTCAGACAAAACAAGATTTACATTATATAGATATTTAATAATATTACTTTGGGCTCTAGGAAATAGTAAAGGGCACTTTCACCATTTTCTGAATGTTTATAGACCAACAAATAATCAGATAATAGTTTCAGCCCTACACACTTTGGGAAAATGTTTGGCAGTAAAGTACACGTGATTCATGTGTGTTTGACTCTAAAGAAAGCAGGTTTTTCATTGTAACTGAATACTGCTGCAGCTGGTCTCATTAGTAAATTCTTCACTACGTTTTGAATTTTATAAACTAGGCCATATGTCTACATTCATTGTAACCTCTGACTGTTTTTGTCCCTTTTCTTTTCACAGAGGATGAACAGGTGTCAGCAGTCTGAGGGACAACAGCGGACGTCCTTTTGCAGTAACTTGAAGTCCCCCTCGTTCGGGGTGGGCAGGATTAAAGAGACTGACAGATAGACAGACCAATAGATTCATCATCAGTTACGTACGTGCCTGCCTCCTCCACTTGGCTCTCCCTCCTGATTGGTGGATTCCTCTGCTCGTCTCCCTCCCCTGCCTTAAAGCATCATGGGGGGTTGAATGACCCTGCATGCAAAAAATACTGTGAAGAAGAAGAGACGGAGAGAAGGTCAAAGACGATGACAAAATGCCTGGCACTTTGGAAAAAAAAAAAAAAAAAAAAAGACTTCAAAAAAAACCTAACTGGCGCCGGGGGGGTCGACCTGGCCACATATTCACAAAACCACATTGATGTTGCTGTTAGAAACGGGCCCGGCTCCTTAAGACCGGCCCCGGCCTCCACCCAGTGACAAAAAACCCCCAAACCCACCTGTTGACACAACAGCATCATGATGTGTTGAGCTTCATCTGCACTTTCTCATTTTCTACCTTCTAAAAAAAACAGAACAAAATAAAAACAACAACAAAACAGACTATCGTTTGAAGACAGAAACAACAATTGACTTGACTCTTTATTTTCAACTCACCACTAGATTTCTTTTTTTTTTTTTTTTGTTTTATTTTTCTCTGACTGATTGCACTCTGGGGGCCGAAAGGAGAAACCAAGTCAGCCCATTTCTCTGCCTGGACTGAAACAACCCATCTGTTCTTGAGTGTTTTGAACTATAAATCCAGTATTATCTCATGTTTCACATGTGAAAGCTTATCAAGTGTTGGTTCAAATCAAAGCTAAAGGGGGGGAGCTCAGTAGGGAGAACCAACATGCACAGTGTACTGACGCACACGCACACACACATACACACACAATCCATTTTGTGCACCACATACACAAAAAAAAAAAACAATTTCTAAAAAATAGCACTTTCAGCACAATCCTAGATGTTACCAGACATTTTGGCCTGGATACCAGGGTATGAGTGAACCATATCTTACTGTCATCCCACCTCTGTGCTTGTCTGGTTATATCAGTCTTTTCATTATTCCGTTGCTTGCTGTTACATCGAGAGCATTTTTTTTTTTTTTTTACTGGACTTTAGGTGATATCAAGAAGCACAGAGGTGACTGACCACCCACTGAAAACTGAGCAAACATGTCGGAGGCCGTCATGTTGGCCTCTACAGTACATCAGAGGTACACAAGATAACTAAAAATCACACATTGCAGTCGCAGCAGAGAGGATCGAAACCTGTAGATTTCACTGTTTTTTGCCCAAAATTAAAAATCTAACGGATGTTGGCGGGAAATCTCACATTCACATCGGAGTTTGGGAATCAAGACACACAAACTGTTTTTCTAATCAGCGACGAGTGAGCGCTCCGTCCGGAGAAATCTGGACTCACTGACGTTAGAAATGCTGCTCGTCTCTTCTTCTGATACGATGGGACACGCAAACACACACTGACCAGATTTATACACATCAGCAGATTTATGATCATGTTTTTGAGTTTCCTGCCGCTTCCGTTCGCTCTGCTAATGTGTAACTTGTGAGTGTACCTCTTAACTATCTACCTTTTACAGATGATCTTGTACAGAGTCTTAAAACACACACGTTAACCTTCAAAATAAAAGTACCCATAAATTTAGATTTGGCTTTTTTTTTTTTTTTGTTCCCCCAACTTGAACATATGCCACATTTTGTGAATGTCCAAAGCGCCTTACGATGCCATGATTGCATACTTTTTCTTTTTTTTTTTTTTTTTTGCATGGTTGGTCCAGTCACGAATCACCTTGCTTCAAGAACCATCTTGAATCAAGCAATAGTGGAGTGAAATGCCTTATTCAAGATACTTCCCCACATATTTTAATACATTAAGACTCAGTACAAGATGAAATCAAGCATTTTCTTTGTTTTCAGACTGCACCATCAGACTTTTGGCTGCGGCCGTCAAATATTACAGTGTAGTAGATTCATCTCTTCGTCTACACACAGGCCGAGCGTGCACCTCTTCCTCTGCTGTCGTGCTACTAGATTCATCCTCAGAAACTCTTCTCACCTGTTACAGACATCAGCTCAGTGGATGCTGTGTGAATATAACGCTTGCATCCAGTTTTTTCACCATATCTTGCCATCAATGGAAGTGACTGAAGAACATGTTTTGATTTTTTTTTTTTTTTTTTTTTGGTGGAGAAGTTGGCAAATGAAGAAAAGGCTGCCAATCGGAACAATTAGAAACCCATTTGTGAAAAGTAACTTTTTTTTTTTTTTCTTCTTCTATCACTGAGTCGCACTGATCACATTGATCAGTCTTGAAAACTACAGACTGAGAAAAAGATGAATGAGTGCAGTGTTTTCCACTGTGTTCTGTGACTACACGCTAATAATTTCCTGGGTTTTTTTTTTTTTTTTTCTTTTTTGTTATTGTAATTTTTTGTAATGGCTGCAGATAGATTGTTGATAATTTGTTTGTAATACAGTGGTGACATGCATCATTCACTTTCATTCAACTCTGAAGATAATGTGCATATTAGCGGGCCGTGTCCTATTTCGAAAAACAAAAAGTTGCACAAAAATGTACAAGCGTAAAGATAAGTGTAGTAGGTAGAACTGCTACTCCGTTTGATGTGTGATGTCAGTGAGAAATGTACATTTAGCTGGTGATGACCTTCTTTTCTCCATTCTTTCTTGTACTACTTTGACCTGTATGTCTTTTAAAAAGACAATTGGTGGAGTATGTATCAGTTGTTTTTGTATTTTTAATACAATAATTGTAAATATTGGTTATATTTTTGTTCAAATGTACTATGTTTATGCCTCAACATCCAGTTTATATGAAGCTGGGAATCAATAAATACTGCATAAAGAATCAACACCTAGGTTTAAATGCACTTATTCATTTCTTCTGCATTTTGATGTCTTTCTTTTCATATTCCTTTTTTCCTTCAGAGGTTTTTCCCCAGATACCGTCTAGTGTTTGCACAAGTCATGGAAGCAACTTGAAAAGTGTAACTCTCATACTTTTCTATCTGACCACAGCGTGTCAGACTTAATAAAAAAGAGATATTGAAGTCTCCCTTTGCTTTTATTTACTTGTATTGTCTTGTTATCCAGAGCTGTGAGGATAGTGCAAGTCCCAACTCTAATTTACTGTTCAAATTCATTTCATTTCTCATTTGTTGCTTACATAAGCTTAGATTTTATAATAAAAACTGCATATCTCCCACTTGCAGCGCACCAAACAGGCGTAATGAGAAATGAAATGATATCAGACGTATTCCTTGTGGCCAGTGTTTGGGGGATACATGACATTTTAGTTATTTCTCCCGCAAGTAAAACATTAAATTTGTGTCTCATTTTTCAACATAATTGCTGAGATTTACTTGTATTTAAATTAATATACTATGAATAAATCATAAGAGGAAACTTTCCATCATTTTTAAAAAAAAATCATAAGAACAGCTGTTAAACTGAAATAAAATGATTTAGTAGCTTTATTGTTTGTTAAAAAATGACTGTATATCTTAATTCTTCTATTCTACATAGATAAGTAGTTTTACTTGAGGGACCTGCATGTTAAAAACATCTTGCATGCCACAAGAGGGCACTCTTCCTCTAATAATCAACATCTGAACTACTGCCATGACACATACAAGTGAAACCCTACAAATAAACATTAGTGCAATACATAAGGAAGATACAAAAGAGCAACTCTTCGTTAGGTGACTGAGAATGTCAGTGCAGGACGTGATCAGACTGTGACAGCAAGAACAGTCCATCGGTGATTACATAGAGAGGGATGTTATCGTATGGTCGCAGTGCATAAACCCTCAATACAAAGATGAATGCACATTTGAGAGTTGAGTGGTGCAATAGGTCTAGACAAAAAGTGATATAGTCAGATGAGTCATCATCACCATATTCTCGACAAGTGGTCGAGTGCATGTGTGGCGTACACCAGAGAACACTATAGACCTGAATGCTTGACCCCTACAGTGAGGAGATCCAGTGGCTCTGTTAGGCTTTGGGGGCATTTTGCTGGTATGGTTTGGGTCCACTTGTCTCCTTGGGTCACTGCAAATCAATACAAAGTTGTTCTGAGTGATCACCTTTATCCTATGATGAAACATTTCTATCCTGATGGGAGTGGTGGGACTTCCAGGATGCCCCCATCCAGTCACCAGATCTCAACCTAATTAAACACCAATGGGAGATTTTGGACCGACGTGTCAGATGGCACTCCCCACCATCATCATCAAAACACCAAATGAGGGAATATCTTTAGGAAGAATGATGTTCATCCCTCCAGTAGAGCTCAGAGACTTGGAGAATCAATGCCAAGGAGCATTGAAGCTGTTCTGGTGGCCCAACACCTTACTAAGACACTTCATGTTGCTTTTTCCTTTAATTTGTCACTCGTCTGTATATTAAAATATACACCAGTTGTGTGTGTTATAATTATAATTGGGCTACCAGTACACTATTATTATCACTGCCTGTGTTCATTCATGATAAAATAAATTTTAAAAAACCCAATAAGTTCCTTAAACTGATAATATCCAAGAAAACATTCCTCTTATGATGCTGTTAACTTAATTATTAGTTAATGATCCGACTTTCTGTTTATGGAGGAGTGTGGGTTCAGATGTGGAGATGCAAGTGCTCGTACAGTTTGAGATTCTGACTGTAGTTTTGTTATGGTAGTATACATCATATCTCAGCTCGACATTCCCAGTCCTCATGAATAATACAGGCGAGATGGTCCTGGTTCCCTCTATCACGGAGCCGAGGGCCCCAATTTGTCACACTCTCTAAAAAAATGATACACTCTCCTACCGCGAGAAATGAGAAGCTGCCCTGACACACACAGACACACACACTCACACACACACAAACTTTCAGCCTAGTAAATAAAGGCAAAATATCAGTTTCACTGTCTCTGGCTCCATTTTTGTTTCTATTTTCAGTTTCTCACATTCACACAGAGAGAAAAACACACATGAGGAGTGTGCAGATAACAGTATTTTGGGATTGAAGCTGCAGGAAAATTGTGTCAATATTCATTATTTTTTTGAATTTTGTATCAATCTTTGAATGATAGAATAAACTCAGCAGCAGCTTTTAGATCATGGGACTGTACAAATATCAAATCAAGTAATATTTGATTAGCAGTTTTACAAAAGTCTTGTGTTGTTATCTGTTGTTGCGTCATTGAACCAACAGAAAATCAGCAGATGTTATTCAGGTGTGTGTAAAAGGATGACTAAGTGTTACCAGGTCCAGGTCTGACATTATCTGTTTGTGTTGCCTGCGGGCGGTTACAGGCTTACAGGCTTTGAGGGCTAAAATCAATATCAGTACAGCTGCAGTTTTTGTCCAACAAACCAGTTCCTGAGCTCACTCAGTGCAGCCAGAGAGTCATTATTCACGAGGTGTGGCATCACCTCCCCAACCCCCCAACCCCCAAAAAAAACAAACCACTGCAAGCAAAAAAGTGACAAAAAGTGATGTTAAAATAGCTGCCTTTTTCTAATTTCCCCTCAAAATCAATACAGGTACAGCCCTAACACTGACAAATCATGTTTTCATTGTGATAAAGTATCTGAGGAAAAAATATTCTCACTGCAGTCGCCTGCATTAGAAAGATAACTGTGACTGACGTGAGGATCAATGTGGAACCAAAACAACAAAAAATTCCCCAAGCACGGATGCTGCATGAAATTACAGAAGAAACACTGCTGTAATCTGTGTCCGACAGTGAAACCACCCCCATGCTACAGTTAGACGCGACTTGTTTTTCCACTGACTTGGCACTATAACTGTGCTGCACCCTCTGAGACACCAGGGGGCACTCTTCACTATGAAATGCCTCCAGGTGGACCTGTCCACTCTGTCCCTGGGCAATGGACCTTATCAAGGGGTAGCAGGCAGTCAATGGTCCTCTGTAGATAGCCGGGTGGTTATTTGTGTAAAGCCCAGGCCCAGAGTTGTCGACCGTGTTCAATCGAGGCAGCCGTGGGTCATATTATGGGACTGTCTGGATTCCTTTCATGGTAAATTGGATGAAGGCAGCAGCACTAGAGCTGAGGGGAGTGGAGATGTCACAGCGTTCACCGGCCTGTGTCTGGACTCCACAGGCCTACACAGGCTCGAGCAGACAATTCAGTTAAAAGCTGTCAGAGTCAAAGAATTGAGAAAAAGAAAGATTAATAAAAGCTGTACGCTCCTCTGTCCAGGTGCTTTCCTGCACAATTTGCTGTGGTAAAATACAATGAAGGTTTGGGGGGGGGGCTGAGAGAGGGGTGAAGAGCAGTTTAGAGAACATTTCGATCTTTTATCTGTTTTGATTGAGAAAAATGTTCCACATTCCACATGATTCATAAAGGGACTGGTGCTGTTTCCATCACTCCCAAACACTCTTGCAGAGAGCCAGTAATGTAATATCCGCATGAGGTTCTTTAACTACCTTAGGTGCTTTTACTGCATTATAACGTTTTACAATTTTCTCTGATATTTTATATCTAATTGGTAACAACTATCCTTGAGGTATTTTTGATGTCAATACAAGACCATGAAATATTTTCCTCTATTGGATAAAAGCCCATTCTTCACACAATAAGAGAATAAATCGTTTTCTCTGAGCTATTGCCTATCCTTTCAGCTTTTCAAACATTACTCTCACCCTCCAATAACAAATTTACAAGAGGCAAGAGTCATTGTAAAAACCCCAACATTTTGAGCTACATCAGTGTATTTCGATATCTTATGACACCTTAATAAAATCGATACCACAAATTGGCTCGACACTTATTTTTAGATAAGCGACTCAAAATGATTCGGATGTGTTATTATCTCACATCGACTGTTTGGTTATTTGTGACAGAGGAACAATTTTCTTCTGTTCTTGCTCTTGGTGCTGTTCCCTCGACTCTGCTGCTCCAGCTCTCAAGTCCCCACTCTGGTAGATTAGCAGATAGTGAAGTCTGCCTCTGACGGAGCACCTGCAAATGTGCAAAGATAAGAAGAGGGACCCACCCTATAAACAGGGAACAAAGCCATCCATGCACACTATAGCACCTATATCACTCTCAGGACTCTCTGTATTTCTGCATTGTTCTGCCACTGTAATAAATAATATTGTCAGTCTTGTTACTTGTAAGTAATGCAGATGAGATGTCTTATCTATCTATCTATCTATCTATCTATCTATCTATCTATCTATCTATCTATCTATCTATCTATCTATCTAACTCCCACAGCTCCTACTAGTCCAATAAATAAATCTGTGCCTTCCTGCTCCCTGTTGCCTCTGAGAAGTGACTCTGTGAAACATGTCGCCTCATGCAGTAATGACTCTTTTGTCATTCATGGTGCCAGCAGAAGAAATCACAGAGCGGGAAAACATCCTCTCAGCATCTGCTGCGGAGTAGATTAAAAGCCTGGATTCACTACCATCAGAGCCGAGCACTAAAGGTTCACAGATTTAGTCCGACAGCATAGTAAAACAATTAAAAATGAATTTAAATAGTAAATAATACGCTTATTTGCTTGCTTGCCGAGAGTTAGACGAGAAGATTGATACCACTCTCACGTCTGTATGAGAAATATGATTAGCTTAGCTTAGCTTAGTTTGGGGAAACAGCAAACACAGCTCCATCAAGAGATAACAAAATTGTACAAAAACCAAACTGTAAAAATGACAAGTTGTGGTTTGGTACTGCACTGGCAGAGTGTGACTGAACATATTCACACTGACAGTGGAAGCAGAGATGTTCGGGTTAGTCACAGTCGACAGATAAAGGTCGTCTGTGTGAATGTGGAAGTTATTCAGTTTCTTAACTTTGTGAAAAAATAACATGAATGTAGTGATTCTGTCTGACCTCCACAATCTGGATGTGAACGTGCTTATGATTTAATTAATCAAACTCCATGACTTCTTCCATTTTAATCAGAATAAAAGCATAATTTAAGATAATAAAAAACTGGAAATATGATACTGTAAAAGTGGAATTTCAGCCAACAAACATACCGTGGTACCAAGCTAACAAGCAGGTGGGGTGGCAGCTCACCATTGGCCCCTTGCACGTCTTTATCGGTATCTGGTTGGTCAGAATGCGATTGAAACACAAGGATTTAATGGAGATATACGAAATTAAAATTGATGTCATGCAGCAGAGGCTTGTGATTTGTATGTTTTTCCAAAGTCTCAGTTTATTGTTAGAGCAGCTGATAACAGAACAGCTCAAAGCACAATAAAGAGCCATCTGTAAAAAAAAAAAAAACTGGACTAGCGGTAAAATTACACTGAAAAATGAAGCCTAGTAGATAATAACGTGTAGGTAATGGCATATGATGACTATATTTTCAACATATAACTGCTTTTACTGGATTGCCAGGACATATTTCTCAGCAAAAATGCCCAAACAGTGAAATACTTTTACATAAATTAAGTGTATATACAAGTCAGGCGCCACTGCAGCAGTGCCGACCGGGCTACTTCCATCTGCAACCCGGATTCGTTTATGAGTTACATACCGGAATATTTCTTATGGTATAAATATGATACATATTTTGGAAACTATTCCTTTGATGACTGTATGATTTTAGATTATAAGGAATAACAGAATGTTTCCTGCTGTTAACCACTCCCAGATTGGATTTGAGATCTTTTGAAGGTAAAGTTAGATTCATCTGGATTATAGAGCTACTGTTACATCACGTTACAATATGCAGTTCTAAAACATTATCCTCAACTACAGTCATATACTGTACAATAATTCCCAGCTTACTGTAATATATTCCATATCAACACAAAGGCCTTACATCTGGTCAAAAAATTAAATGCTGGAAATGTAAACAATTTTCTTGTGATGGAAAATGTGTAGGAAGCATGAAACTCAAAAAGTGACTCATTCCCTTGTGTCTTTTCACATGCTGTGTTCTGCTCCTTTTCATCGACCCTGGAGGATCCCATTTGATCGCTATCCAAGCTGTAAATATAGCTGAGAGCCATGCTTTGAGATGCTCCGAATTCAAATGGTTCTTTTAAGGGAACAACCACCCATGGATTCACTTACAAACTTGACTCACAATAAGCTAGTTGGCATGCAGAGAGGAGAGGCTGGCCCTCCATTTCAATGGCCTGCATTTGCTGAGTGTGTTAGCATGTGATTAAAAGGTCACAGCCTACTGAGGGGTGATATTTTAAATCACAAAAAATAGTTTAGGCAGTCCATTATGAGGTAATAAGCCTTGATTTATTACTGGGCACGTAGTCTCTACAGATCATTTTCTATATATTTTAGCACTGTTTCAAATATATGGGTATTTCATTACTGGTAAATCATATTCAGGAAAAAGGGATCATTGTTGAAAATGTCAAAAGTAAAACTGTTAATGTCATAATATCTAATTTCTTCACAGGGATCATTAAAGTTGTATTAATCTGCTCGTATAATGTTACTGCAGTGTAAGCAACGATCTTTAATTTATTAATATGGTCAATGATAATCCATGGTGACATTTACATCAGGGAGCCATTTCAAAAAGGTGAGGTTTATGGAAAACAAAATTTGGCAGATTTTATATTGGGTTATGCTGTCTGACATTTTACTGAAATGCTGTGTGTTGTGAATGTATGAAACTATTGTTTTTTTTTTTTATGTGCCAGCAATTCAATGTTTCACTTAATCACAAATAATGACATTCAGGTCTTTTTATTTGCTCTGAACTGGATTCGTATAAAATATGTTAATGAAATATATTCCTAGCTGCACCGCCATTGTCCACGGTTATGCTAATCTGAGTAGCAGTTCATAAATAATGTTCCTATTATTAAATTAATGACCCCTGAGCAGCCTGATTCATTACAGGTGATTGTTGAGCACTAGAAACTAAAACTAAACTACTTGGTGGACATCAAAGGGTCCATATTAATTTAAAACAAGAATTGGCTAACCGCAATCAATCTCAATCACTGCTTGCTTCCTTTAACGTTTTAATGGAAATTTCTCACAATATTTAATACTAACCTGATATTTTCCATATTGGGATTCCTCTATACTGCTACATACTAATATTACTTCTTATTAACTATCTGTGTAGGTGTACATGCTACGCAGCTAAACACACAGATGAAGACAGCTGTTGGCCTTTGAAACACTATTGGACAACAAATTTAACAATAGTGATTATAGAAAATCTGAAAAAGTTGAGATACTATAGTAGAGTATGTAGAGTTAGACCAAAAGGTATTTCAAAATATTTATTAGCTGTAACTAGAAAATTAAATTATAGACTAGTAGTCAGTTTACTTACATTGTCCCTCATGCTAGTGACAAACAGACAATCACCAGTGAGAGATCAATATTAAAGTAATAGTTTGACATTTTGGGAAATGGAGATTTAGCCACATGAGAAGATGATACCACTCACATGTCTGTACAGTTAGATTAAACACAAAGCTAGTGCCAGCAGCTGGTTAGCTTAGTACATAACCCTTGTACAACCCATAAGGAGTCTGCAACAGTTAGTCGATTAATCGATTAGTCGATCAACAGAAAATTAATAGGAAACTATTTTAATAACTGAATAATTGTTTTAGTAATTGTTTTATTGTTTTTTAACTATAATGCTGAAAAATTGCTGGTTGCAGCTTCTTAAATATGAGGATTTTCCGTGTCATACATGATCGGAACTGAATATCTTTTGATCTGAAGATGTCAACACAAGCTCTTGATAACGGGCATCTTTCACTATTTTCTGACATTCTACAGACCTAACGATTAATTGATTAATAGAGAAAGAAAGCCAGATTCATCAATAATTAACTTTTAGTTAAGGATTAAGGATTAAACAAACAAGATAAAACACGTTAAACTGTGAGTTTTAGAGGTGCTTGTAGGCAGATTCTGTTATCTTTGGACAGAACCAGGATAGACTTTTCCTCTTGGTTCCAGTCATTATGTTAAGCTAAGCTAACCAGCTGCTGGCTGTAGCGTTACGTTTAACAGCCAAACATATTCTCATCTAACTCTTGGCACAAGAGTATTTCCAAAATGTTGAACTATTCCTTTCATTCCCCATAGGAGGTACAACACGCTAATTTCTACTAAACATATACACAAGACTTAGAATGGTGTATTAGCAACACATTCGCTTTAGACAGCTGTGGCGTGGGTGATTTAATATTTTTTCTGTTAAAATTCATAATGTACAGCTGCAATTATTGGTTGATTAATTGATTAGTCAATCAAAAGAAAATTAATCTGCAACTTTAAGCCATTTTAAGTTAAAGTGCCAGACATTTGATGGTTCCAGATTTATTTGTAAAGTTACTTTGGGCTCTAAGGAATAATAACGGGCACTTTTCTCCATTTTACAAATGTTTATAGACAGACAAATAATGATTAGTCTAGAAAATAATCGGACAGTTAAGTTATAATGAAAATAATCATCAGTTACAGCAATGCTTTGGGAAAGTGTTTGGCAGTAAAGAAGATGTGATTTATGTGTATGACCTTAAAGTAAGCAGGTTTTTCATTTTAGCTTAACACTGCTGCAACTGCTCATCAATTTTCAGCTTTCACTGAAATAAACTCTTTTCACTGAATATTTCTGGGGTTTGGATAGCATGTCAGATAAAATAAGACGTTTGAACACATCACTTTGTGCTATGACACATTTTTGACTGTTTTCTGATGTTTTATATATTGATTAATTGAGAAAATAATCTGTAGATTCATCGATCATGAAATTAATTGTTAGTTGCAGCCCTATCCGAATGGCTATGGAGCAATTTACAAAGATTTCAAAGATAAAGATGAAACGACACACTCAAACATTTTTACATCTCGGTCAACAGCGCCATCTCAAGTCAGTGCGGGGCTTGATGCTATTTTATAGTCCTTTTTTTTTTTTTACAATGAAATTTTTAAGAAAGAGTGATCAATATCAGTCAGTTAGCATTGGTGCCTGATGTGATACTGTATCTGAGAGGAAGAATTCAGTGCTCGTCCCCCAGGCGAGGATACTGTATTAGCCAGCTGGTGTGACAGTCATCAAAACCATGAGCTGACATTCACCTCCCTTCTGAACCACTAATTGGCTATTAGGCTTAACTGGGTTTGAAGGGCCACAGACATTTCCTTCTCACATCACGTCTGACCTCTGATAGGTCGGCTCACCTCCACGGTGTCATGCTGTTCGGGCAAGTGGCCACATAAGAGGGGTCACTCAGGGCTGGTCAATATTGGGAACACAAATCATTTGAGGATAAGTGGGAAAACCTGTCAAACCTCTGGTGTGTTTATGTTTTTCTGTTTCTCTGTGGCTGCACTGTATGTAAAGTTAAGACTAAAGTGACAAAGTGACCAGTGGATTTGTGAGTCAATAGAAAATGAATCAACAAACGTGTTGATCAATTAATTGTTTCAGTTGTTCATCAAGCAAAAAATGCCAAACATTTCCTCGTTAAAGCATCGAAAATGTTGAGGATTTGCTACTTTTTTTTGTTTTATATCTTTGTAAACTAAATAAGTTTGGGTTTTGAACTGTTGATCAGATAAAACAAGGAATTAGAAAATGTCACCTTGGAAACTGTGATTTCCAATTGTGACTAAATGAATAATCAGTGAATCTAAAAAATAATGGACAGATTAATTAATAATTTAATTAGATTAATTAACCAGAACTTTATATTATTGCATTGACACTGACACACAAGTGTTTCAATATATGATGCTACAGGCATGTATGATAATATGGTGGCTGGTGTGTGGTTGCTGTCAAATCACATTTATTTCTTAAGCACTTTAAATAAACAGGTTTTCGCTCGGTGTCTCATAGAAAACAAAGGTTACAAATATAGATCAAAACAAGAGGAAATCAAACGATGGCTAGATGGTGATGGAGTAGTTTTTCATGGTCGGATTCACTGAAAGCCCAGATCTAAAATGCAGGATGCGCCGCACACAAGCACAAAGTTCAGGATGAACAAAAGGTAAACTCAGAGGTCAGAACATCAGACGGCTCTTTCATGTCCACCAGTGCTTAGAAAGAGAGATTGGTCCACAAAGAGGGACATTACTGAGGCTCGGCTGTCACTGCTTCTTACAACCAACCGTATTAATCTGGGGTTCTTTCTGCGCAACATAAAACTGGCATTAGTTCTGCTACTATTTCTGTTCCTCTCTGTGGACACTAAAAACCATTGCAGCCAGGTTTAATTACAGCCTTATTATCTGAGTAGTCCTTTGAGGTGAAAAATAGTAGGTTGGGGACAAATAAATGTACCAACTAATGAGTGAAATTATGAATCACTTCACATAAAATATGTTTAACCCGTCGATGGTTTGATAATTAAAAATGTATGACCTACTTTTAAAGATATTTCTGCCTAATACTTTGGTGATGCTGTTCTAGTAACATTCTTCTAGTAAAGTCACTTGCAGCAGAATTAAAGTTAAAGTGATTTCAAATGCGACATCTGTTTTTTTAATTCATGAAACTCATGAAAACATTTAAACCGCACAGTAAAAATGGCAGAACAACTTTGTGTCAATGAGCGGAACAGACAAGTCTAGGTTAAGCTTTATTTTTTTTGCAAAAGCAAACAGATTTAATCTGTTATGTCATTTAAAAGGCTTTGCATAATCAATATTCAACATGTAATCATGTAAGGGTGAGGTGGAGCTGAAACTGCCTCTGAACCAAATTCTCATCATACACCAATTTTATACTTCAAAAGCTCCTCATACAGATGGTCAATAATTCATCATTAGCAGTGTGAGCGGTGACAGAGCACATCTGAATTTCATATACTTATCAAATTTATATAATGCACATAAATTTTAAAAAGTGCAGACTCGTTGCACAATAAACAGGGTAAAAGTTTGCTTAAAAGGTCAGAGGGCTTCATCTGGTTTGGTATGCATAGCGAGGTGAATGTTAAAAGACTTTTTTTTGTGTTGCAGTACACCTGGAGAGCAGCATATATGGTTGACTGAACATCTTACACTGCCTGCTGGCAATTTAAGCAATTAGTATCAACCTGTGTATCAGGATGTGCATACATGTTCTACCCAAACCAGAAGTTGTTTCTACATCTCTGTCGTGACAAACTTCTACAAAATCCAAAAGACTATGATGCTTACGTGCATCATGTGGAGTGATAATTAGGTTAAGAACGTCATTCATACATCTCTTTCTTCAGTTTGACTGACGTTCTCAATCCTCTCTTTGCGGTATGCACCAGCCGCTGTCTGTTGTGTACAGTGTTGTGTTGGGGAGGCAGCGCCACAGCGGGGGAGGCAGGCAGGATAAACAAACCGGTGTAAAAAAGCTCTGGACAGCCTGGAGGCAGCAGCAGAGGGGAGGACTAAACTGAACTCCATCTTAAGCAACATCTCCCACCCCCTCTGTGGTGGGCTGAGAGCCACAGACCATCTCCAGCCTCTGCTTCAGCATTACAAAATCTAAGACAGAGTGCTATAACTGGTCTTGTGTAATAAAAACCAAACTGTTACTGGATTGTGGTTCCTGCTGAAAAGGCCACATGCAGCCTCGACATAAAAGAAGGGAGTTAAATAAAGGCAAGTGCTGAACTAATTCTTTGTTTTTTAAAGGGAATAGTTCAACATTTTGGGAAATTTTGCTTATTTGGTTGAGAGTTAGCTGAGCACAAAGATTGGAGTCTTGTCTTGCCTGGCCAAGATATATTCAACACATCATTTGTATCTTGTACAGATTAAACAAACCAGATATAACTATATTGTTAATTTTTTTAGAGGTGTTGTTACTTTTGGACAGAGCCAGACTATCTTTCTCACCTCTTTCCAGGCTTTAACTGGCTGTAGCTTCACATTTATCGTACAACATGAGAGCGGTATCAGTCTTCTTGTCCAACTCTCTGCATGAAAGCGAATAAGAATATTTACAAATGTGTAATGTGTAAGTATTCCTTCAAGTTATTTATCGAGCAAAAATGCCAAAAATTAGCTGGGTTCATCTTTTCTAGTTTTTCTGTTTTTTCTGTTTTTTTTTTAATAGAATATTTTTAGATTTTGAACTATTTGGATGGATTAATGAACTTGTAATGAGCATTTTTAATAAATTTTTGACATTGGATAGACTAAATGATAATAAAAGAAAATCTAGGATGTGTGTGCAGGAAATTAAACATTATTTTTTACCTGTTATCCAGTGGGTTTAATCTTGCAAGGTATTTTCATGATTTTCAAATGTAATGATAACATGTTGGCAAAACAAACAAATTTATTTTCACAGATTGAGACGCTGCATTTTTCTCTTCTTGTTTTCATACAGTAGGCTACAACCTAGCCTACATCAAGTCCACTGGTTCGATAGTTTAGTTTGGTTGTGGAAGAAGTATTCAGATGCTTTACTTAAATAAAAGTACAATATAACAATATAAAAATACTCCATTACAAGTAAAAGTCCTGCACGAAAAATCCTACTTCAATAAAAGTACACAAGTATTAGCAGCAAAATGTAGTTAAAGTATTGCAGTAAAAGTAGTGGTTTGATCCTTCTGACTGATATATTATTATATATATGACATCATTAGATGATTAATACTGAAGCATCAGTATGTAAGCAGCATGTTACTGTTGTAGCTGCTGGAGGTGGAGCTGGTTTGAACTACTTTATGTATAGTTAACTAGTTTAGTCCAGTGGTTCCCAACCTAGGGGTCGGGCCTGGTGAAATATTAGATCATTTGAACATTTATTGAAATTAAACCATTTGAGAAGTCTAGCGGGAACAATCACTATTTGGTGGAGCTGTTAACAACTCATAGACGTCTGAAATGTGACCCTGACTACACACTGCTTTTTGTAAGATGTCAAAAGCCAAAAAGATTGGAAGCCACATGCATTGTGTTTTAAAAGGTTGTTATATTATCCATTGTGTTAAATCTTCAGCTGAAAAGAAACTAAAGCTGTCAAATAAATGTAGTGAAATAGAAAATATAATATTTCCCTGTGGAAGGTAGTGGAACGGAAGTATAAAGTAGCATAAAATGGACATCAAGTAAAATACCTCAAAAATGTGCATGCAGATCCACTACAGACATCTTTTAGGACAAATAAAAATCCTCTGCTTGTAATAATAAATTGTATCTGACATTTTTTTTCACAAAAAATGTTCAGTTACCATGTTAAAAATCATTAAAATGGCATCTTCTTTTTCTACATCATTAAAAATCAAGAATCTATGAATATGCAAATAAGTTTAATTTCAAAAGTTTAACTGCTGGACACAAGATGTCTCCTACTTCACTGTAAAGTCCATTCTCAGTGCATATGCTCTAGAAGCTTCAGGTTTCCACAACACACTTGTGTAAATTGTATACTGGCCCTGGATTGGCTCCAAACTAGGTGTGATGTCACAAATCAAATGTGTAGGTACGCCCCGTAAACTCAGATTTAAGGTGAGAACAGAGAAACTTTCCAGTTTCAGCAGATGAAAGTAGAAGAAGAAGAAAGAACAGCCTTCAAGTGTCAAACTCTGCACGTACATCATTCTGTGAAGCTCAAACATCCAACTAAAGGAACAAGAGTGAGTGGAGGAGGACATTAGTACTTGAGTAAATTGTAAATTTAGCTACTTAGTAACCTCTATAAACGCAACCCACTGCCAATAACAGGTAAAATAATGAATAAATTTGTTTTTTCCCTGTTTGCATTGGGGAAGGGGGGGACTCATTTCCATTTTCTGAAAATGGAACCGTTTCAAGAACAGTAAATTGTCTTTTAATTTGAACTTTAGCTATGCCTGTGACTGTGTGCTAGCTCATGTAGCATTTGATAAACCAACTGCAGCCACCTGTCAACAGTCAAATCATGTGACCTCTGGATGTGTTTGAGCTGCATTCCCTCCTGATAAAAGAGGGCGTTTCACTGCCAAAGTTCCTCAAAGACTCACCTAAAGCTGGAAGCTGGAGTTTCATGTCCTGCCAACAGCAATTTCAAACCACAACTTTCCTGTTGAGACACCAGGAAACACTGCTTCACTTCATTGCAGTTTTTGCAAGCTATTGTCAGTTGATGTCTTGGCACTATTCAGTTGTGTCTGTGTGCTGTTTAAGTGCTTCCTGCAGATTTTCTTGTTGTCATAGTCTTGGTGTTAATTGCTCTTTGGCTGGTGTTGCTTTTGTTACTTATGCATGTTTGCATTGGTATTAATTATAAATTACCCACTTTGCTGTTGTGGCTAAGCTCGTTGTTCACTGGTGGCTGTTGGCAGGTTCATTATGATGCTTTCAAGCTGCTTGTTTATATAGTAGTAAAATATGAATGCTCATATTTGAGTGTTATGGGCACAGTTGACTTTGCCTATTGCCTTCGGGGTTTTGAGAGGTTGGCTGTTCACTTACTGCAAACTGGGATTGGTATAATGGTGTGGTGTATATTGGCTTTTGGGATGTAAATGGTTTTCTTGCTAACCGCCCACTCACATAATTATTCCTTTGTGATATCAGCTTAATACATGTCTCCAAAACTGTCTCTGTCATACATAGCATATAGTCATATTCACATTTTCTCCAACTGCTTCATATTTAACTCAAAATTACTGAAAAAAATCAACTCAAAGCAACCTGCTTTACTATTCTGCATATCTTAATTACATCTAAAATACTGAGTTTCCAACTGCTGCTGCACTCATTATCAAGTTCTGATGGTCATCTGCTTATCGTGTTACACAACATTTTAAAGCCATGGGTATTTCTGATTATTTTATATGCAGAAATTAATATTATTTTCTGCATAACTGATGTGTCTTATCCTGCTGCATATCAGGTGGACTGCTGGGTTTAGATTAATCCATCTTGATTTATTAGCTAATATAATTCCCATCTTTGCGAGGTGCTTTGTAGGGGAATGCTCACACATAGTGGACTCGACTGCCTAGTCACTGCTGTGCTGAGCTTTGTCTATGCAGGTGAGGGGAGTGATGAGGTCAGAGCCTAAAGATCAACACTGGAGATATGAATTCATACAGATAAATCTGTTTTATGTGAGGTGGCTGAATGAAATGAGTGGGACAGTGAATTTCATGTTTTTAAGTAGTAGATATCACACTTATATAATAATACTGTTGCTGTATACAATACTGTTGGTCAGCGTAATCAATGACAATAATTCATATTTTATTAACTTAAATCACCTGGTTTTTATGTATATTTTATAAAAAGGTGTTAAGATCTTGATACAAGAATTTAAGGTTCCTTTTTTATAGCATACTATAATATTTTTTTGAATATATGTGTTGTTGATTCAGATATGCATAATGATGAATGTGATGTAATATGTAACTGTATGTTTTAACCTTTGTGATATTTTTGATGTATTGTCTTTAAAGTATGGCCTTTGTATTCCTTCTTCCTTCTATGTACTTTATTGAATTATTAATTGCTTTGAGATGTTTATCACCCTGAGCAGGTTGGATGGTTAACCACATCTGTCATCACAGAGCTTGTCAGCCTATTGGTGTGCATGATGTATAAATAAGGGTGTGTTTTCCATTTTTACAAACATTCTGACCTGACAAGTAGGACCGAAACATTGTCCAGATTAAATATTTGTGGCTTGGAGGTAGTATGCAGGCGTTACCTTTTTTCATTGAAATGGCTTTCTCCTATACGCGTTCCTCTCCTTCAACTTCTGTGTAAAATGTTTTTAAGTCTTGTATGCACATGATTACATGTGCATGTCTATTATATGTCTGTCTGTCCTGGAAGAGGGATCGCTCCTCTGTTGCTCTTCCTGAGGTTTCTTCCATTTTTTGTCCCTGTTAAGGTTTTTTTTTGGGGGGGTGGGGGGTTTCCTTATTTGAATCAAAGGTCTGAGGATAGAGGATGTAGTATGCTGTACTGATTGTAAAATCCCCTGAGCAAATGAGGTCATGCATACAGAATAATCTAAAGTCAGATATGTTCTGATGACAGAAGTGATAATGAAAACAGCATGACGTAGTATATTTAATCTACAGTAGCTTTACAAATGCTGGACAGCCAGTGATGCAAATATAAAAATCTAAACCTATGAAATACTGTTATAATATTTGCTGAGAGGATATATGTTGTATGCTTTTATGCTATTTTTAAATCAGTTTTGTGTAGTCCCTACTTTACACACTACAATTTTTTTTAGTAGGTCTCTCTTCTACTGTTGCTTCTTAAGCATGCCCTACAAAGTCATTTCTTTCCACTTGAATCCATAGTGTCCTCTGATGATATTGCACTACATCTGTTCTATACTTTTCTATGCTGTGTCCTTTCGCTCTTTACAGCTTCAACAACCTAGTAGGAATCATATTGTGTTGAACAAACCATTATCACATGTTGCTGTCTTATTGTACTGGCTGTAATAGTATGGTTACTGTTACTCATGCTTCCATATGTGTCTGAGCACACTTCACAGATTTCCCAAACAACTATGCCATCTATAGCTGCAGGCACTCTTGTCGGAATTACAGGGACTCCCACACAGATGTCATGTGACCTCTCATACAGCAGGGGGAAGTGGAAGGCTGATGACAGCGTCCAGAATACAACCCAACCATTTCCCCTCCGCTGTCTCTGGAGAACAGCCAATCAGCTCCATGATATTAGTATTCCTGTATCCTGCCTTGTGTTATTTTCACCAGCTGCTCACCAAATATCTGAGTCGACATGTGCATTTAAATGGTGTCCACTTGAGTTATCTTGAGCCATTAGAGTCTAGACTGCCGCTTTCACACAACATTAAGCCAAATTCAGAAAATATCACATTCACAGCATGATCATCTGAATTAGTTACGTTTGATTTTCTGATGTGAGATTCTGAGGTGTTTAATGGGAGTTTAACTTGGACTGTAAGAATACTGCCATTACTTTTACTTATTCCCAAACTCATTAGATAATGTATTAAGATAAGGAGAAAGGAAGACCGAAATAGAGGAGACAGAAGAGATAAAATATATGTACTGTATGTCCCCTAGCAAAAATAAATTAAGTACCTACATACAGTTCCCACTTATCGCTACATCCAAATATAATTGAAGCACCTCTGAGTCTGACAAAGAGATCAGAACAAAAGTATTTTACATGAAAAGTTTTGTCACTCAAATTGGAAATTTGATGCTTAATAGGAAAGAGAAAAGAATCAGCATGCTTGGTTTTGTGCACAACACACTGTTTTATGTTTTAGACTGTTCAGGGGGATAAATCGAAGAGTGAGGTGGTTATTGTTTCATTGTGAGAGCACCCTCACGGCAAAATACAGGTTTTTGGAGCACCCCACGATGTTATGCTGCAATCATAACCAATAACAGGTGAAACTTCAGTGACTCTCTTTCACTAGTCCTTCTACTGAGAGCTCTCAGAAATTAGAAAAAAAAAAAAAAAAAACCCCAACAAACAAAACATTTGGAAGGCAAAATGGCATTATATTAGTTGTTGATGCAGTGAGCGCCCTGCAGCTCTTAGCATAATGAGGAAAACATTATTTAACACAACGCAATTGTTTATGGAGCTGCAGTGTTTTTCAGTCTAACATTGTATATTAATACTTGCAAAATAGCACACAATGATTAAATATCCTCAGGACAAATTATGCTGGTGCTAATTTTTCCACTTTGCAAAGATGCAAAGTAGAAAAATTAGCGATTGTTCAATTATTCAACATTAAAAGATTAGTTAGACAACTGACAAAACTTCATACTAATACCAAGTTAGGACGTGGCAGTTCTTAATGTTTTGGGTAAGTTTGAAGTGTGAGGTCAGTTCATGTTAGTCATGCCACATTTCTCCATAATCACTGAAAAATGTCCCTCTTCTCTCATCATACTCTCAGCAGTTTCCATTAGAATTGCATTCATATTCTAACCTGATGCGCCAGATGGTTTGTTACACAGAACCATCTGAGAAGTCATCCATGGAAACTGTTTGGAAAAGGGCAGGCACTTTCAAAATAATACTTGGCAGGTGATTTAATGCACCATCTGTCTATCACCGTCTTACCTTGTGAGGCAGCTGGATTTGTGACGCTGATTCTCATGTCATCTCGTGATGTCGTGATGTCGTGAATCCAGCTGCCTCACAAGGTAATTCATAATTCTGCTGTACGTGATTTTTGATTGTGTAGATTATGTAGCATCTTAACACCAGATATCAGGGTTTGCGTTCCTTCTCAAACCAACAGCAAACATTTTTTTAACATCTTGGTTGCAGTCTGTGTCAGACTGTATGATGAATGCTTGGTGGGCAAATTGCTACCATGTAAATATAAAAAAGTATATGAAAGCTGAGGCACATCATCGTTTTGGTTTGCGTGTGCCATGTATGCATGTATGAAGAACATGTTTTTCCCCGGGGCTAGTTTATTGTCATTTAATGTTATATTCTGATTGGTTTGGTTTGTTTGTAGTTATGGGTGGTACCAGCAGTCACACTGTAAGAATTTTGCCAGAGGCTGTCTTCTGTTGCCAAAGCTCCAAATCAGCTGTCAGTGGACGTTTCTCACAATGCGAACTAGGAGAACAGCTTTAGGTTGGCAACCAAAGATTTCCACAACCACATTTTTGACATGATTGTCAACTTTTGTCTCAGATTGCCCAAAATTGCACAGCGTAAAAGGGCCTTTAATCAAATGGTTTAAGTTTGTCTTTACCATACCATTACCTTACTGTAATACTTACTGTATTTTATAGGAATAATTCATTAAAAAACACTGCCATTGAATTTTCAGAAAAATTACTGATTGTAATTCTTGCAGATTTCGTCGTCATTTCTTCATTCTTGTCAATTATCAGCATACTCTTTGGTGAGTGGATTGATTCTATAGATGGTGGTTATGTCAGCTTTTGTCAGTTTGTAGACACTGGAATAATCTGGTGTGATTGTCGCTACCATAAAAGCCTTGTTACCCTTGTTTTTAAACTATCTGAATAAGCTAAAAAGGCACGACAGCTAGGCTAAACACAAATGTAACATTTTGGATGTTTAAGATTCACAGCGTCAGATGAAACGACACCCCAAACAGGCCCTTTACCTGTGGTAAAGACTTATACATCAAGTATTTACTGTATATATAACTGCAGGAAAAGCAAATAACTCTCCTTGAAATGTTCTCATATGCCTCTTTACTGTATCAATAAATCCACTGAAGCGAGGAGCATGTTTTTTCTCCAGCCTCACTCATTAATGGTCAAAAGGATGCAGCTGTTTAAATAGGCTGTATTGGCAGAAGTGATGTGACTCCTCAATTCCTTATCAAATAATGGAATGGATTAAAAAAAACAAAAACAATGGAGTGATGAAACATGTCTGAAGCCCAGTCCAGTCTGACGTGAAATCATTTTAGTGTTGTATGGATGATTGATGCTCTACTCTGAGGAAAACAGTGCTGTGAACATGACCAATCCAGACCACTGTTTCCAGGGGACCTTGACTTGCCAGTCGTTTTTTTTCTTCAAACTACAACTTTAATATGAATAATATTTGGCATCTGTTGGTTTCTGCAACTCAAGGTCAGTTTGTGAACATTAAATGAATTTTGATTTTGTAACTCCTATCGGTAGGGGGCCTTTGAAAGAGCATAGGTCCTTGACTGACCTAATATTAAGTTTCAATGCTCAGCATGCAGTTTTTTGTGTGCCCCTAATCAAAGTCTAAATTACCAGTACCACCGTCTGCTGCTTCTATAAACCCCAACTCAATGCCACTAGTCAGAGATCTAACGCACCACAGTTATGCAGCTCAAATTAAAATGTACGACCTTTGCTCCATCCATAGATTAAAAATGGTTTGAAGAGTAAAAAACTATTGCTGTGATCATAAAAAGAGGTGATAGCATAATTATTGTTTTAGGTTCAGGTATTATGACTGGTATTATAATTTCCAGTTTTTGATTCATGAAGTCACGGCCCCCTAAGGCTACTGGCCCCTAAGTAGCTTAATATTTGCCTGAATTGCTTGCGGCTAACTGTCATGGGTTTATGGGCAAAGGAGACGCTGTGAGTCAGCTGTCTGGCAGGCATTTTGGAGGTCAGCTCCTCCGCACTACAGTGCCTGTGAAAAGCTGATTGGGTTTCTAAATCTACAACTTGCCTCTCTGAAATGAAATAAATACTGTAGATGTGGTTGATTTGTGTTGTTTTTGACCTTTAACTGATCAAAGAGTGGGCAATATCACTAAAACCTTAAATGGCTAAATTGATTTGACATAGACACCACGGAGCAGAAAACTCTGCAACAATCTGACAAACACAAAGTCTTGACACATTATCGCTTCTTTAAATTATGGTTGCTATACTATTAAATATCTAACAGATGTGGGGCAACATTAGCATTCATTTGAGCTCAAATTTTGGTCTGCTTGATGAATGTCCAATATTCACTCATGGCATGTTATATCAGTAATTGCTAGTTAACGTCAATTAACTTGATGACAGTAAAAAACTGATTTCCGCTGTTGTTGGGTTTGTGTGCCCTCTGCAAGCCAGTGTCTGTACTCGGGCAAAGAATATTTGTGAGGGAAGAAACTCTACTATGTAAGAAATCGCAAGTGGACTGTGTTTCTGTTGTTCCAACAACTGCAGCAGAGTGAGAAGTCTTCTCTAGTAAAACGATCTAACAAATCACATCACACCAAGCTCAGGAGTCACATTCTGTCAGTTAAACTTTCATAATATCAATAATTTAGGCTGATCAATTTAATAGTTTGGAACCAGGATGTTCAGTATTTGGATTAAGCAGCTGATGAAATTTAGGGTGTGACAGATTTTGTGGTCTACAGCTGTTATTTCAGTGTGTTAGATGCATATTTAATCAAAATTTATATTATCTGCTGCAATTTAATTATAAGTATTGGATCAGACTCTGTATCGGCAGTGGAGCTGCAACGTTTAATTGATGCGTTGCATACTATTACATTAATTACCAAGTATTTTGATAATTGATTCATCATTTAGAGTCATTTTTTTAAGAAAAAAAGAAAAAAAAAAGCTTCTTAAATGTGAATATTTTCATTTTGGGCTCATGAGGAAATTAAGTGCAACTGGAATTTGCAAAGCCTAATTTATTATAGTGTTTCCAGGATTAGAACCCTTTGTGCTTGTACCATAATAGCAACAGAGTGTGGTCCTGTTTGTTTGAGACAGTAGCATGTAGAAGCCAGCATGTAATCCAGCAACCACCCTTGGAAAGACAGGTAATCCTAAATATGATTTGGTGCCTTTCCAGCATAATTCAGATTCTGTACCCCTGCTGAGCCTAACAATGTACAATAGAAGAACACACCATACTGCCAGTGTGGGTGCAGGCATGTGGAAAAGAGCATATCTAATCTTTACTGCTGCTGTCAGCTGTGACCATTATAGGGGGGGTAAATTACACAGTGAGGGAAAGTGTGTAAAAGAGCCCATTAGTTCTTATAAAGTGTTTTCTTTGCATTTACCTCAGTCTGACCATCTGACAGCTCCCCGTGGCTATAGCTTGCATGTTTTCCTCCAGTTTGTTTGTTTTTCTGGATACAGGAGAAGACTCATGCTTCATTAGTGGAATGCCAAGAGAACTCCCATGGCAGGTTCCTTTCTCACCATACTTCATAGTCCATTCAAAGTGCTGCCATTGTAGCTGAGAGCAGCCCAAAAAGCTGAAAACAATGCAAATCATCAGCTTTTTCCGTTTTAAGAGGTTGACTGTTATTGTACACACTGTGCACTGAGTGCTTATGACACTAACCTAGATACACAATGATAGCTTTCCATGTGCAGTATGGGTGCAACTAACAATATTTTTTTTTATTATTGATTAATCTGTTATCTGTTATTAATCTGTTGTTTTCCTGATTAATCAGTTAGCTGTTTGGTCTATAAAATGACAGAATATGGTGAAAAATGTCAATCACTGTTTCACAAAAGTTAAAATGCAACCTAAAATGTCTTGTTTTGTCCCAACCGACAGTCCACAAATCAAAGATATTCAGTTTACTATCATAGAAGACTAAAGAAACCAGAAATATTCATATTTAAGAAGCTGGAACCAGAGAGTTTGTTCTTAAAAATGACTCAAAATGATTAGTAGATTATCAAAATAGTTCAAAATTGATTAATTTTCTGTCAGTCGTATAATCAATTTATAGACTAATCGTTGCAGCTCTAACATGCAGTTTATACAAATATATAAACTTCCTTGAGTTAAGACATGTTATTTAAGAAAACAGGAAATTTAAAGATGCAATTCTATGTGAGAATTGACAAAATTTCTCATTTTGAGTCATGTACTGTATCATAGTTCACTACTGTATATTTTGATTAAAACAAGCAACTCGCACACTGCACGCCTAATGAATTTTTGCCATTTAGTGTCTCTACTGACTGTAACTGAAATATTGGCAGCATCATCGGCTGTGTAGCGTAGCTTCATGTAATTTGACGTGCATCAACTGATGCGAGTATGACAGTAGTCAAGGTACAGTAGACTGGATCTGCCATTCTGGGGAGCACGTTTGTATTACATTGCTGCTTTTCTAGAGAGTTGCTGCTGGGAAATGAGACTGTATGTGGCGTATCATCAACTCACAATAATGTGCATCAAGACACTTGCAGTGTATGAGCTTGCATAGAAACCAACAAGTACAGGTTTTTTTGACACATGTAATAGGTTGGTGTGTGTTGCCCCTTTAGCCTATTTAAGGCTTACAGTGAAACCTAACTCCCAGATAAAACTTTTCAGAAGCATTCACAGAGTCTGCACATATCACATGATTGCACAACCATTTAGTTGCAAAAGGTGATGAAGAAGGTACTTTGGAAAATACACTAATTATATCTGAAATCCCTTCCTCAGTCACTCATTCTCTATTATATATACATATACAATAGACATGGAACATTTCACTCTATAGTGAGCGATAAACTGAGATCATGGTCACTTATGAATCATCATCATTTTGTGTCAACGCTGACACAATGGTCATTTTTCAATGTGCAGTATCATGGCAGTCACTGTTAATTATATTTTATGGTGTGACAATGTGATGGTTAAGGTCTGGTTAGGTTTAGGCAGAAAAAACACTTGGTTAGGGGTAGGGAAAGATCATGGTTTGGGTTAAAATAAGAAATAAAATAAAAACGCAGAGGCGGTCTCGAACCATGCTCTGTGCTGATTTCCAACTTTCTCTCCAACAATGTTGCAAGCTAACCATAACCCTAAACCATCCACCAACCCCTTCACCTCCTAATAATAAAGTCAGCTTATATAGATGTCATGTGAAGTACGTCACTTCGGAAATGTTGATATGATATGTATTGTTTAAATGTTGATATGCTCCGTATTACAGGTGTTGAAATGTAGATATTCAACGTATCTGTGGTTTGCAGAAACGTACTATGCCAACATTTCATTCTGGTGACCAGGTTGAAATTTGTCACCTTATATAGACGTCATCGATCTCATGGCGTCTATTTCAGACGTTGTGGGAGTTCAACAGAAGTCTATTGGACTACCCTGCACGTTGAAAAATGACGCTGAAGGGGTATCCAGTGCGTTAAAAAGTGACGCCACGGGGTCCTGACCAAGCTTCGGTATGTGACGAGTTGGGAGCGAGAACGGGCTGGTGCACCATACTTACAGTAGTATTCCCACATAAATTAGGCTTGCATTCAAATATCAGACAAACAAGCATTTAACCTGAAAGTCTTTTTGAAAGTTTTTGATGCTATAGCTCAGTAGATGTTCTGTTTGACTTTACCTGTAGACCATTTTATAAAACACAGGTTTACGGTTATGGTTTGTGGCACAAAAAATCATTTGCTAATCAAGGTTAGAAATAACTCCACCATGTTGCTGCTTTAAACAATAACTATAGAATAAAACTTTACTGCCACATCAGTTCTAGAGCAAACCCATTTGTTGTCCCCATATAGATTAAATTGCAATTGATCCAGACTCTTTCTTCCATTTTACAAAGCAACTGCCCTAAAAGACCACAAAGACATCCATAGAAATCTGAGATGTGCCTTTGGATTGATGTTCATCAGTATCAGTTGTCAATTAATGGAGTTTCAAGCTGTGTGCAGATCTCAGTTGAGGACAGCTAACTGAAAGCTGTAGTTTTAGATACAAGTCAAGGTCGGTCTGAAGTGGCTGTTAAATGAGCAACAAAATCAATGTCAAGGGTTGTTTCTTCAAATTAAACATCTGTGGAATTTCAGTTTTATGCGGTTATTAAGTTTTATTAGCTTGTGTTAGTGTATGCTGTTTAATTTTCATTTGAAAAGGAACACTAAATATACTGCACTACATTTTCAAACAGGCATTAGGTGATATATGATTGTAATCAACTTCTTTTACCAACCAGGAATCACAGAATTGACAAAATGTCTCCACTCATTGTCTTTTTATGCATTATTATGGCCTGTAACTGACAATAATTGCAAAGGATTAGTTTAATATTCCAGTGAACGGGGAGTTTTTGTTTTGAAAAAAGCCACCTGGGTCAGGAAGTGAAATCTCACCTGGTAAAGTGAGAATTATTAGTATTGATCAGCAGCCCCCCTGCAGGTATAGTTTGTGCAATAAATAACTTATTGCCCATTGGAAAAAATGGAATGAAAATCTGTTCATTTGAGACTTTAAATGCCCAAAATTGAATAAAATATGTATTGAATTCCAATGGTTTTTAGTCAGAACTACAATAGAAGTGTGCATTTCCTGTGTCTATTTGTTTATAATAATCTATTTAATGTTATGTTTAATGTTGTTATTAAAATAAAACAATACAGTGCATAATCAAACCATATCATATTCGATTCACTTGGTTCTTTTGGTGCGAATTTATATTTTTTTCTATGACTCTTTTTTTTGGTAATTTTTTATGCTTTCAGCTATACATTTAAATTATTGTGTATGTTTTCGGGAGAGAGACAAGGTAACTCTTTAAATCTGCTGTTTGCTAGTCAGCCCAAAAACCAATATTAAATCTATAAATATTTGCCTTTTGTCCTAGAAAATGTAGAAAAACGAAAATATTTAAATTTAAGAAGATGGAAACCGAATTTTTGGCAATTTGCTGAAAAGAGTTAAAGGAATAATCAGTCGCGAATATCAAAAATTGTTCAACTAATGAATGACTAGTTTGTTTACATACATTTCAAGTATATTTTCTGTTGTTGTATACAATTTGAAGTTGTAACTATTAGAACTAGAGCAACACATCGGCCGATATTAGTTTCCAATATATAAATAACAAGAAATTACAGGACAGAGATGCTAAAGAAATGTTTCACAATAGTTTGAAACAAAACAACAAAAGACTTCATACAACACATGGTAATTTTATTTGGAAGTAAGAAATGAAAGTGGGCTTTTTGTCCATGTGGTCTAAATGGGGGCATCTTCTGTGAACCACTGCTAGTGAGCTCCCTGGCATTAGTAATGTCCAACATTAAGAGTGTCACAAAAAAGCTAGTATAGGTGTTGACTCCAGCATGCAAAATGGCCGTCCATAGCCTGGTGGTTTGTTTTTGCAAAGTGGCGTGCAGGGGTCCACCCGATGAGGAGTGTGGGTAATTAGCCACTGGGGCAACAGCTGAAAGTCATGGTCTCCCTCAAAGCTGTCGTCTGTTGCATGCTGATAACATTGACATGTCCTCCTCTCGCACCACATTCTGCTGCATGCCAGACAATGGGAGGGGAGCAGAGAGGAATAGAAACTGAGAGGAAAGAAAGGATGGAGAGGAAGACAGTGATGGATGAAGAGAGGGGCTGACCTTCGCTCATTAGTGAAGCGACCTTCTATAATCGATGAGTGGTGCAATTGAAGGCATGGACACCCAGCTGACCACACTCTGGCTTCTGATACAGACAGTTTGAAGAGGATACGTTGGAGGGCTTTTAGAAGAAACTTAAGATGCTCTCATCGTGATTGAGACACTTTGAATGTTTCAGTAGTTACGCAACTTGCAAATATTGTTTTGTTTGAATATTGCAATAAATTCAAATTGGAGATGAAATGTGACAACAAATTGGTTTTCTTTATTTACATATCAGGCTGTATGAAGTGCCACTACTATATTAAACCTTGCACTTATTTCATTGTGGACCTGCTACAGACATTTTTGCAAAACATAATGTGACTTTAAACGTATTAAATAGCTGTAATACTTGGGAAATGTTTATGTTCCCAGGAAATTGCTGCCACCAGAAGTCAAATGATCAAGGCATTTGTTGTGTCTGACATTTTTGTTAGCAAGTGGACTGTATCATCTCTTGGTTTAATAGTGCATGAAAATTAGTATCAATATTCATCTCATCGTGATCATAATTGTATTCATTTATATTCTCTGCACTGGACTCTGTGGGGATAGACTAACCAGATGATAGTAGTGTCCGACCTTGACACAGTGCAGAAAATACTACAGTAGCAAAACAAAGTAAAGATAATTAACTTGGTTTGGTTGAATACTCTGGTATTGAGAGATTAATCAACTTCAGGGTCTCAGCTGATCTTGTTTACACTGCTAATAAAGTCTTTTCAGAACAGCCAGTGAACTAGAAGTAAGTTTTACAGACACACATTGAAATCAGCATTATAGACTCTGTAGTGAAAGAAACTAACACTGCCATAGAGGAAGTCACAGTGGCCCAAACAAGGTTAAATAAAATTCTTCCTCTCTTCTCTGCATCTGAAGTGTATAAAAACTGATTGATTTTTTATGTGTCTCAATTGCAGGAAGCGGGACTGCTCCATCATCTTAACTTGACTCTAAAACAACAAGGACGGTACACACTCATTTTCAGAGTGACAAAAATACTGGCTAACATCAGTTTATATGTAGCTTTAACTGGTGAAAAGAAGCTGATTTATTGAGGAGGGCTGAGGTGGCCCATGGCTCATGAAGCTATGTTGTTTTTGTCTGGTTTGAAGCAAAGCTTGAATACCAATTCAGCACCCAAACATGCCAGTCCAACACAAGGACTATGATCCATCTCATGATACTGATAGCCAAGGTTACAGAAAACAAGTCATGTTTTTATGGCTGGATCATATATGGTCATGGGCAGACATGTCTCAGTCTATTCACTAAAAACAATTGAGGTTATTAAAGCTTGAATTTTGTCGGATGTAAAACAACCAATCTGGTATTTTATTATTGTATAAATTGCTCTAATGTTTGTTGTGGAGGTCTACAGGGGTCCACTTGGTCCCAGGAATCCTGAGACCTGACTTGGGTGGAATCCAAATTATAATCAGTCTGAGTGGGTCGAGTAAGGTCCTGTTGTACTGTCGTGAGTCTCAGGTGTGTGTGTGTCAATATGTCAAATATATCGGAGAAAATTACAAATCACTTTGCTGACTCGAACAGTTTCATTCAGTTCACTTCAGAGATTCATAGTCACTGAATTGCAGAGATCGCACCATCATTCAGTATGTACATCAGTAAGTGAACGCATCATTGGTCATATCGCTGTGACGTTCAGTGCTGATTCTGACTGTTTCCACTATGTTCAGTATGTTGCCTCTTCAAGCTGTCATGTTCAGTCTAGTTCAAGATTAGAGCAGCCACCTATTTGCAACCAAGTTATCAAATCATAATCATGTCTACGGCTTGTAATGTACTGTGTATCACAGCTGAGCTGACAACAGTGCTCTCAGTCACAGACAGTGAGGAGAACTCCACGGCTATAAAAGCAACTGCTTTGGTTTGTGACAATGGTGATTCAGTCAAGTCAGTTCACTTTGAAGATTCTGTGTTAAATATTCATTTGTACAGATACTGAACTAGTCGAATATCCAAATGAATCTGAGAGGACTTGCTATCAGTTCTGATCACATGGTGCCTTTTAATTGTCACAGGAGAAAAATTTGTTTTTTGAGTGTGTGAACTGTAAACTGCAGGGTGTTTTCTGTCTATTTGGGCCAGCTCGGGTCAACTTCATTTTGGATCCAGTCTAATTATCCTCTGATCTAGTATGATGAGTTCTCTTTTTTTAATGAACGCACACTGGTTTTTGGGTATGTTTTCCGCTGGTCTGTTTCAGACTGGGTCCAAATTTCAAGTCTGCCGCAAAGATGCAGACGTTTTCTAAGCTTTCACTTGAGGATTTGTTTCATTCTTTCAAAGGTGTTTTGTAAAGTGCATGATGAAATTAGCAGTGGTGCAGTAACTTCCAGATGCTTCCACTTTGTGACACACATTGAAAACATTAAATGTTCTTGTCAAACTCTAGGTTACGGTTCCTTCTACTCAATTTGTTGGTCTTCAGTTTGCTTGGAATAATACAGTATTTTCAGACTTTGTAAAACAATAATACAAAATGATAAGATTTCCCTGCAAGTTAAAAGACAATAACAGTGATCACCCAGCCCTATTCACGATGTATTATGTCAATTTATCCAATTATTCTTGATCTTGGTGAGCTTTGTCTTTAAAGCCTTTTGATACATGCCTGTGATGAAAGGCTGTATAAACAAATTATCTTGAATATGAGTGACAATTAAAACGTTTAAGCACTTTCAGCCTTCAGTTCAAAATAATTCCAGGGAGCAGACATGACTGCTCCCCAGCTCCTCTATGCTCTGCCACAACAGATGAACAGATCATAGCATTAACTAGGTGCCCTGCTAGAAAGGTGAAAAAGGGGAATATTTTTACAGGCAGCCACAGTCGAGGAGGTCTGTCAGACAGGTGAGGTGAGATTATATACAGCTGGGTAGAGGACCTGGAGTCAGATCTTTAGTGATCCTGCGTGTGGCTGTAATAAACCGGGAATTAGATTCACTTTGAAATTGCCTTGGAGGATGCCTTCAAGGGATGTCTACATATGATGCTGCCTGGGGTGCAGAAAATGCCGGGACTGCCACTGACTAAAGCACTCTCCCAGCAAAAACATTACCTACAGCCGTGGACACAGCCCCCGTCTGTGTAATGAGCAACTGATCAATCCATTCAGGCTTTCGCACATTCTGTCCCAGCTTCATTTGGCTGCTCCGTGGTGTGTGGAATATCAACTAAGTATGTCAACAGGAAGTACTTTAATGATGTCAGAATAGCCAGACTGAATGGAGGCATTACAACAATCCCAGTGACCTATTAGATTTTTGAATTCTGCTTGTATTTTGTTTGCTTTTGGCGGAGGCTGTGTCTAGCTGGAGATGTGATTTGAGACCAGGGACTTGAATGTATTGATCTCACTCTGTCAGGGCTCTGATATTTTAACAATGGAGGGGCTGACATTGAAACTATACAATTTACAGCACTTAATAAACTCTAGAGTTGATGGTTATTGTACAGCCCACACACCCGCATTCTCTTTCTTTCTCTAATGTTATGTCAAAGGTGTTTTGTATGCACGTGTTAAGGAAAAGAAATAGAGAGAGCGAAAGGGACTGAGAGAAAAAAAATCAACAACAAGGCAAATGCAGAGTTAGTTTGTGTTGGGGAAACAGAGAGATAGAGAGATGCAGGGAGGAAAGACTGGTGGCTGGACAGACCGACAGGGCAGCTGGGAGTTTTTGGATCAGGACAGATCTGACCGGAGCAGAGCAGCCTGGGAACCCAGCTGTTGTTCACCACCTGCCACCTTCCACAAAGGAACCAAAGACTACAATGAATTGCATGTCTCCCTTTGCCTCTCTGTGCCCTAACAAATGTAAGCTAATAATCCAATTACAGAGCTAATTTGTGGATGCAATCTAGTTAAAGTGAGGAAACTCAACTTTGCATGATGAATTTGAAATGGCACGGTGTGAAATTTGCTTACACCAGCATGGGAGATAAGCGAGACCACCAGCTAAGGACTTGAATATAAATATGCTCATGGAACTGGTGTGTAACTCTCTCACAGATTCACAAACTCACAAATTCACATGTAGAAGGCTGCAGATTCCCCACTTAAGGGAGCTGTGCATTCATTTTTAGACAAGTTGCACAAAGTACAAGTAAAAGCAGCAGTGGTCTACACCTGCAGATGTTGATATTGACATGCTGATACTGATATGTTGATATTAGCACCTACAGACAAAGAAGTAGCTGCGGCAAAAAAATTGCGCCACCTGCAGGAAATGAGACTTACAGCTACAGAGTTTCCTTTTGTATAACTGTCTGTGTGTGTTTATTTTATTAATCCATCTTTTTTTCTGATGTATCCATTAATTGCTGAAGGAATATTGCACACTATAGAGAGCATAGCATACATAGATACATCCAAAATATTTTCCTGTGCTGAATTTTGACATTGAGAACTGAATAACTGGAACGATCTGATGTTTTTTGGATTCTGACTGTGGTTACGTGCACCCTAGCTCTCTTTTTTGTCTTTGGTTGAGCAGAATGACTTTTCTTCTACCTCCATTCATTGTTTAGTCTAGAAAGTGGCAGAAAATAGGTGAAATTGTCCTTGACAGTTTCCTACAGCACAAGGTCTTCAAATTGCTTGTTTTCTTCTGACAAGCAGTTCAAAAGATATTCAATTAAAAATCATATTACACTGAAAAGCAGGGAATCCTCTTTTTGCATCATCAAAGTGTCTTTTTATGAGCTGTGCTACTGACTTTGTCAATTCTCTCACTTTTCTTCAAGGGTCAGATTGGCATGTGGTTTTCAGTAAAATCACTTGACAACAATTAGGTGGATTGCCATGGTATATGGTACACTCATGTCCCCGTCATGATGAATTTTAATTACTTTGGTGATCGCCGGACTTTTCGTCTAGCGCCATCTTCAGGTCATTATTTTAATCTGCCTGCTAATGCGGTTTATGACCAAATATATGCAAAACTAATTCACATCAGACTTATCTGTGCTAAATGTTAGCATTCTAACACTCTGAACTAGATGGTAAAACTAGTAAAAAATATGCTTGCTAAAATTAGCATGTTAACACCATCATTGTTGGCATTTAGCTCAAAGCATCACTCTGCTTAAGTTCACAGAGCTGCTAGTGTGGCTGTACACTCTTCTTATTTTCTTAATACTGAAGTGACTTAAAGAATTGATCAATTATTAAAATTGCTGCTGTCAGGCATATTTAATTATATATTATATATCATATATCAATTATATAAAAATAGAACCTTATTGTGTCATATTAACACACTAACAGTGGATATTTAATACTTGAAAAGAACTATTTACAAGTGGGATAATGTGCAGGAAGCACCCCCTTTATCCCCTTCAAGTTGTAGGAGACCTCTCTAAATTGTGCATTGAATAAGAGCCTAATGCCCACAATCAGTTATAATTCAGGAACCCATTATCCAAATTTTTTAGTCTTAACACCCTAAAAGAGGCTCCATCTATTGTTTTATGAGCACCCCTCAACCACTGCAACACCTTTAACTTTCAGATTAGTTCCTTCCTGGTCCCCCTGCCCAGCAGATCTCTGTGGGTATTTTAAACCAGAGCAGGAATATAGTCAATAAACTGTAGAACCACCATCAGGTCCCTGGGCCACTGGGTTTACATTCCCATCTTCCAAACACCTACACCTCACCTAGCTTACTGCTATCAGCACAACTCATTCCTTGCACCTAGATTCCTGTTAAATCACTACATAACAATTTGGGCGAGATTGTCATTTTTACCCACTGGACATACTGTACTGACTGGTGGTCAGAAAGTCATTGACCACTTTCAAACATTTTTGAAATTCCTCCTCAGTATGCTCTCACAAATAACTTAATGTGAAACTGTCAGTGTGGTTACAATAAAAATTATGAAAGAGGTCAAATTCATAATTAATTTTACATGCTGTTCCATAAGTAACAACAAATTCTTGTAAAAGTTGGAAGATTGGAAATAAACACTTAGTTTTCAGCACAAGCTCAGACCTTTAAAGCTGTAAGGGCAGGAAATATTTACATACTTTGTACAGTGAGATTTATTTACATATCGGTTAACTCAGGCTAAAGCTGAACAAATTGTGATAGAAGACACTTCCTTGTTCCTTCATACTTTTTCAGACATTTTTAAAGCCTAGAAATGTTCTGGGTACCATATTAACTTATGCTAATGCCTTCAAGGTCAATTGTATGAGTGCATAAAGAAAAATTATAATAAATCAGAACAGTTTGCATAATGATAGTGGTATAAAAACTAAATGCTTTCAAAAGCATTAGTTTGCAGTGCAGCAAAATTCACTCCTGCATTGCATTACCCCGTTGTTTTGTTATATTTTAATCTGTATTTTTTAAGGAAAAATGCCAAACATTTGCCTGTCCCAGCTTCTTCAATATGAAGATTTGCTGCTTTTACTGTCACTGTAAATTGGTTATTGTTGGGCTTTGGATTGTCCGTCAGACAAATAAGAAGAAGATATCACCTTGGGCTCTAAGAAACTGTGAAGGTTGACGGTTCTTCACTATTTTTTTTACATTACATTCATTAGACAAAAAGGTTGATTAATTGAGAAAATAATAATTGGGGATGCACAACCTACACAACTGAGCTCAGAAAAGGTGCACTTATTTTAAGACTACATGATTCCAGTTGTGGAGATGCATGATTGGTTTGAATGTTTGCAATAATCAACAAAAACACACAAGAAGTCATTGTATGCAATAGGGCTCCAATTAACGATTCTTTTTCTTATTGATTAATCTGTAGATTATTTTCTTGATTAATTGATTAGTGTGGTCTATAGAATGTCAGAAAATAGTGATAAATGTTGATCACTGTTTCCCAAAGCCCAACCTAAGCAACCTAAGATGACCAGTCCACAACCCAAAGACATTCAGTTTACTACCATTGACTATGTTTACATGCATACTAATATTCCACTATTATTCTGACTATGACAATATTCATAGTTGATACGGGTCATGTAAACAGCATATTCCATTTGGATATTCCGAATTGGGCCTTATTCCAAATGTAGCATTTTCCAATTAATACATGTGGGATATGCCGGTATTATTTGGGTTTTAGGAGCATTGTTGGACATGTATACAGTGCATTCGTAATACGCAGTTTGCAACACATGGCTTCTTGCCTGCATAGGCAAAATGACATATACTGGAGCAGGAAGGCAGACAGAGGAGAGGAATGAGAGAAGAGTGGAGACCTGTTCAGGGTGGAAAAGCAGAGTGCGCCTTCTCCACGATGGGAATGGAGGGGATTGGTTATTATCCTGACATGCAGCCATGGACTGATGGTGATGACTTGGTTTGATGCGCCAAAAACACTCAGCAGTGAAGTAAACATCATGGGACAACCGAGGTACCGGATGTGCCTGTGACTATAAATTTATAATCAGTCATATCAATATCACTTATAAATACCAGGCAGCAGCTCACTAATGTTTTTCACCTCACTGGTTTACTTCACTGCCAGAGGAAATCTTGTGGTTCTCATTCCCACTGGAGCAGAGGGGAACCCTGAAAATCCTCTGCATGTAAATGGGAATATTAGTGGAATATTCATATTCATTAGCCATGTAAACAGCTTAGCTGGAATATTGTCTTTTTTGGAATAAGGGCAAAAACAGGAATATTTTGTGCATATAAATGTAGTCACTGAGAGGTAAAGAAACCAGAAAATATTTCATATTTAAGAAGCTAGAACCAGAGATTTTTGGCATTGTTACTTAAAAAAATCACTTGAAACAATAAATTGATTACCAAAAGCTGACGATTACTTTTCTGATGATCGACTAATTGATTCCTTTTTTCTCCACCACTGAATACTGCCCATCTCCTGTCTCAGACTCATTTCTAAGACTCTCCAACTACAACTGCATCTTGTTTTCGGTTACTATGAAATCAACCATATTTGAAGAGTTGTAGCTCATGGGACTGCTCACAAGGCGATGATGACCCATTGTAATGGGCACCACCACGGATTCCATGTAGACTTAGAGAGTTTTTGTCTCAAATCTTAAAACATTTTCTGGGACAGGCATAAGTCATGTAGTCTGCACAAGGCTTGAGCATTGGTTGTCGTTAAGGACAGACTGCTCAACTGATGTCCTGCTGACCCATTCAACAATCCCTGATTCATAGCAATGCAGAACTTGATTTCTCTGTGCAGGCCTTAACTAGTTCAGTATTTCTGCTATATTCTTTCACTCATGGCGGTCCACTACGCCTGAATTTTCAGTGCTGTGTATAATATTGCCTGATTTATTACTGTTTACCAGCAGTCCGTTCCATCACTCCAATGGCATTGTCACAGCAGGAGCTCCAGTTTCATTCTCCTCTCTGTTAATTTGGCTACGGTGAGGAGCAATATTGATGGGTTAAACTGCTATTGATAAGTGCTTGTGACTACCTGAATGTGCATCACGGTAATTTGTATTTTAATGTGATGGAAGTGGTAACACTGTACTGTTAAGACAGAAAGTGTTTAAAATGGCAGTGAGGTTTGCTAATGTTGCCAGAAACCTAATCTAGTAGAGAAAATATTACATGATTTGATCACAACAAAAGAGAGAAGATAACAAAATAGTTTTGCTTTATGAACAAAAAGAAGAAAATGATGGAACCATGCACAGATTTAGTGGTGAGATTAAACGGTTTTTAACAGCTGGAGAATAAATGTAATTACTTCCTTACAGTATTGTGGTCACTGGAGAAATAAGAAATAAGTACAAAAGGACATATTTAATTATCATGAAAATGATTTAGATTTAAGTTGTAGTATGTTAGAATTATTTCTCAAGATGTCTGTTAACCCAGTCAAGATAATTCAGTTACAAGTGTCACCTCAGTAACCACAAATAATTATCTTTACCTGCAACTTAAACACGCCATTTACGGTTACTTACTGTCTCAATCTTTTGCATTCAATCTTTCTGCCACACATCACCATACTTCAGAAAAGACTGCACTCATTGTGAGCTTGCATCAGATTGAAAAGTCTCATAGCATCTATGCAGATTAAGATATGCTTGCTTTTGCTTTTCCTATTCATACTTGGCCTATTCACTGTACGCACTGAGGATTTGGGATGGGCCTTGCAGATGAGTTTATTCAAAACCTTTTGCTTCTTTGTCCTTTTCAGCTGCTTCTATTGTCTTTTTTTCTACAGCATTTCCATCAAATACTGCATACTTTAATACAATTTTGTTTAGGGTGCTGCACACAGATTACATTTTCAGCTTGCCCTTGGGGGCTTTAACTGGATAAAGAATATACTGTATAAAATATATTGAGAGTGGACACAATAAAAACACCTGTACATTGAATTGCAATCCCATACAGTGTCCTTGAAATAAATAATACCTTTGTGAAATGCGATATTTTTGTTGAGACGACATCAGTGATGTAGATGTTGATGTTGATTTAACTCATATGATAATGTTTAAGTCCAGATTTATAGTGTTATTGTATTGGATTGTGTTATAATGTGAGGTGTGTTCGGTACCACTAACAATTCATAGAACATTTCTTTGTTTATGTAATTTATAAAATATGAACTGACTGTGTTTACCCTGCATTTAACCTGTAAGAAATCAATGAGAGAATACAAAATGGCATACAAATAACAATACTATATATGACAATAATACTGTAACAATAATACAGTAGGGCTGAAATGACAAGCTAGTTTCATTATCTATACCAGATCAATACTATTTTTGAAGTCTTACTTTGAGAATTATGAGCAGGAATTTCTCTACAAACTGCTTTTTCTAAAGATAACAAAGTTATAAAACATTAAATGTTGTAAAAAAGCAAGCGACAATGCAAGAACCTTGCAAAAAAAAAAAAAATCAAGAGTTGGTGCTATCTGATCAATGAAGTACAAAAGATTACCAGACATTCAATGTCAGCATCCAGTGCTCCTGTTTTTGATACTCAACCTCAACCTTAAAGAACAAGGCTGTTTATTTTTTGTATTCCTCTTATCATCAACAAATCATGAAAAGACCAAAACCAGCAATGAACTGATATTACTTTCAAGCATTTTCTGTGTAGCCAAAAAATATCTTAATCCTTTGAATTCTGTCATTGTGCATCGACCATTGCACTGGGTGACATATTGCATCATTATAATGAACACGGGCACTGGAGTTAGTGTTGAGTCAATCCCACATATATTGTCCTGCTGCAGTAAAAACCTGCTAGCACACCAAATGTGTGTTAATCTGCAATGGAAAATAGTCCCTAATAGCTGCACTTTTTACTTTGATTAATTACTTTTGTTCAAATTTAAACAATGAATTACATTATGCAAGGAACAAATGGCCTTGTGACAGAAGTTAGGCAAATTTTAACCAAAATTTCAGAAAATTGATAAAAGAAAATGCAAATTAATGTACGTTTCCATCCACTACTGTTTTGCAAATATTATTAGTTGAGCACATCAAAGTAGACAGTTGGTGCCGCTGATTCTCCTATCGAGTGCAGTAACCACAAAAAGAAGAAGATGGCTCAACACCATGACATAATTAAAAGAGCGACAGTCAAAGCTGAAGTGATTTAAAACTTAATACAAATCCTGGTGATGGAGAACATAATGGACAGCGGAAATGGAGAGAACAGTTAACATCACAGTTTCTTGCTATTGAAAGCATTTTGATAATAGCACTGTATCAGTTGTATATACACATATTTGAACGCTGCCCAGAGACAAAGAAGAGAGTTTACAGTGGAAAATGTCTGCAGCCATTTTTCATCTCTCTGGCGGGGCAGAAGCTGCAGGGACATTTAAGTCACATGCATCCTGTACTTCATGATTTATTTGCTAAATCTGTTTCTATTGCACTTTGTTGCATTTTATTTTTATCGATACATCAACTTTTCCACCTCATCCAAGCTTAAAAATTTCAATATTCAACTTTGTTCAAATTTCCACCGTTTCCAATCACGTTTTTTATACATAAATTGAAAAAGCACATTAAAAAGGGTGGATAGAAACCCACCTACACACAGGTTAGTTTTCTTTTTGCTGACAAAAAGAAAATTATATCTGTAAAATAATGGCAGATTTCCATTTTGAATTAGGTTTATTAGAGGTTTTCTGGAAATTTCTGTCAAAAATGCTGTAGTTTTTGGTATAAGGTTTTTTGGTATTTTTGAATTACTGTTTAAAATCTGACAGAACAATCTAAACTTGCACATTTCCATTTATTTTTATTATGTCTCTTTTTGTTTTCATACATTTTCCTTGTGCTACCTGGGAAGCAGTATCATTACTTTACAAGTTGGTTATCCTGGAGAAATAAAAATGAAATGAAATGAAAATGTAATGATCTCAGACCTTTTAGCACCTCTCATGCTTCCGGTCATTGATTTGATGGATTAAATATGTTGCTTTTCAAATTTAGATAATTTTGGTGATATGAGTAGTGCTTCTTGTTTTATGACTAAGCTTCCATTTGAGGAATTAAGTGCTTATTAGTACACACATTTCTTATTTTCCATTGGAAAACTGATGTGAGAAAGGCTGTGGTAATAGTTTTGGAGTCATGTGCATTGCTGAAGGGCACATTGTCTAGAGACGGTGGGCACAATAGGGACAAAACAAGCAATGCTGTGGAGAAGGAAGTTGAGTAATGTCAACATTATGAATGAGATAAGTCATCTTTATTATGATTCTCAAAATTATGAGATAAGCCATAGTTATGAGATACTAAGTCATTAATAATGAGGTTTCTCATAATTATGAGATGTCTCAAGTTTGAGACATTCAAACTTATAATTTTTTCATAATTAGGAGACGAAAATGGTGAGTTTCTCAAAATTATTATTATGAGATATTAGACAATGTCAATGCTGACCTGAAATCTCAAAATTGCCACTTTGTTTTAGGGCTGATTGGAATATGGTAGGTAGAAATATCACACTATTAATACCAATATCACAATGTTAAAATTGTATTTTTCCACAGGACCCTGGTAGCCTGGGGTTTTAAGGCGCTGACCCTGAATCGTAACGTCCCCAGTTATGTTCTTGGATGTCTTTCCCCATCTCTCTCTCCCTCATTTCCTGTCTCTCCCTGTTGTCGATTATCTAAGAGAGGTATAAAAGGGCCAAAAAAACACTTAAAAAAGAACACTTTTCCAATAACAGTATATATTACAGAAATCTATGCAACGTCACTTAAAATAATGGAATCAATGTATAATGCAATGAACTACGTCCCACTGTTATGTATTGGATGAGACACAACTATTCACCAACCTAAAACAATAATAATTTTCATGTCATTGCAATATGAGTCCCCTGAAAGTCAATAATCCCAGCTCAACTTTGTGGCCTTTATTGTAATTAGGGTTTATAGCTCTCAGACTTTTTTACATAAGAACACTGTAAGAAAAAAAAACACTTTTTAATTAAGAACAGGTGATAGTTTAGCGACAGAACTGGGCTTCCATACACAAGCACTTGGCACAGTGCTCTTTCTGGACTGAATGAATGTCAACACATACTAGTGGATACAAAAAAACCTGAAGGGCCATGACAAAGGCCAAGGACTGTTAATTAGGCCTTGTTGGTTAATTTTTTTGCATACCAATACTGTGCACACCAATAGCTCAAATCCACCCCATTAGTTACTCACACACACACACACACAGTCTCTCTTTCACTGTTCACTAAGATGAACTAAAGCAAGTGTACAGCTTTCTTAAAAACACCATCCCTCATTTCATGAGGCATGTCATAATTTTCCCTTCACTTCACAGAATTAAAGCCTCGCTGTCTCATTTTCAAGCAACACAGTTAGTGATGACTGTGAGATTCATCACACTAGCCATTAGAGGTTTAAAGCTTTTTTTTTTTTCAGCTTCAACTACATGAGTGTTTTTTTCTAGCTTATTTCTGACTAAGTAGCAACTAGAGCACAGTCAGGATTGTAGACTAAACAATTGGAAGCACACTCAAACAATGTGCGGAAATTCAGGGTATTAAGGTCAAGCATCATTACAATCAGTATGACCCTTTTGCACCTTATCTTTGTTTAGACAGGCGGTTTTAATCAGAAGGTAAGGGTTTCAATCCAAAAATTCACATTTTCTGCCTCAATTTAATCACAGAAATAACAGTTGGTGCAATTTTTGGTAAATGGTGTATATCTCGTTTGGAACAAAACTCTTCATACACAGGGTTCAGGCAGTAAGAGACTCGCGCTTGGACAAATGAAGAGGTCTGTGATCTTGTCAGTGACATGACAGATACGTCCCTTCTCTATGCTGTGTGACAAACATGTTTTTTCACTGTGAGTAGAAAATCTAATCTTAGAAAGAAGAAGAAGAAGCAACATCAAAACATTCTTGTCATTATCTTGGGCAGCAGCCAGCGATGCTGGGTAGAAAATGAACCATTAGTCAGCCAAAACACAAAGCTGATCGTAGCATTGTGTTCAGCCTTAAAGGACAATGTCATCCTCTGATATTCACACAAGACATATTATCAATGTGTGTTGTTAAGTGCATTCTTTTTTTTGATGATGATGATCAAATGATCATTTTACCACAACATATTTCATTTAGTGACTTCTTGTATGGCCTAAAAGGTTCTAAGGCAAACCAGAGTGCAAACCTGAAGCTGCTGCATTCAGCTTAATCATGTAGCTGGAGAAAGCAAGTCACTTATCCACAGCATAGACAAGAACAAGAGACAGGTTTCCTGGTCAGAAAAAAAAGTGGTATTGACATTTCTCTCGTGAAATACATCATGACCTTATTACATTCTGGTCCACTGAAGCTACTGTTGGTGGAAAAATGTCCTATGATGAATTTGTCCCTGTATGATGCTTATTGGTGGCACAAAAATAAAAAAAAGTTCCCTTTGCTATATGATTTTTGTGGTTGTGATGTATCATATCATATTGTCTAAATTTGGCTAATTAACAACAGAAATAAGAATACATCACCAAAAAACTAAGAAATGTAAGACACATCATTATTCCCTATTTTCCAAAACAAGCTTCAAAGTCTTTGAGGTGTTTGTTACTTTACCAAATTATAGTTTGAGAAGTGTCTGTTGGTGAAGTAGATTCATGTTTTTCAAAAATTAAATTACATTGAGCTTTTAAATAGGTGTTGTCTCAAATTGGACTGCATTTCTAGTTTTTGAGAGATTTTCTCACTTTACCAATTAAAACAAAACAGAAATTAAAAAAAAAACAAAACAAACAACAGAATGAGGTTTGCACACCTCTCCATTACTTAACCACAAACGAAATGTGTCTATGTGTCTTTGATTAAAAAATGACTAATAATGATTTGATTATCAAAATAGTTGCTGATTCATTTTCTGTTGATCAACTAATCGATTAATTGACTAATTGGCTCTTCTTTGACCTCAATTTCATTACCACATTTAAGCTCACAAACTCTTCAGTTGTTGTTCATTAGGATCCTTCTATTCGCTTTCATTTTTAATTCATAAACACATTAATTGTGAATATGGCAACATGATCTGTACCTCTCACAGTTATATTTATAGGATGAATTCACCAACCCCGACTGGTCTCTATTAACTAATCACCTGGGTAGAGTGTGTACACGACCAGTGCAGGGTGCTGTATGTATGTATGTAAACATGTCCATACATTTCTATATTTTCACCCTTAAAAGTGTAAGTAGCCTGCAGGTATGCTGATTGGTATGCAGTTTGCAGTTGGGCAAAGTGTAATATCCTGAAATGAGGAGGGTGTGAGTAATTGTCTCACATCTCATAACTTGGAAAAAAGCTGGACTAATCACAATGGTTCATGATGAAAACGACTTGCCAGTTTATGTACTGTGGAAAAACATTTTGTCTGGGAGGTGTAGAGTGGTATGTGTTAAAATGTGAAACCACAGGGGTGCTGCCATAAGCCTCAGGTTAAGACTCACACCACTTAAGCACAACACTACACTTTCACTACACTTTCGACTGTCAAATAAAGGCAAAAAATGCCACAAAAAATGTGTTTCTTTGTGGAAAAACAATTATTTAGTCACATAAAATAATATATAATTAGCAACAGAGAAGAGTAAAAATATGTGTCATGTACTGCATAACTAGCTGTATAATAACAAAGGAGTATTTATGTTTTTTATTGTCCAAGCTGTTATTATATATTCAACTGTGGCTAATATCCAAGCCATCGCTGCCCTGTGTCACAGACAAAAAAACAACAGATATTGAGATTTTATGAATTCGAGACGCTGCCAGCTGCTCAGTTCTCCTCTCAGGTAATAAGATTCAGGAACCACCGGTCCGCTGTCTAAACAGCCAAGAGCTGGAAGGTAAATGGTGTGGTGTGTAGGTGTGTGCATGTGTGGGAGTGCGTGATGAAGGGTTTGGGGTGATTGTCATCAAAAAGAGTCACAGTCCAGCTGCAGTTGTGATGATTTTTGCTGTCGCCTCTGGTCAGTGGAAGCTGTAACTCATTCCACTGTCTAACTGAAGCAATCACTGCCCGGGGACTTTCCAAGGCTCCTGGGGACCCACTTAACATGGACCTAATCCCTACAGGATATGCCCGCTGTACATTCCTGCTAAGCCAGTAGTATGCACTAGCAAAAAAGGTTAGGAGGGATTTTCTTCCAAATTAGACGATCCCTGTTGTCATCTGCTCAGTTTATGATTAAGATTTTGTTTTCCTCCTTCCCACAAGCCATTTATTTTTGATGTTTCTCTACTTTGGAAAGTGTCAACACTCCTGAAGATTCCTTTCAGGTAGAGTCGGCTTGTTGTATCTGAGACCCAACCTGGGACCCAAGCGGGACATAGACCAAAAAATACTCTGTCTAATTGAGTAGCCTAATCTAATGGTTGTAACTGCTGCCAGTCTCAGGTTCATGTGTCAGTGTGTGTTATACCCAATTTGATTGGACTCCCTGTCAGTTCTGATAACATGAACTCTGAGGTGCAAGAAAATGACATGTACTGCTAGTTGTTTCTGCCACTGCTGCTGGCTAATAGGTAGCACATTATACTGCTGTCGGTGTTTGAGTTCTCTCTCTGTTTTTGTCTGTTCAGGTTGACTGTCCTCTGTTCTCTTTCAGACCAAATTTACTTTATGCACATCAGGTTGGTGTTAGTTTTTCAACAGGTCTATTTTGGATCAGGCCCCAACTTTTGAACTTGTGAAAACATCTATTACTGAGTGCTCGCATAGCTATTATTCTCTCAACACCGCTAAAACAGATTGGTGGTCAGTGGTCAGATTAGATGGTAAAATACACTAAACTAGTAAATACTCTGTTTTAGGGCTGTAATTGATGATAATTTTCGTCATCAATAAATCTGTAAAAAAAACATAACTATTAATTGAACCTGTCACATGTTCCCAGAGCCCAGGAGGATGTCTTGAATTTGCTTCTCTTGCCAACCAACAGTCAGAAACCCCAAAATATACAAATTACAATGATATAAAACAAAGAAAAGCAGCAGCAAATCCTCACCTTTAGGCTGGAATTGGTGATTTCCTTGATAAATGAGTTAAAAGATTAATCGCTTATTAAAATGAAGGATTCGTTTTTCAAATAAACCAATTAATCATTTTAGCTCTCCTTTTTTAGGCAAAGTGTAACATTCTTTTATTTTAAGCACCCAGCACCCCATCCCTCACCCCCCACCCTGTTTGTAATAGCAATTTATATATGCTGTCCTCTTTCAGACAACTGCACTTATCAACTCCTACACATTTCAGAAGATAAACAAAAATGAAAATGGACCCTAATATAATTAAGTAAAACTTATACCCCCTGGCATCAATGTTTATTTGTTCCTTCTAAAAAAGGATATCCTGACAAAATTCATGATCCCATTTACTTGTTTGGAAATTTGACATATTACACTTACCCTAACTCTAACCCTAACTCTAACCCCAACCCTAACATAATTAAGTAAAACTTTTACCCCGTGGCATCAATGTTTATTTGTTTTTCCTTCTAAAAAAGGATATCCTGACAAGATTCATGATCCCATTTACTTGTTTCAAAATATGAAAAATCATACTTACTGGGTGAGTGTCTGCATACACACATGTATGGTCTGTGTTTTTAATGCCCATTGATCCTTATTGATCCACAAAAAATAAACCGATCTGCGTGTTGTATGCAGTTGTCTCATTCTGGCTCAGAGATCTGTTTACGATAATTTGTTGGCAGTGTCCTGGCGCTGCTAGTTCCCCAGATGCACCAGTAATATGACATGTAAAACTTATGCCAGCCAATCAGAGGGCAAAGACACAGGGACACAGTGTCTCCTTCATGAATGTATTCATACCTAAATACTAATTGGCAGCTTGTTCGATGCTCATCATCAGACATGCAAAAATCACACATTCAGTTTTATAAAAACTCCCCCGTTAGATCTTTCTTGTTAGTATTTTAGGCTGGCAGACAGTTCAGTAGTTTAGTAATATGAAGACTTCCTACTGCAGATACATGGACCAATAGTGGACATAAATACCAATATTCTCCCACACAAACAAGGTTACAGTAAACATCTCATCCCCTCTGTCTGACCAAGATACTCCTTGAACCAATTGGTAACAATGAAACAATCATAGCACCCCTTGTAAAACCATCATGGTATTTAATCAAAATTGAATGATATTCCCCTAAAATTGTTTTTGTTTTATTCAAGGAACCTTAAAAATACTGGAAAGGATCCATTTATACCACATAGTTTGGTCAAAATCTGATCAGTGGTGTTAGATAATGGGCTCTATCTTACGCCCAGCACAAAGTGGTGCCAAGTGCGATGCAAGTGTCTTTGTTAGTTTAAGACTGACGCAGTTGTCATTCTCCCGTCCAGATAGTAATATGCTGCTACATATATACATTCAAAAGATTACAAATAAAAGGATTACAATATGAAAGATTATTTTGTGTACATTAACATATTTTAAAAAATACATGTCATAATGCTTAGTCATAATATTTACCAGAATTCACTAATCGCAGTAATGACGGATAAAATCATCTAATTATTTGACCAAATCATGGCAATACACGTAGACAGACGGACAACAACGGATCAAACACAGATCGATTTTCCTGCAGCACCAATACATGATGACATGAGGAACACATGAGGAAATAAATGAGGTGATAACAATGATTAAACTAAAGAAGGAAATAACTCTGGACAGCCCCTGGCTGCTGCCAGCAGCAGGATCAGAACCTTGGAGAGCTGATCAGGTCCTGACAACTGTGTATGATGATTTTTTACATGATTAAAATTAATGATTTCATTTTTGAAAAATATTCTTTAACATTTTTGACAGTACAGTGATCAGGTTTCCATACTTTCAGCAATTAAAACCCCATTGATTTGACCTGTTACTCCATGACTGAACAAAACGATTTTCAAGAAACCAAAGCTGTAATTAAAAAAATAAACCTTTTCAAAAACCAAATGAAAATATATTCACAACAAATTAATGAACAGGATCTTAAACTAGTGGTCTGGCGCCACAGGAGGGTTCAGGAGCATCAGGGGCTAGTGTGCTCGTTATGGATCGTGTGCTCTAACTTTGCAGATCTGTATCCTCAGCAGAGAAGTGCTCCTTCTTACTTCTTGGCAAATGCGCCATCATAATAGCAATCCGCCAAGGTGAAAGCACACCTGGCTCTTGAAAGGAATGGGAGATGACACTCAAATTTGTTTATTGCATGTTATGCCGAAAACACACCCATGATTAGTTAGGAGACTATTGACAACCCCTATGAACCATGCACCTGGTGCATCGACTATTTTTTCCGCCGTTAAAATAGCAAAAGTGGATTTGGACACAGCCTAAATGCACCTGTGCCATGCGTTTCAGACCGTGCGCTTTAGATCGTTAAAATAGGGCCCATAGTGTGCTTGATGGATGGATGAATGTACAGATCAATAGTTACTCCCTTGAAAAGAATCATGGAAACCTACAATCTATTTCAGCTAAAAAATAGCAGGTTGTTACATGCCTCAGTTGTATGTGTTCTTATAAATTATTGAGAAGATATTATTATTCACAAGTGTAACCACGGCCCAAGAGTCATTGGGTTTCATGAAGGTCCTCTCATCAAACTTATTACATGCATGTTTGCCTTAAATGTGTTTTGGCCCCGTGGGCAGTTTGAGCAGAAAATCCCTCAAAGACAGATGTCAAGGAACCTCACAAGCCTTAATTAAGACAGTCAGGAAATTTCAGCAAGTACAGCCTTGAATGTGGTGATACTGTTCAGTCCTGGAAACCCTGTTTCATTAAAAAGCCAAAACTGACATAAGGCAAAAGCTCCTGAGACTTAAGTTATTAGTTAGCCACTTATTAGTGAACAACTACATGTCAATTAGTATTAGCTATTGATGTCAGCAGCAGCACTACAGAGAGGAATCTACTTCTTGGTTGGCTTTACCTTCAGCCTAAGGGTGTTTTCAGACCTGTGCTTTTTAGTCCAGTTGAATCTGACACTGGTTTGTTTTCCACCTTAAGGCTGTAAGCACATATGTACCAAGATTTGAATGTGTCAGTTTTTGCGGTAAGACTGCTTTGTTTTATTATTATTTGTGCCTACTTTTACTCAGTCTGTTTATTGTCATTTTTAATTCCCACATTTCACTTGCTGGAGACTTTTTAGCTATCAGAGTGCATGTTGACTGGCCGCTCTGACTTTGGCGTCTGATCAGCCCTCTAATGCTGGTTGGGCTAGGCTGCTTTTATTCCTGGTGGTTACCTTTTAACTACATATAACACTCTGGACTGGTCTTACTCTCCACTGAAGTGACTGAGAGTAAGGGAACATTAACTGCTAACATGATGACTGTGAGTGAGTCTTGCCATCTTGCCTTCTTGAAGTTGAAGAACAATTTCACTCGTCTGGAGGCTGAACTCAGTCAGAAGGACAACCTCAATTCAACATCCTAGATTTACAAGATTTCACCCTATTGGCCTGTCAGTTTCTTGCACCCAGGCAGCCCATGCCGGCTTCTCTCTGTTGCCTCAACACCCAATGCCGGGCTGCTCTCAGGCCATCCACCAAGGGTGGGGTGCAGCTCTGCCTCCTGCTCTTTGCTGCCCTTAGCCACAAGATGGTGCACACTGCCTCTTTCACCCCAATCATGGCCCATGGTCCAGCTTCGGGGGTGCATGTCCTTCACTTAAGATGCTGATAATCAGTGACTCCGTTATCAGAGATGTCACACTCAAGTTGGCAAAGACTCCTTCCTTCCCAGTTGCTATGGTCCCAGATTTAATGGTCAAAATCCCCCACCTACTCTCACAATATTCAGATATAAATAAGATAGTCATACACATTGGCACTAATGATACTCCCCGGCAGCAATCTGAAGTGCTCAAACAAGACTTCATCAGATTTTCTAAGCTCCTTGAACTCAATGGGAAAGACGTGTTCTTCCCCGGCCCTATCCCCTCTCTGGGCAGCAGAGTAGGTTGTTTCACCAGACTCCTTACGCTCCATTCTTGGCTCCAACTTCACTGCAGGGTGCAGAACGCTGGTTAATTGACAATTTTAGTTTGTTCTGGAAGCGAGCTTCACTTTTTAAAAGGGATGGTTTACATCCAAACTGACTGGCTTCTTGCATGCTGTCTGCCAATATTCTTCACAACACTCTGATTAACCCAGCTGTGTGACTGTCATCATACTCTAGTACACCAGTCATAATCTCTTCTTTGCTCACAATACAATAAGATAGAGCTTTATGAATCTCGAAGAAATTCTTGTGCAAGAGATTGCTCAAAATTTACAACAACATAAGATTAAAAACAACATAGTAAAAAATGTATAGTACATAAAGAGTAAATGCTAACACCAGTGCCTAATAGAATAACAATTAAAGGATAACAGATATAATAGAATAACAATAAAAGTATAGTATATAATAGGATAACAATAGAAGTAAGATAAACCACCCGATTTGGCTGTTATCAGCCTATTGAATTACCTTTCAATATCATGTGCAATATTACTTTTCTATTTTACTTTTCTGTTAGTTCACTTATTTTACTAAATTTACTAAATTTATGATAAATTTAGTAAAAATAAATGAACTCAATTTAAAAAGTAAAACATAAAAGTAATATTGCATATAATATTGAAAGGTAATATTGCACATGATATTGAAAAAGTAATACAATACATGACTTTGCAATCAGCACAGGCACTGTACCTTACTCCAGCTCCCCCTACCGGTCCACTATCATAATAAATAAGAATCATACTCAGGCTAGAAACCAGACTTTTCCACCCACTGTATTGTATGATATTCCCCCTGTTGGTCTCCAGTTTCTCATATCCCTGTTATCTGTAACTCCAGATCCAGTTTGTCAGTTTCAACTCGCCAGTCTAGGGGGTGGTCATAATAAGAGATCACTGCACTATGTTAAGTGTTGGCCTGCTTCCCAACTCCCTTTTCTGTCACCTGCCCCTCTAAAATGATGCCTGTTAAATGCCCGATCCCTTTCCAATTAGTCCTTTATTTACACATGATTATACATGATTTTATAACTGCTAATTGCCTGCCTAATTGCCAGTTCCTCTGCTTTGTATACTTTTATATAGACCTCCAAAGCTAATTGGATTTTCTGAGCTCCTCTGTCTTGTTATACTCAAAAATGATAGAGTACTCATCCTTGGTGACTTCAATATCCATATATGTTGGCTTACTAACCCTCTTTCTTGTGATTTCCTGGATCTTACTGAGTCTTTTAATTTAAACCAAATTGTTAAAGGTGCCCTACTTTAGATCTGGTTTTCTTCGCATAAATGTGAACCTTGTTGACTTTTATGTCTCAGATCATAAAGCCATTGTTTTTAATGTTCCCTTATCTCCTCCCTCTGGTAAGCCTTGTGTCACTGTCTTGTCATGTGTTTTGATTCTGCCAGTAAGTTCTGTGAAGCTGTTTTCAATACCTTAACCTCAAGCTCTTTTATGCAGCAACAATGCCAAGATGCTCTGGCAAATTCTTTCACCACTATCTGCCTCTCTATCCTTGATCATATCGCTCCCCTTAAAATCAGAAAGAGAAAGCATAATCCTTCTCCATGGCTCAATGAGCACACTCAGGCCCCCAAGAGACAATGCAAAAAACCTGAACATATATGGAAGGCTAATAGGTTACAAGTCTCCCTTGACATCCTAAGAAGTCACATGGTCAACTATCAGACTGCTGATCAGCGTATTTCTCCTGTTTGATTTCCAGAAACTCCCATAACTCCAAAGTTTTATTTAAGGTTATTGATTCTGTTGTGAGAGGTTCTTCCACCTCTAATACTGAGCTTAGCCCTGAATTAGGGGATGAATTTCTGACTTATTTTGTTAAAAAGGTAGAGAATATTAGGATCATTTCAGACACGCGTGTCCAATCTGTCCAGCCCCCTCAAACTGTGCAGTGCTGACCCAGTTTCAACCAATTTCCCTCTCAGTCCTAGAAACCACTGTCTCTCATATTAAATCATCTTCTCAGCTTGATATTATACCCTCTAACTTTTAAAAGACATTTTGTCCACTGTCAGTCCCTGCATTTTATCAATTATTAATTGCTCCTTGGCCACTGGTATTTTTGCTTCTTATTTTAAACATGCAATTGTGCAGCCCATGTTAAAGAAACCTGATCTTGACCTGCTCACCCTGAGCAATTATCGAACTATTTGTAAAATATCTTTCTTATCTAAGGTGTTGGAGACAGTTATTGCCTCTCAACTGATTGCTTATACTGTATGAATGTTAACAGCATTTTTGATCAGTCTGGTTTTTGAGCTCTACACACTATTGAGACTACTTTAGTTAAGGTGACAAGTGACTAACTCCCTGCTGCAGATAAAGGTGAAAGCTCCATCCTGGTCCTGCTAGACCTGAGTGCGGCCTTTGATACAATTGACCACCCCATTCTCCTAAAGCGTAAAATGAAATTTGGGTTGGTCTAAAAGGGTCTGTTCTCAACTTATTACGCTCCTATCTGTCCAATAGACCCCTTTCTGTTGTTGGAAATTCCACACCTTATTTCCCAGTTCACTCCTGACGTCCCACAAGGGTCAGTTTTGGGGCTGTTACTGTTCTCCATTTATATGCTGCCCTTGGGTCAGGTCATTAATAAGGTTTGAAAATGCTCCAAAATGAGATGCCATCAAAGGAAAATACTGAGGCTCAGCAACTAAGTAAACAATGGAGAACTACATGGATACCAATTAGGAAAACCTAAACCAATAATCTAATGTTGGAAAATGAAATGACTCAATTGAATATGAATTCATCTTTAAATGCAAATTAACTGAAAGCCAATGGCGATGGGGAAGTCCATTAGCTGGACTATTAAGGTTACTGCCACTGTCATTTCTCACCAGTGCAGTTTAACAAACAACCCTAAGGTGTTGTATTAGCAATATCAGCATGTTGGTTTGCCCCTTTGGGCATAAAAACAGAACACTAACCACTGGTCTGTATGCTCAAACTCTATTAGTTTGGGATATCCATTTGCACAGTCTGTCATTTTGTTCCTAGAATTTGCCCTGTAATAAAGTCGTACTGTATGAGGCTACACAGCTTTTAAACTTATCTGCTGTTGAGCTTGAATGAATTCATTATTGTTCAGCAGTTAAGTGGTTTCCCTACCTTTTCCATTTTCTCAGAGTTTATACCAGACACTTGAAGCACACAAGCAGTAGTACTTGGAGCATATGACTATAAGTTAGTAGCTTTCAAAGGGAAATTTCTAACTTGTTGATTTTTGTTAGTCTTGTTTTGGTTGCAGGTAGAGGATAATGGATGATGTGCCAGTTATCCTGCGCCAGAGGAATCCTGCTTCCTGTTTTATAAAACTATACCAATTGTTATCTTCTCCCAGAGATTAGGGAATAAACAGTCACTGCTGATTTCAGAAGAGTTCCTGATATTGTTATCATTCTCATGAACACTACAGCATCTTAACTACAATTCAAATGCAAGTCACTGTGAAATCATTTAAATCTTTACAAATAAAATGACAAAACCTACAAACAAATAGAATACAGACTACATAATAACATGGTTTATCAAATAGATGGTTCTTCACAGAGCTCCATACAGATCCTCATCCAGCAGCTGAGGAATGGCCCCACATTTGTTTGTGGCCAGACAGGACAATGCACAGTCAGGCTTTGTTCAAATGAGCCTGGAAGTACGACAGCCAAGTACCAAAGTGCCTTGCAGAAGCCTTTACAGTACGCAAATAAATAAAAATTGCATTCAGTCCTGTGGACAGAAAACACAACTGCCACAAGAGCAGAAGAAAAGCATAAAAATCTTATAAAAATCTACAGTAGGATACAAGTAATGTGAGACAATGATATAATCCTATAACATATCCTATAACAGCTCACTATATCAATTATCTATTTAAATGTTTCAGTTTTTTGATATTTGGGGGTTTATTTTACACATTTGAATGCTATATTACTATACAACTACGATAAAGTAGTTACTTTTTAAGAGTTTTTAGAGACATTGTCACAAATTGTTATGTGGCGTCAGAAAAGTGTGGCAATGATACTTTCATATTATTTGGTGGGGCTCATATTAGTACTATGAGTGGGTACCGTAGAGAAGGAAATTTTAATGTAGTTAAAACCTTGTGCAGTTGTATGATTAATTGTAATATCTTTATATTAACCCAGGGACCTTGAAACATCTTAAACTCTTAAAACATTGCAGTAATATCAACTGTACATGAGAGCACTTAAACTAAAGAAAACTGCAAACGGATATGTTGCATTAGATCCCATGTATTGCTAAGAGATCTGGCATTCAGTTATACTGCCTACTACGACACTAAATTTTAACAATACACATACTGGTAGTAACCTAATTTAAATCCAAGTCTATCTTCAAAATTTACTGTGCCATTTAATTCTTATTGCACCTCCATATCTGTGATGAGATAAGCACTCACTAATTGGCTGTTTCTGTTCGCTTATCAGCAGCCATTGCTGGCTCCACTGAAAATAATTAACTAATAGGATCATGGGAAAATTGCAGATTGGGGACCACTCATATCAATCAATTAATCAACCTAGTTTATTTGTCACATGTACACATATCAGGTACAATCGCAGTGAAATGCAACCCCAGCAGCTCCTTCAATTTGTGCATTAAAAAGAGTTTAAATAGAATAGGAATAGTAATAGTAATATAGTAATAAGTATATGTGTATGATTGGAGGAGGGGGGCTGCAGTCTTAGGCAGTGACCTCATTTAGTAGCTCCTAGTGGCCTGCGGGTAGGAGCTCTTCCTGAACCTCTCAGTGCTGGACTGGTGTGTCTGGTACCTTCTTCCCAACTGCAGCAGGGAGAAAAGGCCATTATCCGGGTGGTAGGGATCTTTAATGATTCTCCTAGCCTTATTCTTGCAGGGCCTGGTGTAAATATCCTTAAGGCAGGGTAGAGTACCGCTTATTGTATAATCAGCCGAATGAACCACTCTTTGCAGGGCAGTGATGTTCCCCGTCAGGACGCTTTCAATGGTGCAGGAGTAGAAATTCTTCAGTATTTGAGGGGATACCTGGAATTTCTTCACACGTCTTCAAACAGTCTCTATTTTGCCTTTGTCACCACTGAGTCAGTATGCAGCGCCCAGGTCAGGCCCTCAGTGATGTGGACACCAAGGTACTTGAAGCTGTCCATCCTCTCCATTGAGGATAAGGAGGGGCGTAGTCCCTTCCTGCTTCTTTGCAAAGTCCACTATCAGCTCCTTGCAGCCTAAATACACCAACCACGGATGTGGTGCAACACGTGTCAATCAAATCAATCTGCATCAATGTTCCTGCAGTTAAAACAATCTAATTAATTAATTCAGTACCAGTTAATATAGCCCACACTTCCAAACCCTGCGAAACCAACTGCATTATAACTTGGCAAAACTCAATATGTACCTGGTGAAGCTGATCATCTATGTGGAGCTATCCATGAGCGAACAAAAATAATTAAAATTACATAAGCAATCTGTAAAGTACTTTACCTTTTGCAACTTCAAACTTGGCAACACTCAGTCAACTTGTTTACATAACATTAATAGGCAATATGGATAGGATCATGCATAGCTGAGAGCACATATGAAAATAAATTTACAGTACACATCTAGACAGATCTTATTTTTGTAATAGTTTACATGGCAAATTCTTTAACTTACCAATTTTCAAAAGTATCCTACTTGAAATCTCCCCAGAAAATACAGCTGGCATGCAACCAAACGCAGCAAAGATGCAGTTGGTGTGGCAGGTAAAAAAACCCTGCTCCGACCCGCCTACGTGACGCATCATGTTCCTGTCTGATGTATTTCAGTTAGTCTTGCTCACATTCGGGAGTAGGTTGTTGTCCTGACACCAGTTGGTCAGGTCCTCTACTTCCTTCAGGTAGGCCTTTTCATTGTTATCTGTGATCAGGCCCACCACTGCTGTGTCGCAGCCCTGTGGTGTAGTCCCTTTTTGCCTCCTTTATTGCTCCTATAACACTATAGGCTGCTGCTTTATAATTGTCCATGTTTCCAGACTGCAGCCCTAAGTTGTAGGCTGCAGTGCGTGTGTTAATGTCATCTCTGTTGGTTCTGGTAATGCATGGTTTCCGGTTGTGGAATGATCTACCTGTTGTTTTGGGTACAGTTGCTTTTGTTGTTTCACAAATAAAATCCACCACAGACTCAGTCAATACATTGATGTCACTGGTTACATGTCATGTAGTGCAGACTGTAAACTGTATTTCCTGTGACTTTAGATGCACATTATATCCTCTATTGTGAAGTAATCGACAATTAGTTCTTTCTATGCAAGTAAAAATGAAAGCTATGAACCTTGTGATTTATAATCTGATGTGCGGAGACCTTGACTGCTGAGACCTTGACTGCTGTATGATTCAAACTCATTGTTGAAACTCCTTTTTATTCTCGGGACTCTGCTTCAGTTAATGTCAAGGCTGAAAGGCCTCATATCATATCACTTTTTTGATAGCAAATTCGTCCTGGCTGCTGTTTGTTGTATTTGTAAAATAAAACCTATGTATCTTGCACAAACATTAACATATACCCTAAAATGTTACAGCTGTGCTATATCGCTACACTGTAAAATAAGGGCAAAAAGCCTGAAAAAAAATCTTTAAAATGTTACATAAACGGAGCGCCCTAGTGGCCTAATGGTCAATACCACATAGTGTTGTGGCTGTGTTGCATGTCATACCTCTCTCTCTCCCTATATTCTATCTCTACACTGTCAAATAAGGCAAAAAGCCTGAAAAAATAATATTTTACCTAAACTTCTATTCAGGCGTTGTTCGACCCGGTGTACAGTAGAAGTCTGCTATGTTACAGACTTCCATAGATGACACAGACATACAGCATGTGTTGAACAAAATGTTACAGTTTTACAATGGCAGCTTTTGTTGATGTCAGTTGGTCTTCATCCATTTATCCAGTGTCCATATTACTTTTGTTCTAGGTTGCAGGGGATTGCTTTTGATTGTGATATATTAGAGCCAAGTCAATATATTGCGATATAAAATTTAAGTACCTCTTAACTGACAGGCAGCCAAACACCTTGAATCTTCTCTCACCTGAAAGAACAAAACTTACTGCGCTTCTAACAAATCTTGTGAGAACAGCTCCATATAAAATATTTACATGACAACATAAAATCACACAAAACTCACGGCATGTTATAAATATACATACACATCACAATAAAAATATTGGAATTAAAAACAGCATCACGATTCCCAAAATGCACAAAAAGCACATATACTGTATATGTCACAAGCTTTTGTTCGGGATATACCAATATATTAGTCATTATGTTATATTGATTATCCAATATGAAATACTGTACATAAGCAAAGGTGTAGTAGATCTCTAAATGCCTTGTAGAAAGTGGGGTAGCTGCAGTAAAATCGCTATATTTGTGCATTGCTCCAACAAACACCAACCCAGTGAGATGTCAGTTATAGTGTATAATGTAAACAAATAAATAATCTCAGAATAGAACAAGCCCAAAGTAAATATGGCATCTTTGAAAAGTGGCATCATCATCATCTTGCTGCTAATCAGTGAGAGAGGGACAAAATCCACAGTCTTCCTTCTGTGCAAAAAATGTATTAAGGGCCCCATTTACACCTATTAATATGTGATCTGTATCTGGATACATTGTCTGGATAATGACAGTATCACACCAAAGTGTGTAATAGATCCGGCGATCCACTAGGGGATACCGTGTCAGTATCATGTTTTGCCTCACCTAGGCATGAAAAGTCTATGACCAGAGTTTTCAGGTAATGTTATTGCACCCTTTAGTTTGTCCAATGTGATCCTTGTCTTCTCTGTCAATGTAGCATTCACCCTGTGATCAAACAGAGTAATACCAGTCATATCCTGTTTGGATGCAAAGTGAGTTGATAGACCTGGCACCATAACATGATATCAGCGTGTGCTTGATTGGCAGGAAACTCCAGTTAAGAGCAGATAAATAGTTAACAATTGCTCCCCTGCAAGGAAAGAGAAACCCATGAGTCAAACAGTCTTTCTCTGTGGGAGAGCGATGCAGGAAGCAAGGTAGGATAGGAATTTGGTATTACGAGACATGGGTAAGTATACCTAGTCTCCACAGAGCTCATCAGCACCAGTACAAGACCTGACCTTTTGTAATCCCAGTCTGCTTTCTTTCAGCCAGGTCTGGGCTCAGTCAAGGTGGGATTTACTTGTTCAAAGTTTTCAGAACGCTCTCTGTGATTCAGTAAATCATTTTCACAGTACCTAAATACATCTATCTTTAACCTAGCTATTCTTGACAGCACAGTGGAGACAAATGGTGCAGAATGTGATTCTGTAAAGACAAATCAGAATTACAGCTGTAGGGATATTACTTCTTTTAGGATTAAAATTTTGCACTCGTAGGAAATGGGGCACCACCCTTAACGGGAAGGGAAAATTAAACCAAATTAAACAGTCTTTTATCTAAAAGTCGTGAACTCTCAAATACAGGGATCTCCATCTCTGATGTATGGGAATATACATATACAACAACTTGGCGATGATTCAAGATAATTATTGAAATACCAAGGGACAGGATGAAAAGGGATCGAATGAGCATATACAAACCGAATGAATGAATGAATGAATGAATGAATGAATGAATGAGTGAATGAATAGGGAAATTAAATGAACAATTATTGCCAACAGAATGACTGAATGAAATTGAGGGTTATCAAAAAGCATAGAGGTGCTGGTTGAACAGGTGAATCTTAAAAAATACCCTAAAAATGAGATTTAATGACAGATGTTTAAAATTACACTTTTATTCTGTTAGAATTAACATCAGGTGCTGTCTAGGACATCAACTAATGATTATGGTAATTGTTAATTTGTCAGTTGTTTTTATGATTGATCAATGAATGATTTCATCAATAAATATAATATATAGACAAAAAAGTTTTAAACATATAATTTCAGAAAACAATGAAAAATGAACATCGCAATTTTACAGCGCCAATAGTTCTTGTTTTTTTCCATGAATGATTGGCATTTTAACTCAAAATTGTGACCAATTAATTTTATGTTTGTGAACAAATCATTCAGTTGACTAATTTGGGAGAGTGAAACAGTACATTGGATTTAAAATGACTAAGAGGTGACAGTCCTGACACTCAGAGTGTCCACATCCACATGGGGTTACAAGTATAGAAATGAACATCCTCAAACACTCCTGAATCTGATTGTCAGCACTTTAACCTCAGTCATTGTTTCATTTCAAATCCAGTACGCTGGAGTACAGATCCAAAGCAATAGAAAATGTGTCACTGTCCAAGTACTTACCGTAGACTACACTGTGGATGTAATTGGCTAGATCTGACCTAGATCTTCAACATTGTATGAGGCTGCATCAGACATGATTTATATTTGCCTTACAACTGGTGCTAGAACTGCCTGTTTTTAACTTACTGTAGGTCTGCCAGACCCTTTCCCTCCACTTACTGCAGCAAATGCTTTTTTTGATAGCGTCGACCGTACAATAATATACTTCAGTATTTTACTTTAAGGTTTTTGGTTGGTGTGAGTCTTAATTAGCACCTTTAGTAAAAGTGCACTGGGACAATCAATCAGTTAAGCCCATGATAAGTGTGTACGGGTATGGAAAATAATTGTGTTATGTTCACATTATCATGCAAAAACAGCTTTTGCATACGTCTCCTTTGTTGTGACAGTCCTGCGCCTTTACACCTGAGGATAATCTGAAAACAGTTGTTGGTTGAAATATCAGCCTTCAGAATCAGTTACAAGGTTTGTTACAAAAATGCTGCTTGAGTCTGTATGGTGTTAAAATCTTCATACTGTACTTTGTAGGTCTTTGAAAAAGTAATTTTGTGTGGCAGCCTTATCAGAACAGATCAGAAAGATTATAAAACTAGAACAAATAGAGCTGCAATGATTAGTTGATGAATTGATTAGTCAATCAACAGAAAAATAATTGGTAACAATTTTGATAATCCATTAATCCTTTCAGTCTTTTTTAAAGCAAACATTCAACACATTCCCCAGTTCCAGCCAATCACTTGTGAAGATTTGTTGCTTTTCTTAGTCTTAATGTGATAGGAAATTTAATATCTTTGGGTTTTGGACTGTGGGTTGAACAAACCAAACAATTTGCAGATGTCATCTTAGATGTTAAACAACTGTGACATACATTTTTCGCTGTTTTAAGATGTTTTATAGAACAAACAACCAGTTAAGAAAATTACCAGACTAATTGATAATGAAAAGAATCATTAGTTGCAGCCCTACTTGCATATTGTTAGAGACTATTGCTGAGTTTATCAAATTTCTGATTGCCAATAAGACTCTCCCAAACAATCTTGCGTGAAGCAAAGAGGAATGCAAGAGGTTTAAGTATTTTGCTGCTATAATGTGAATACGCCTCTGGTTGTAGACAATGCCTTTGACCATACCTGGATTAAACAGCATTATGAAAACAAGGTTGAGAACCTAATGGCCAAGCTATGAACTGAAAACAAAGTTAGTAATGTCATATGTGACATGAATTGTCACATATGACATTACTAACTCAGTTGTTTGATTCCAGCATCCCAGTGGAGAAATCACTTCATTATTCATTTTTTAACATTGCTTTTGAGTTTGAGTGTCACATTTTGCTGAGCCGTGTAGAAAGGAAATTGATTTAGGTTAATACGCTTCTTTATCATTAATTTATATGCTTTAGATAGTCTTAAGCCTTAATCACAGAGAAACATGAGATCCAACAGCCTCCAGACACATCAAAATGCATCAACCTGAACCTGTGTGCCGCTGCTATAGAATTAAAATATTCTCTGTAAACACTAGATATCACCAACAAAATATGCTGACATCTCTCCGACAACTTAAAATTGGCTTATTTGCAGTATTTCATTTCTAAAATGGTCCATTTAATTGTTTTCAGTTGTGTGTGTGTGTGTGTGTGTGTGTGTGTGTGTGTGTATGAGAGAGAGAGTAGTGCATATTTTAATATCAACTATGCTGACCTGCATGACAGTTTCACTTACTTTAATTTTACTTGTGTATGTCACTTTTCATAAAGCTTAACTCATTATCTGGGTTTCTTCATCTACTCAGCAATGTACAGGAGAGAATTTAATTTTAAAGTCTTAAAGTAAAAACTGAAGTTATTTTACTGGTTCAAATTTAACCCTTTAACATCCACCAGTAAGCCAGTTGTAATCGGTAGCATCACACAGTAATGAGTCAAAGCAATTGGCACAATTTGGCCAATTGGAGATGATTGGAGAGGTTCAGGGACAACAGTGACACCACAAACTAAAACTCCTGTAAGGTTAGGCCCAGAGGTCTGGAATTTTATACAGGTTGAAAAGATGTAGAAGGTATATGGTGTTCTGCATAGTTCAGGCATAAAGCATGTCCTAATTATTGTTATTCAAATATGACTCATTATAGACGATAATACATGCATCATGGCCTTACAGTTCTTCTGTTATAAGCTTTTCCATTTGGGAAAGGGTGGATGTTAAGGGGTTAATATTGCAAAACTTAGATCTATCATTCGAAGTCTTGCCTCATTATTATTTATGTTTTCTTTGCAATTTATGTGTAACGCTGCACAAAAAATGGAAATTTAGACATGTCAAGTTGGCAAATGTATGACATCTGGCTTGACCATTTGACAAAAGAATACAAAAGAATTCTTTTAAATGTCCAACTACTGAAATGAACCTAAAATTTCCAACATAGACAGTTTTAAATGTCACAGCCCGGCTCATAGGCTGCGACAAAATATGGGAAACCAGACGAGTTTTGCAACTCAGGATAAGTGTTTATTTACAAAATAATAAATGAGAACGGGAAAAAATGTGGAAGTCAGTAATCAGTAGTGTAGGCATGTGTGGATGTGTGTGTGTGTGTGTGTGTGTGTGTGTGCGTGTCGGCAAACAAAAAACAAAAACAGACGTGCCACGCCGCGCTCGGAGTGGAAGAGGCGAGATGAAGGAGGAGAGGGAAACTCTGTAGAAGGCCAAGCTTTATACACCGGGCCCAGGTGTGGCTCATGATGGCGATGACGAACCTCTGCCCTGCCCCGGATCCTGCAAGACAAAAGGAAACCAGAGGGGTCGTCACATAAGACAAATACAGAGTATTAAGGCTTTTCATTTTCATTATAAAAATCTGATGATAACTATCTAAAAAATGTCAAGAAAAGTTAAAATGCTTGTTACAATTTCTAATAGTAACTAATAGTAAACAAAACCCCAAAATATATAGTTTATTCTTTCATATAGCAGAATGAGTGAATGAGCGAATGCTCATATTTGAGAAGCTGAAACCAGCAAATGTTTGGCTTTTGCACTTGACTAATAATTTCAGCTCTACACAGTACGTTGTTGGCTACACATGCATCGATGGGAAGATCTTAATTAACCTATTCTGATAATATGCTTTTCTACTGTTTTTAATTAGCTAGACAGAACCAAAAATACAAAAATGAAGGCTCACAAACTTCTGATGAATAGTACAACAGCAAAAAAGTCTTATTTTAAAGATTTTTTATTCTGTGCTATGCCCTACACCACCATCCATAATGCACACTCATCACAAAAGGAAAATCCTTAAACCACTCAAGTCATGTAGAGTGTATGGAACCATTTCATAAAGTCTGATATTGGCCGTCAGGTTTTGCTGTAGCAGCCATTTCAGGAGGTCACATGACGTAATTTAATGGTCCATTCCACAGTTATAATTGACTGGTTAAACTGTTAAGTATGCAGGGAAAATAAGGAATCTCCCAGCCACTGTGAACTGTTAACAAAAAGGTACACTTTCGGCCCTGCAAAGACTCCAAACCTCATTAAGAACCAAAGCCACAATCTGTCTTCTGTTGCAGTTTTGTCCTTTATAGCTTCCCTTGTCCTTTTTTAAACTTGCCACATTTCAAAGCAGATGGGTTACACCCAAGGATTGGCCCGCTGCTATTCATTCTCATTCTCTTTTTTTAGCACTTCTTTCCACTCTGGTTGTTCCTACATTGGGGTAATTACCATTCAGCACTCTCCTGAAGGCTCTGAGTGTAAAATTCAATCAGCAACCAAGCAAGATTTAACTCCCAAATTCCCATATGTTGAAGCAGTAAAGCCCTGTCCATTGATTTAGCGGTAACATTCCCTTTCTCTTTTGGCTGTGTTCAAACTGCCCTGGCCCTGGCTTTTATATGTGATTCCAAATAATATCGGAAATAGATGGACTTTGTTAAAGTGGGACTGTGGGGAGGGCTGAAGAATAAGGTTCTCTAAATAGAGCTTATTGCAGATAGTACCCCAGTTATTGCTGTTAAGCTGAGGTGCATTAAGCATGAGAATGAATTGAAATAGTTGGACAATACTTAGTATAAAATAATACAATACTCATGATTATGCTTGCAGCAGTGAATTGCTTTTAAACTTGCTTAACATTGGGGACCAGGTTTGAATTTGTCAAATGGTTGTTAACATCAACATAAGACCAATTTAAAGACAAAATAATTTACACACTCACACCTCCATTTGACATGAGTCTAATTTCCTATGCTCCCGCAAAGGCTAATGGTTTTTTTCTGTTGTCTCCACACACCATGTTTTGTTTCATGGATTAAACCCCCAGCTACCCATTTGCTAATGTCACATCTCTTTTTACTCATTCTACTGCCTCTTTCTTTGCCTTGGTCACAAAAGGTAATAAAGTACCTGCAGAGGGAGCTGCGTCCTCTAAAAGGTCTTTTATCAATCAGTGTTAACTACCTGCCACGAGCTTATTACTTTGAGCCCTATGTGACACAGCAAACCTATTGGAAGTGAACAGTCTGTATGCTGAAAAGCCAACTAACAGCTATGGTGAGCCTTTTGCCTGTTTTAGCCTTCACTGAACCTTCAGCTTCAGTTACATTTAATGATCTCGGACACTGGACACTTCACTCTTTCCCTTTTTTCCCCCCACTCTCCTTCCCTGATACAATCTCTTTTCTTCCTTGCTCAAATTCTTTCCCTTCCTCTGAATATATTTAGGTACATTTTGATCATAGACCTTTGCATAAATTCTAGCTCATTATTTTCTTCTCTGGGTAAGTTTTGAAAACTTATTGCACCTCATGCTAAACTAAATGCTGTAAAAATGGATAAGCAGTAGTTTCATGTAGCAGTTCTCAGTGTGAGGTCCACAGGCCCCTAGGAGTCCTTGAGCAGTTTAATTTCACTGTAAATATTCTCTAAAATCAGTAAAGACACAGTATATTTGAGTAACCACCCTAGTCATAGGTTTAAAGTTACTTTTTTGGCTACTTGCAGTCAGAAAAACTACACAACAAGCTGGCAAACCCTCAGTCTAATATATTCTTACCTTAAATGTTGCTATGACTAATGGATTAGCAAATAGTTCACTACTTACACTTCCAGACTGAGCATCATTATCATTGAAATGGCAAAATAACTCCATAGAGATAGATGCTGGTGGGTTTGTCAGTATGAATAGACTCTTTGACATCACATGTAGTCTTTTTAATCATTGTTTGTATAACATATATGAATTACCGGCACTTTAAGTATTACTGTATTGCTTTAATAATGTTTGGTAGAACCTGTTTGCTAATCTGTGTCATTTTGACCAGCTACTTTTTTTCAGAAACATCTGGCTAGATATCTGGTCTTAATACGTGTATTGCTTGTTTTTATAACAACCATGATATCCTCCCCCTTTTTAAATGTGAGGTTTTTACCCCAGGTGGACAAACTTAATTGGCTGTTGGTCTTGGCTGGCTGTTACACAGATGTTTGATACTTCTAGCCAAAGACCTTTCTCACAGCGGACATTTTAACTTGTCAAACACAGGTCTAACTGATATTATTAATATTGGCTGCATTCCATTTAGGTGTGCCAAAGCCAGAGCCCTGGTGGTGTGCATGTTGGCTCACTGGTTCCTAAATGGACCAGAGCCATCATTAATGTTATTAGTTAACACCTGTGCTTGTCCTACTTTAGAAAGTGAAATGTAAGATGCGAAAAATGTCTGTTTGGCTGTGAAACACAACCAAATTGGACAGTGATGCACATTTTCTATATGTCTGAGGTTAAAACTGGCAAAGTAACAGCTGTTTCTATGTTTGTTTACACAGTTCTCTCAGTCTCCACCAAATCTTACACATATATCTAACATTTTAGACCCCATTAATTACCATTTGTTATTATTACTATATTGTTAGAAACATCTTTAGTGCTTGAAATTACCACATGGGATCATGTGGCGAGCTGTATTTTAAAACTGTAATAATGTTAAGCACCATAATTACACTCCTCAAAGGCACTGACTCCTGCTTTGAACTGTGTCCCACTCTAACAAACATTCACTTAACCCAGTGGAGAATTTCAGGTCAGCAGACATTAACAGCTCTATAGAGCACAAACCATAGATTTTAATTGAGTCATTTTTCTTTGTCAGAATGTGCATACAAGGACAGGCGTTCCCTGGGTGCACGGGCTTGACGTCACACACTAGAATCACTTGAGCAATAGTTGAACCAGATACAGTGTTTGGATGAATGTAGGACGTTTTGGGGCAGCAGATTAGTGGGTGGATTTGTTTAACCGGAGATTCAACCAGTATCTCATGCAGAAGCTTCAGCACTTCAAACGGGTTTTAGAAGATGATATCCTCTTGTAGACGCAAGGAGAAAATACAATCATCTCTTCCCTAAAGTTTCCAAAAAACCTTCTTTGCTTTAAAGGCGCTTTGGGAAGAATGTCAGATGATGCAAGTGAAGACTAAGGGAATGAAATTACCCATTTCATTGCTCATTCCAACAGCATCCAAAAACCTGAGAACAGTTCATGATGACATAGCTTTGATCTTTAATTAGCAAATCTGATCTGGACAGTGCTATGAATCTTAATTTGCAATATCTACAGTAGAATCCCCCGGCGCATGCACACACCTCAACATATGAAAAGTTAATGTACTGTGTTTTTAATATATGGCATTCTGTTATTCTACACAGAGGAACGTGTTACAATTCAACCCACTTCAAAGATGTTTTACTGATATAATTGTCAAAGAAATTCTGTATTACCACATATGAAATGTGTCGAAATAACAAAGTGACAAGATTACATGAATAAAACAATAATATTTAGCATTCACTTAGAACATCTCCCGGCACACACTGAGCGGCGGTTCCCTCCCCGATTCATTTTAATGAAGAGAACTCCCTGAAGTCATCTGTAGTTACAGGGTAAAATACGTACATCACCTCTACTAATAGCTGTCAAAATATGGGTCCTCATGCAGAAAATCAGTATATAGAGACACCGTATGAGAGATAGTGACAGAATTCATTAAGATAATGATTTTACAGTAATTCTTTCCTTTTTTGACAGGTAAACATCTGAATAAAATGCTTATATGCAGCTTATTCTGGTTGATGTTAATCATTTTTAAAATAACTCACGGACATCCTTGAATCAAATTAACACATACAACATGATAGTAGATGTTTGAGGTATAGTTTTTTTCACAAGCCAAAGCTTTTTGTATTAGTTTGCATAGAAATACCCAGAGAGAGGACAGTTTGAGCTTTTTACAGCTTTATATTAATCGATTATTAAAAGGGTAACAAGTTTTAATGCTCCGTAGCAGAAAACAAGCACAATTATATATCTGCAAGAACTGATAGGGGCTGTTGATCAATACAAATGACTCAGGGGTTACTCTGCCACTTGCTGACATTTCTGGCTTTCAGAACTCATTTTCTAACCAATTTAAACAGTCATTCCACCCATTAGACTTTGAAACACTTTGTCAAAGCCTTTCAAGGCAGACATACAAAGAGACAAATGCATTAAACCATAACGTACTTGGTAAAAATAAATAATTTGTCTTAAATCTCCTTCTCTTATGTGACTGTAACAGATTGTTTTTGTGTATTTTGACACAGACCGTAAGGATTTCAACAAGTGTCCTCCAGTATTTTGCAGTGCAAAGAATATTATACCTGCTGCCTGTACTGAACTGTAGTAACAAAAGTGGACTGAAACAAAAAAAAGATAAAGGAAATCTTTAAAGACCATAATTAATCAGTGCTGATAAAAGTTTAGATTGTTCTCCTTGTAAGCCACAATGCTTATGATGAGGTTTGATACTGGGTGTGTTGTAAGTAAAGGGTAATTACATTGCATTATCTGTTTCACATCTTAATCTGTTATGGTACATTATAGAAATCTGTGTTTTCACATAATCATCATTCACCCTTTATAGTTTTTGAGATGCATGTTTCACAGCAAGAATTTTTCAATTTCAGTTCCATACTTTCAGTAGGCTTAATGAAAATGCCTGACATTTCCACCTTTTGTTACATTGCTGTCTGTGGCAGTAAATGTGCTCAGTAAAGGGATTTCAACATCTGGTGAACATTTAGCACCAAATGTTTGCATATTAAGTATTATAAGATTGATATCACATCAGATGGGAAATGTTAAAAATATTCAGTAATTGCTGTGTTTCATTTTGTAAAAGCCAGTCTTGTGCAATCAATATTTACACATATGCACAGTATACATATACACACTGCATCTGTCCCTGCAGGAAAGCCTGAACTGCTGTAATAAAGGCCCATAACCAAAAACGATATCATATTGCTGGAAGTGTAAAAAAATGCCATTAGCAACCTATACTATACTATCATTTTGCACACATAGTGTGGTTTTAGATTCAAGCTGATTGCTGCATAATTTCCCTCTCCCCAGATCTAAATTAGCCAATGTGCATTAGCAGGTAATTGTCGGTTCAGCAGGATTTTGCTTTCACAGGCTGAAGACCTCATAAAAATCTGGAAGCAGCAGTGCCAGGAACAAGATATTAGTCCCCTGCTAGCCGCAACAGGGTACAAATGGTCTTCAACAAAAAACCTCAGTGTGGCCAAGTCTCCCTTAGAGGTGAAGATTTCCCAGGGTGAACTTGATATTCTGCGAGATCTGTTAATGATCTCCAGTTCCGACCTTATTGTGTCTGCTAGATTTATGTCTCGCTCAAGGAGAGGAGTTGAAACCTCATATCTGTTGTGGGGAATCAACAAATAAACTGTAACTCTGCCCTCTTCACAAGGCCAATGCTGTTTATTGATACTCCTCCAAAAATGTGGCATTTAACTGAGAGCGTCTTCAAGAAGAAATATATTCATGGGGCAGTGGCACTGAATGAGCTTGGTGACTTTTCTGCACGAGCTATAAGAATATTTATTAGCATTCGCCATGTTTGAAGATTACACTGAGAATGCAAATCCTGAACACAGTGCCTAAGGTCGTAAGTTAGGATTCCCTGGGTTGGGAGCATTGTATATTATAAAGTTAATAGAGCACGGAGAGGAATAAAAACAGGAAGTAAATTTGTGTTTCTAATGGATTAAAAAAAAACAAAAAAAACAACTTATGCTCTTAGTTGTCTGTAGTTTTGCAATTGAATTTTAGGCTGAAATAAAGTTGAAGCCAATGGCAGCAGACTTCTACTCCACAACTCGTCCAAGAGGGGTTGTACACAGTAAGGGGTTGTGTAAAAGGGTAAAGTATAGCCTTTTTCACAGAGTCACAGAGGGGAACAACAATAACTAACTCCCCATAAAGGGTAGTGGAGGATGACAAAAGTGGAACATCAGATCTGAGCAGAGCGGGAACTAACACCAGCTTTTGGTCATACTCAGATTCTGATGGTAGGATTATCCACTCTATCTGCCATTTTGGCTGGTATTCAGTCATAATTTGGAGGTTATCCTGTGTCCGTAACTCATCCTGATATTAGTTGGAGCCCAACTGATGGCCAAGATATGGATGATTTTGGTTAACTGTAAAAATGAGTATATGTAGGCTAATAAGTAACAAGAAATGGTGATACAGAAATCCTAAAAATATGTGTGAGTAGTAGTTTATAAAAAAAAATAATGTGATGTGTTAATGATTTATCGGCCAATATGATGTTTTTTCATAATCACAGTTTGTCAAATATCAATATTGGTTTCAGCCTCAAAAATCCAGTATCAACCAAACTATAATATTAATGAGCAAATGTTTTCAGTATCAAACCACACAGTTATTATCGTAGGTATGACAACAAAGGTCCCTTAACCTGATATGTAATAGGGTGACAAGTGCAAAGGTACATTCAGCAGAATTTAGAAAAATTATAACAGAATATGATCATATTGTCATGATATGATTCCACTATAATAAATATAATATATAATTCAATATATTTAATTGTTGCTGTCAGTTGTTGTTGTTGTTGTTGCATTCAGTTGACAAATTAGTAGTTTGTCGGGTATGATAAATGTGTAGCCAGTTGCGAGACAAATTTTTAAAGTTTCAAGTCAAACATAGTTAATCAAAAGAACAGAGGTGAGAGGTGTCTCTTTTGTATTGCCGTTTTGGAAACTCAAAACAAAACTCAGTAAAAGAGAGAAAAACAAATCTTGCAAGTCTTCTATTTTCTCCATGCAGTCACACCTTGCCATGATGATCTAGTTATTTGTACGGACCCCTGGTTTCACCTATACCACAACCATCTATAACTTTAAGATACTGTAATCTCCCTGCTATTCATTAAAATATGAGGGCAGGAAACCGTGCACGGAAATGGGCATTTGACAGATTTAATGAGACTGGCTGCGAACAATGAGCCGTTGGGGTCTATGGCGGGGCGATTCACACTTACTCAATTTAATGGGGAATTAAATTCAACTGACAGACAAAGGTATTAGTGAGAGTTTGTCACTCCCACCTCCCTTCACACATGGATAAAAATTCTGTAAATTAAGTTACAGGGCAAGACTGAAAGTTGAACAAAGGAAACTGCTTTCTTATGAAGTTGTGTGGACTGTTTTCAATGTGTAGAACAATATGAACTCCATTATACTGATGTAATTATGATAAAGTCATGAGGTACAGTTGGATTCTGTGGTTGGGGGAGGTGGAGGGAGGTGGAGGAAGGGGGGGGGGGGGGGGGGGGGGGGGGGGTGGCGGGGGGGGGGGGGGGGGGGGGGGGGGTGGCAGGATGTGTGGGTGTCGTAATTATATTTTATTATAAAGGAAGGCTTTACAGATTATCCTTTTCATTAAATGTTAATTAGTTGTCATACATCTGTTCTAACTCATCATGAGAAAAAATATTTAACAAAAGTGATTGATTGCAAGTTGAGCCATGTATGAGATGAACTTAATTTCCTCAGCTGATCTTCAGTTCTTGCATATTTCTTAATAACTTAACAAATTATGCTTTCATTAACATGTCAGCCTAACAGTCAGCAGTGATTAGGTCCAGTAGTTTCATAGCCTCTGAACATCTTGTATGACTGTAGATGGGTATGCATACTTTACCACTGATCAGCCCTTGTGGGGAACATTCAGAGCAGCTTATTTGACTTCTTGAGTTTTTGCTCCTTTTAGTTCACTTTAATCAACTCTTCACACTGGAAAACTGGACGCGTGAAAATATGTGTCTCCATTAAATATCTCTCAAGTGCTGTGGTCCAGTTTGTCAGATGTGAGAACAAAAGTCCAAAGCTAAGTTCGCGGATGACACCACCCTCATTGGGCTCATTTCTGGTGACCATCTGGTGACTTGGAGCAGACAAACTAACTTGGAGCTCAATGCTCTAAAGACAGTGGAGATGTTCAACCTGTCAAAGCCGATGATGGTGCACTTCCACATCACCATCATTGATGACTGCAGCATATCATCCACTCTGCTGAGAGGGTGATTGGCTGCAAGCTGCTGTCCCTCCAGGACCTTCTAGGACACTGAGGCGAGCATGGAAGGCTATGGCTGACCCCTCCAATCCTGGACATAAACTTTTTGAATTGCTCCCCTCCGGCAAGAGGCTGAGGTCTAGTAAGACCAAAACCGCTCACCACTAGAACAGTTTCTTCCTGAATGCAGATGGCCTCATCAACAAGGCCTGGGACCCCAACTGACATGGACTCTATCCCACTTATAGACACTACATGTTATATTAAGGGAAAATCTTATACTATTATACTTGCGCATCTGGGATTTTTTACCCATCACATCTAACATGGTGCGTTACATTAATACAAACTTGTATTATTATTATTATTACTTGCACACTGCATATTCTATTTATACTATGAACATTTCCACATTACTGGTCAATATGTTGTACATTTCATTCTCTTCAATTTAAACTTTAAATTTGCAGCAGCTCTTTTCACTTAGAATATATTTTATATATTATCATAAATTTGTATTTTATATTATTTATAATTAATTATTTTTTGTGTATATTTTGATTGTTAGGCACCACAATACCAAGATAAATTCATGTATGCACAAACCTACTTGACAATAAACCTGTTTCTGATTCTGATTCTATTACTACGGAAGGCGAGAAAGGCTGTGGTTGCAATTATTTTTTTAATTCCATTTTCTCGAGATCGCAAGTTAATTATCTCATTATTTCGAGATAACAAAGCTTGTTTTCTTGTGATAACGGGTTAATTCATCTTATCTCGAGAAAACAAAAAGCAGATTTCTTGAGATAATGAGATAATGACTTTTGTTTTCTCAAGATCATGGGATAATTATGGAGAACTTGAAAATTAGTGTCTGGTTCATTTGATCACATCTGATTTCAGCCTTCAAGATCACTGTCATGACTGTTGGGGGGGGGAATTGATCCCTAACTGATCAAAGAGTTTACAAAAGTAGTAAGGGGTTACTATAAGCCATGTACATCCACACACTGAGACAGTTTTTGGTAAATAATCTTTATTGAATAAAATATGACAGAGAACATCAAACAGATGACAGAGGTGAGTTTAAATAAATGTTGCCTGTGTCATGACGTCTTGCCCAAAATCCTTATATATAACCACTTTGTCAAAATGGCCCAGCAGATGTCGCCATTCTGACTGTCTCAAATACTTCGAAACAGTGAACCATTTTCAACAAAATTGTTTCATATGATTCACTGCTTCAGAAAGCTTAGTTTCTGGCATGGCACTCCTGATCTATGATAAACATTATAAGTAATAAGAGGAAACAACCATTTGTTTTCTCGTGATAGCAGGTTGATTATCTTTTATCTCAAGATAACAAAGCTTGTTTTCTCAAGATAACGAAATAATTAAAGCTATAATATGTAACTATTGTGCATTAAAATGTCTAAAAACGACTACACGTTTTGCTCAGTTGTGTACTTATATTATCCCAAATGTTTCCAACAATTTTCAAACCAAGAGAAATCCATAATTTTAACCAAAGTAACTGTCTGTTTCATTTGGTCACCTGTGAACGGCGTCATACCCCCTCTACCAAAGAGTCTATGCACACAAGATGGTGATCACCCAGCTGAGCAGCAGCTCAGCTCGCAGCCCCTCAGCTCGCAACCCTGCTGAACAGCGTCAGAGAAGCAGATTTTTAAAATTCCCAACAGTCAAGAACGGGACTTTAGCTGACAAACACAGGGGCGGCAGGTTTGGGGGATTGGGGAGGGCGGTGTTGAGATGGATTTCAGAGGTAATTAGAGACGACATTCTCCAAAGACTGCAGTCAGCATCAAAGACCCTCTCTCCAAAGGAGCTGCTAGTTTCCTGGGAAAAAGGTTAGGAAAGACCCCTGAAGACTGCAGTCACCAGCTCCTTTTTCCCTCTTCTTTAGTGAAGCAGACGGCTGACAATTTGCTGACACTGTACATTATCACACTGTAAACGTCACTAAGAGGAACATGAAAATGTCTGATTGATAGAGTCATGAATGGTAATAAACAGATGGGTAGAAGAATTAGGGGAAAAATTTGAAAGTTGATGGCCTGCTTTAGCTTGTCTCTTTTCCATGTAGAGGAAATAAGGGGGTACCCCAAACAAATATGTGATTACTTTTGGTGAGAGATCAAAAAGAAATATCTAATGAATGAAAAAAGATTGAATCTTATCCAGAGTGCCAAGAATTAACAGTGGATGTGGTGTTTTTTGTTTTCAGAGAACAGAGTGGAACATGACTTTGAAATCTAAAAATCCACCCAAAAGACGGTGACAACAACCACTTTAATAACCTATAGATACAGTATAGGATCTTTTTGTATCCTTACTTTCATCCAGCCATTTCTTTCATTTCTTTAGTTTGCATAGTCTACTACACACACACACACACACACACACACAGAGACAGGACATGTCTGAAAAACACCACTTAGTAAGATTTAGTAAGGCATTGCCAATTATCTTTTCCCTTTCCACAGAGCCATATCAAAGGTTTGCGCTCACTGAGGAGAAAAGGCAAGGAAATGTGTTTGAATGTCTAGTCTATATTAATAACAGATAAGACACAGCAGAGGGAGGATCATGGTCCGCATATAATCTGCTCATTCAATTATGCAATTCAATCTGGAAAACAAACAACAAAAAAAAAAGAGATCACAATATGGGTACAACAAAAAGGAGAACACAGTGGAAACTGCTTATAGTGATCATGATTACAGTGATCAACTGCTTATATAAAAAAGTGTGGGACAGAATCATTCCTATACAAATGCTGTTTAAATAATTTGCTTATAGTAATGACGTAGTCCGCTTACAGTGTTCACTTTGGGTTTTTTCATACACGACAACATATGGAAAAAAAAATTTAAACAATGGTAATTTTTTTTTTTTTTTTTTTTTTACTTTACTCCCACTATACACTATCATATGTACTTAGCGGCTGTGGCACCATCATTGCCTCGCGGTAACCTGCCTGCTTCCAGCTGGTTACCTGAGGCTGGTGCTGTGTGCATTGAAATCATGACGGGAAAAAGAAAGTAATTTTCTCTCAGTGAAAAAAGTAGTCTCCTCAAAGCCTATGACAAACTGCCAAAAACGAACCGACGAGATGCAGCAGTGAAACTGTAGCGAGATGCAGCAGCAAAACAAGAAGTGTCTGAAACAGCTGTACTGTATTTTGAAACAGTCCATTTCATTTATTTATATTCATGTAATAAATATAAAAATCGCTCTGTGTTTTGGAAAGACATTAGGGGTTGGTCAGTAAACTCCCGCCTTCTAAGTCATGCTAGAATGAACTCAAGGATATTAAATTAGTAATGAAGCTGTTTTTTGATGATACAAGCATGACAGAAAAGTGTAAAACCCTTACGTCTGAGAAACTAGAAAGAGCAAATATTTGTAATTTTTGCTATAAAGATGACTAACAAGATCATTTGATTATCAAAATTATTGCTGATTAATTTTCTGTTGATTGACTAATCAGTTAATTGACAAATTGTTGCCACTCTATAGTGCATACAGAAACTCCCATCTCTAAAAACACATCCGTGAGGATAACAAAAGATTTCACCTCTGGGTTTTAACTAAAGAAATTAGGTTAGTATCTGTCATTAAGAGTACTTCCTCTAAGAACATCTGCCATAAAATTTACCATGAAATGTAACCCAATTTTCAATATCAAATTGTCATGTCTGGCAGAGAAACGCAGTATAAAACAAAATAACAGAAAAACAGAAATAAGATAATTATTGTGGTTAATATGATTATTCACTTCAAGATGAAAACAGAAAAAAAAATAATTTTCCATTTTTCATGCCCACAAAAAAAAAACAAGATGATGACATTTTAATCAATTTATTGTTTCTCATATTTCATAGTGAATGAAATAATTTAATGAACAGATGATACATGGGCTGATCATGCCTGGAAGGATGTACCATGCAACACACAGCACATCCTTCCTTGGCTCATCCTAACAGTCAGAGGACTCTTGTTTATTGCTGTGCCAAGATTGAGCATTGCATTCATTGGACACCTTAAGTGTTTAGTAAATATACATGCCTAATATAAAATAGATTGAACTTTAGACAGTATATAATTTAGGAAATATAGAATGATTTAGGGAGTATGCCTCCTTTCCATTCACTTACTGTATGACTTCAGATAAACATTATATTTTAACTGCATGTTGTAAATAGCTTTTGAGTACGGAAGCCTATAGGGGACTATACTAAAATGATAATGTAAACTTGAAAATGAAAATGTAATTCCACAATAGCATTATAATTTTCTACATACTGCATGTATGAAAATGTATGACATTTTCAAATACTCGTACGGGTGTTCATACATACTTACATATTAAAATGTAAATGGAAAAGCTGTTTGACATTTAATTTTCAAAATCATACCCTGCTGTACAGTGGACAATATTCAAATATTAATTCAAATTTGAAAGTTAAATGCAATATAAACAATTCAATCTAACACAAAATTATGATGCTATTGTGGAATTACATTTTCATTTTCAAGTTTACATTACCATTTTAATATAGTCCCCTATAGGCTTCCATGTTTGAGATTTGTTAAATCTAAATTTAAATAGAAAGAGCCCTTATAGGAAGAGTATGTTTAGTATATAAAGTAGTCCAAGCTCCTTGAGTAACCAACGTTTGCTGCTTTTTTTTTTTTTTAAGAGAAAATATGAGAGATGAAGCTGGCTCACACTGAAGACATGTACTATTTTCTGTTTCTTTCAATTACATTTCAAGCATAAGGCTAACAAGATTCTATATTTTTGTTGTCAACAAATCTCATGAAATGACCAAAACCAACAATTTAGTCTCATGCCACTGTGTGATCTCCCCAGCTGAAGACAGAATTTTCAAAAATATCTCACCCATACACAGGATATTTTCATTTTTAAAAAAAGCCAAATAATGACCTAAAACAGCTTGGCACTGCAGCAAAGAATGTTACTCAGACAGGAGGAAATTGTGTATTTGTAAGGGACTACAGTGTTTTCATCCACGGATTTGCCACTCTAGTGGGTATTTTCAGCATCAGGATGGTGTATGTGGGATTGGGTAAAAATAAACTACAGCGCCCATGTTCATGGTAATGAAGGAACATGTCATCCAGTAGAATGGTGTAGCTCACTGATGTGTTTTTTGCCATGCTAGTGGCATGATTATAAGGATAGGGCAATGTCAGTCTGCCACAGACAGGTTGACATTTTTGGCTTTTAGTGAAATATCATAACGATTGGCAGGATTGCCATGAGATTTGATACAGATATTCATGGTGCCCTGACAATGTATCCTAGTGACGTTGATGATCCCCTGAATTTTTTTCTAGTGCCACCATGAGGTTAGCATTTCTGTTTTTTAGTGAAATGTCTTAACAACTATTGGATAGATTATCATGTTCCCCACAATATGAATTGTTATCACTTAAAGGCAGAATGAATAGGATTTGTCGGTTGCAGTTGTAAACACAACATTCAAAGTTGACCCCTCCTCCCTGACTCAATGACTCCAGAAGTGGTATGCAGCAGTGCAGTGCTATGTCACTACTTTTTTTATCATAGACTGTAAAAAATATGGATGTAGTCACTGTGACGTCACAACAACACGTAACGATTTGACTGTCGTCATCTTGGATTTGGCCGTCGCCATGTTTGATTTTTGGAGCCAGAAGTGACCATATTTGGATAACAGGGTGGAGCTGACCATAGCGCTATCTGCTAGCTTAGTTAGCACGGTGAATTTACAATTCATGGTTAGCAGTGATAATGCTAATGCTAAAGCTAATTTTCGCTAGCGAAACACAGGCCTAAAACCGTTAAAACAAAATGTACTCACTGGAAAAACTGGTCATCTGACTCACTGATGGGTCTTTTATTACAACCAAATGTTGAACAAGACTGTTTTTAGGCAACCACAATGTTACAATTAACTTTAGTGAACTGAAAACACACTGTGAAATAGCAGCAGCTAAGCCTATACGCAATGGTTACATTATGTAAGCAATGTTGTCGCCGTGGTAGCAACTTGTCAATCACAATGTGGCCACGCCCTAAAGCATACACTACTTTATCATCTATTTTACTCTAAATAGGGCAATAATTTACAAAATGAACATCATGCTATACTGAATAAGACTTGAAACTAGCAATTGAGACCATAAACTAATTAGGAAACCGTTTATTGAGGTAATAAATCAAGAGAGAAGCAGGGTCATTTTTTCATAGACTTCCATACAATCGGACTTCTTTTTGCAGCCAGTGGAGTCGCCCCCTGATGGCCATTAGATAGAATGCAGGTTTTTGGCACTTCCGCATTGGCTTCATTTTTCAGCCCTGGAGGTTGCCGCTTGTTTTTTATAGAGTCCTGCCCTCGAACCCTGCATGCTCTTATTGGCTAGGTGCTACACACCCACTGCCCAAAGGTTGATGCCCAGATTTTGCTGTCCCAAACACAGCAAAATCAGAAAACACAGGTAGAGGGCAGGGTGTCTGCAGATACAGACCTGCCAGACACTTCTAGTGATGATTGAGAGGGATTATTTTTGTATGAGTCTATACATTGTTTTTATGAAAATCCTACTCATTGTGCCTCTAAGATTTGGCATACTTTAGTTGACCCTGTGCTTCATTATCTACACCTGCTGGTCTTGCTGGTCTGGAAGCAGCAACTACCACGGCTTGAGGCTGAAGTCAATGCAGAAGTACCTTAAAGTGCAATGCCACTGACGGCTGCTAGATGCTGGCTCCAGAAAAATCCCTAGCTCCAAATGACTCCCATTTAAAAAAACGTCGGCCATTTTTTTCAACAAGTCATCATGGTCTTAATAGCTAGATTCGGGCCCTCTAATAAAAATGCTGATGGTCATTTTGGAAATTATTGCTCGTTAATAAGATTTGAAGACTTATAGAAGGCTCTGATGTCTGCCGTGTGGGTGCTGATTTACAGCTGTGATTGGCAGATTGCTTGCCTGCTGCTCTCCTGAGCTCCTGAACTCATGCCCAGTTAACATAATTTAGCTAAATAGCTAACATTAGCCCAAGTGTGCACCACACAGCGTTACCAGTAAGCTAACGTTCATTTCAGTCTGAAGTAGCGGGACCTGTTTCCAGAGTGTGAAAGGCAACAGTTCACACTTATTTGGAGGGTCCTGGCTCCCAACAGAAAAGATGGCGCCGACCATAAGTTGCAACTCTGGGCTTCAAACTGTAAACCAATGAGTGACATCACATCTCGCTATGTCCTTCTTTATATAGTCTATGGTCTGGACATAGACCACTCTATATTGTTTCTTTAATACTTACAGTACAGGTCCCAGGATGATCTCTTTAGCTGCTAGTCCACACAACCAACCACTGGTCAGTTCGGTGAAATTAGTGATAATTTGTCAGATATCTTCATATAATACGCATAATACAGTATTTAATAACAAAAACAAGTTTGGAATTAGAAGTTTGGGATTCTTAACATACATTTGGGTGTTTACATTTTTGAAAGAACACAACTCAGGAGGATGCTTTTTAATCAAAGTTCATGTTTGCTGGCTGTTATTTACATTAGCAATGAACTGCCGGAGGCACATTTCCTGTGATTATCAGACATGTTTGGCACTTAGCTTTCTGTGCTTGTGTTAGTGCAGTATGTGCCAGTACGTGTGTGAAGACAAGGAGATGATTTTTATACAGCTGATGTGGTGATGCCATTTTGCAAAAACAAATGTGTGCGTGTGTGCTCTTGTTATCACATCTCCCATTGCAGTGACTGCAGAAATTCACACCATCTGTCGCTTTGTTTATGTTTGTTATTTTAACTTTGGTGGTGGTTCAAACTGTTCTTGTTTTATTTTTAATCTTAATACAACAGTCAACAGAACTAGATTTTGTTGTAACCAAATTTGTTGTAGGTAGGATATGTGACACCAAAATACATCATATTGCCCTCTAATTTTAGAGAACATACATGATTTAAAAGGTTAGTTTAGGAGAATATGCAAGCATTCATAATAATTGTGTGGTACCTACACTTGGTTGCCTCTCTAATCTAATTTTAACGATATTTCCAGTGCAAATCATTAAATAATGAAATTAGTGTATTGTGTGCCAGTAAATGATTAATGTCTTATCTCTGAACGATGCACATCTTGGAACAACTGCTTTAGAATTACACGCTTCATTAAAACAGTGAAGGAAAAGTGGGGAAAAAAAACACATCCTCTGGCAGAAAGTACACTACTCTGTGTATCAGAATATTCCCTGTGCAGCTCAGCAAATATCCACCATGGCACTGAGCACTCTGAATAATGATGATTCGATGGTATTAGGAGACCACTGCGTCCCCCAATTAAATGATACAAAAGCGATAAATACATTTTGTTCTCAGAATCCTCTCTATCAATTGTCTGAAATTATTAGATTTAGTCATCTTTGCTTTCCGATTGGGGAAAAAACATCCCTATTTCGGGAGTTATTTTGTCTCCTATTCCAGCAAATATACTGACTCATCAATATATAATACCATCAGTTTTTTTTTTTTGGAACTGCTAGCAGACAGGAACACACGAGCTATAGACGAACAGTACGAGTCTCTGTGATTTCAACCCACTAACTCAATTTGTGAAGCAGCAGAGCAGTGTGGATATAAAATGTGCTACGCTGTATCCCACTCTTTTTTTTTGTTTTGATGGGCTTTTCTTGGGCTTCCTGATGCTCACATCCCTCTGCCAATCAGGACCCTCAAATGTACCACTGGACTTCCATACAAGACCTGAGGGGCTTTCATTTGCCAATGTTTCAGTCTTCCATTTTCATTTTCCATACTAGCCTTTCACATTTTCTTGTTCCTTACATCACTCCCTAAGAGCTTTATGGTCCACTGATCTGCTTCTTCCCTGTACAGCGGCTGAATTAAGTAGGGAGTCCGACTCAGCTGTGGAGTTTTTGAGAATTACTGCTTAAAGTGACTTTACGGGCCACACAATGCTGTACTATGTGGGCAGTAGTGCTGAGCAGTTTCAAATCATCATTATACAATCACACACAGTATAATAATCAAATTGATGTTAAATGCAACAAACTATATTTGACTGTTATGCAATACGAAACTTTTCACAAGAGTAAAACAAAAACTTCAATTAACTAATTTGTTAGTTAATCGTAGACAACAGAATTTTGTAAAACTTTAACACAATGTGATCGTACTTCACCATATGGTTCCCCTAGAAGTCAATAAAAGATAATACTGAATCCCTAGGGGGCATTATCTTGGTAAGAGACAGGCCCAGCATGGGTGTTACCTTAAAGGGGACATCTCATGCATATTTCCAGGTCTATACTTTTATTCTGGGGCCCTACTGGATTTGACTTGATTTGTAGTTCAAAAAACTCCTTATTTATCTTATACTGGTCCTTTATGCAGCCCCTCAGTTCAGCCTCTGTCTAAAACAGGCTGCTTTGGCTTCTGTCTCTTTAAGGCCCGGGTCCTGGTGAGCCCATTCTGTTCTGATAGGTCAGCTTCCAGTAGCTGCCCCTCTGCAGACTGCTGCCAGTTCTGGAGGCTACGTAAACATAGTAGTCAAATTTCACTTCTTCTTCCCTTTCTTCACTCGAAATATGAACTTCTCAAATATATACGTACGTTTGAACCTGAATCTTATCTGAAATATGTAGAACAACCTCAGCAACAAAGACTATGGAATGGATGGCCATTCGTGGGCTTGATCTGTCAGTTCGATTGGGAAGTAGAAGTAACTTTACAAATGCATTCAGAGCAGGATGAAGCCTGGGCTTTTGACTTGAGAGCGGCATCTCTACAAACGTTCATCTCAAGTTTTGGAACTTTGACTATTTAACATAGGCAAATAAATTACAAAAAGTATGTACAATATCCCCTTTAAAGGAGAATTTGAGTATTTTTCAACCAGGCTCTTATTTCCATAATCGTGGCCACTCTCACTATGGGTCTGACTGAGCCATGCAAACTTTGCACTCACAATCTCTATTGCAGAGATTTGGAAATTGCATACTCTGGCAAAACACAGTATTTCAGGGTGAAGTTTTCCAAATAAAAACTTACATAAAGCATTTACATAATTAGCCCCCCGGATTAGCTCTTGTGGCTAACAAGCATAGGGATCTACTTCAGGGGCAACTTGCTGGCTAAGGAATTATGAGAGAAAAGACCCGGTTTGAAAAGCACTGCAGTTGTGTATTTTATTACTTTTGTGTGTTTTGCATGTGCTAAAACACATAATCTGTATAAAAGGATATGGCTTGTGATAGGGAATCTATGAATATGCAAATATTTTTCATTTCAAAAGCTTAACTGCTGGACACAAGATATGTCCTAGTTCACTCAAAAGTTAATTCTCAGTGTTTGTGCGCTGGAGGCTTCGAGTCACCACATCACACATCCTGCTCGTACATACAGAACATACCTTGAACTCAGGTTTAAAGTGGGCACAGAGAAACTTTTTCCACTTCAGCTGATGAATGTGAAAACAGCCTTCTCATGTCAAACTCTGTACATACATCATTCTGCAGAGTGAAGCTCAAACATCCAACTGTAGGAATAAAATGAAAAACACATTTTTGAGTAGAAGTGGACTTTTTGAGAATATCAATAGTAAGTGAACCTTGACCTCCTTGTCAATATCAAGCTGTTTGTACGCTCGCCCACCTCCCTGACCTCCACACTGTTACTTTCATATTCATTACATGAATATCACACTACTCCCTGCATTGATACTACATGTTGTGTATTGATGATTAATCATAAAATGTTATTTATACTTCAGGACTAATGGTTTGATCTGCCACTATAAAGTTGGCAAGCGCTTGAATTTGACCCTTTTTCATACTTTATTTTGCAAGGAAATGATCTACAATGTGTGGATTTCTAACATTGAAAATGGGATTGACACAGGAAGCCCGAAATGCTGCAACAAAAGAAAAGGTTAAAAAAACATGACAGGAGCAATCAAAAACAAAATGTATAAGTACAATATGTAGCAATCCAGTGATTCCTTTTTTCAGCAGTTTGAGCCCTTGCACCCTCTTGCACTTGCACGATAATACTGAGCATGCAGGTGACAATAGTTAAAGTCTGTGAAGGTCATGGTCGTTGAGATTGTGCCTCTGACTGTCTCCTCGTATGTAAGAGGTAGCCCACTCATTTTTCACTCATACATCTGGCAGGGATTGTGAGGGAACATGCCAGATGTGTCACACTGAGTATACAGACAAGCTGACAAACACTGTTCAACAAAGATTTGACAACAATTTGATTTCACAAAGGGTCAAGTTCATTTCTGGTATATTGCTGCCTTCATGCTGCGCTGTGGTGCCTATTGTGTCTCTGTCTTCCCACTCTGAATTTCTTATTTTCTAATCCGTCTCTGTCCTGTTGTCCTTTCTCTTCTTCTGTTGAAGTTGTGCAAAAAATATTCAGACAGTTATCACTGAATATGAAATTTTAGAATTAATTAATTCAGAGTCACATTAAAATGTTCCCTTAGTGTTAGTAAACATCTCTAATAAGATTCTTTGGTTAGATTTGGAGACTTTAAGTGTAATTTATTTAGACAAGCAAATTGTTTTGTCGAATATCATCCTGTGCTAGAAAGCAGAGCTGCAACTAACAATTATTTTCATTATCAGTTTATCCGTTGATAATTTTTTCGATTAATCGATTAGTTGTTTTGTCTATAAAATGTCAGTAAAAGGTGAAAATGTATAATAAATAGATAAATTAATAAATAATACAATGAAAAATAGACAATAAATGAAAAGTACAAAGCGATAACCACCTTTGAAGTTCTTTCCTACACATTACACGGTGTGCTGTCTCTGTGTTATGGGGGTATAAATAGGTAGAGGTCTGTCTGCAATGTGGCAATGAGCAAAGTTTTAGCTGTGGATACCTCCTTCGTAAGGTAGTTCATTCATGAACACTTATTGTAACATTTTAATTTTCTAAAATTAAAAGTATAATAAAAACAAAAACAGGATTTTTAAGCCTCTTTCCACTTTTATTCAAATACAAATACAAATAATTTTGCTTCCTCAACAAATACAGATACAAATATAAATACTGGGCCTTCTGCACACTCCTATTACACAATAGTGAAATATGTAGTAGTAGCGTTGCTAAATTAAAAATACCCATATATTCCATGTGATAATTTGAACATATCTTAGGCACCAGTTGGACACCCCTGCAATAACTAATCAAATACCGTAGATAGATAATTAGTAGTTCATTAGTTTGTTCATTACCAAAATAGCTAGAAAAGTACACCATCTTGAAATAATTAAAATTAATTCTCCAATTGAAAAGCTAAGTTCAAGAACCTACTGTGTGCAGTCAGCCTGTGAGGATCTACAGTATATGTGCTACTTTATATGCAGTGTTTTCTGGCTCTGTCTGCCATAAAAATACATAGACCTACTAAGTACAATACAGACAACTGATTTATGTCCTGACATGTACTATACCAACATGCACCAAATATCTGACCATTAAATCAGACTCTTCTACACTGTTGCACAGGGCAGATCTCTGTAGTCAGCATTCAAAATGCAGTGTGGTGCAGATGATGAAAGGCAACAAAAGGATACAAAACTTGATTCATATATTTTCTGATCCAAAAAATGTCCAAAAAATCTTAAGTCTCCAAAGAGGGTCTCTGATGGCAGCACAGATGTTTTACGCTTCCATTAGTTTGTGAAAATCTAAGGGAATGCAACATATTTATTGATTTTAAAGAAATACCAATCCACAAGGTTAAATGTTACCATTAAAAGAAAAACACAGTGTTTTAAATATGGATAACGACAGAGTAGTAGCAATAATATGTTGTATGGCAAACAAGAAACTTTGCTTTGGTTGTTTCTCAGAATGCGTTCTTATGATTTCTTATATCCTCAGTGAGATGTTTGACTTATCAAAGCTAAATTTAAAAACAAAAATGCAAAGAAAATAGTATCTCCAAACACTTGACAAACAATGAAATTGAATTTTGTGTGTGTAAACTAGGGAAAAAAGTTGTAAGAAATAAAATGTAAACCTGGATGAAAGTAGAAATCACCTATATGCAGAGAATGAATAATGTATTTTCATACCCTTCTTCTTGGAATTAAATGTGTGAAAGTGCAGGATGGATAAATATATAATTTAAGAATGACTATCTGAAGAGAGAAAAAATCAAGTTTGCTATGAATTTTGGAAGAATTGTGATTGATCAACACATCCTCATAATTAAATTACCACATAGGTCGATTGTACCCGCACAGAACGACCCATAGTAGTATTTTCAGAACGACCTATAGTAGCATAATACTAACCTGACGTGCCACATGGTTTGTTACACAGAACACATCCTTGGAAACTGTTTGGCACTTTCAAAAAATACTTGGAAGGTGATTGGATGAACCATCTGTATATTACTGTCTATCACTGTCTTACCTTGCAATTTGCGAGATCACGAGAGAATCCTCATGGGATGCTGATTGACTGCACTGCTCAAGCGCATTACTTGAAGCCTGAAGACTTGAAGATGGATTCTCATGTGATCTCATGATGTTGTGATCTCACGAATCTAGCTGCCTCGCAAAGCAAGTGTAATACACCGCTTTCCAAAATAGGAGTGTGAAATGCCGCTTTCAAAAACTATTACAAATCACTGTTAAAAAATAGTTATGTAGTTCTGGTTAGGTTTAGGCACAAAAACCATTTGGTTAGGGTTAGGGAAAGATCATGTTTTGGCCTGAAACGTAGTTGGTACTTCCTTAAAGTTATGCAACCTTCGTCATCATGTCAACAGTAAACACAACTTTAATGTTGTTACGATTTTTAAAAAAAAGTCCTGACTAGCAGTCTCCTGCACCTATCTATCTATCCATCCACCCAACCCGCCTCCTTCTAATAAGGCAAACTGTGACCTTATATTGACGTCTGAATTGCGTCACTTCCTCGGGTCATAATTACTGCGGTCACTAGATGGCTTAAACGTAACTATAAGTTGTTTTTGCCTGAATTTTAGACCTATACTGTTGTTTTTCTTGTGAGGACGGGCTGTTCGTTATACAAACATAATATGAACATCCTTTTACTTTTCGCCTGATAATGTGAAAAAGCCACCACCATGTTCATCTCGCTCAACTCTAACTCAGACTGGTGGCATCAGATCTGATTGGTTGCACAAACCGCACACAAAGAGGAGTGGAGGCCAGTTGCAGAGAGGGAACAATAACAGGCTCATAACTGGGTGAAATATAGACAGAAATAGTAAAACTCTTTTCTGGCACTGACTGGCAATCAAATTGGTCAACTGAAAGGCTTAATGGCCATTGGGCAATAACTACTTGCAATTAGACTTTGAAGGGTTTGACTATCTTAATAATTACTAAGAAATAACAATATATAATAGAAATAATAAATATGTTTTATAGATATTCTAATGGCCAGTTCCAGGTCATGAGACTTGTTAAGTAAATGGCAAACAGACAAACTGCATTGGTTAAGTGGTATTGTAGTTATATGTCAGAATAGAAAGCTGCAACAGGAGCAGGATCTCACAGGTCTAACTGGACTCAACATGTGGCCACAGGATATTTTTTCTATAATGCCGGTGGAGCGAGCTGTCATTATCATCATCGTAGGATGAGTGCAGGATGAAATGAATACGACACACTGTCTTTCAGTTAACTCAATAAAAACTTAATTTTTTTTTTTGAGGTCTTTAAGTTTGCTAACTTTGTCTGTAAAGCTTTGAAAATAGAGCAAAACAGACTATTTAGCCTTTATCTTTATTTCTCTAGTTATGGGTTTTGAGCAATTTATGAAACAGTAAACACTGTACGTACTGTTTAAGAAGTTTTTTGTTGTTACAGTTTTTTTTGTGGTTGGAATCGGGAAGCAAACAGTGGTCTCCTGCCGCAAAGTCCACTGTTTGCCATCTAACTACTATCTAGCAAGCCCACCAACCCACCTCTTCCTAACAAAGAAATCATCTTATATTGACGTCATCTGAACCGTGTCACTTCCCTGGCTCACAATTACTATGGCCGCTAGATGGAAGTTGTTTTTACCAGCTGTATTTTAGATCTATACTGTCCTTTTTCTCGTGAGGGCAGGCTGGATTGGCTTGATGTCCTGTTGAAAGAATGACAATTTAGTTTCTCTTCTGTATGTACTTGATTTTTAATTCAGTGAGATGAGCTGGTTTGGTTGAGGTTTATGTCATTATGTTGTAGTATGTATGTATGTAAGACTGTATGTGTGGTGGACCCCAGGAAGAGCCAATGCAATGGGGATCCTAATATAGAAAGAAAGAAAGACACATTTACAGAACTATAATCCAAACTTTCAAAATAATATCATGATTGGGAAAATGTACTAATTTTAAAAGATTTTTTTTGAGAAATACGAAGTACGCACATAAAAATAACAAATGTAGTTAAGAGAAAGCTTAGTTTGTCATAGCAACATATTGTAGATATAAACATTATTCATTTTAAGCAACATGTTGACAAAGACACCCAAGTAAATAAAACTGAACTGAACTTTAATGTCTGGGGCTTCATTTAATCCTATCAGTGCTTCATCCATCTGTTTGGCTATCTGGTGAAACATGCTGAGTGATGTTCGCAGGGGACTTGATGCTCATCTTTGAATACAGATTCCCTGGATCACATGCCAAGAGCAGAGGAGTCATTATAATTCTCATGTCTGTGTACGCCTCAAAAGAATTCTGTACTTTTGATAGTAGCAATTACAAAGTTATATTGCCTGTGACAACAGATGGCTTTGAACTGCTGTTTGAAAAACAGGGACCATGATCAAATTTACCATGCTGAAAGTGTTACTATCAGTAAAGGCAGACCCAAATGCAGACTTAGACAATGGACTTAAGCAATATAAAAAAGGGGTTTATTGTTGGAATAAAGGAGAGTAAGATTGGCAGGCAAGGCTGAAGGTAGAGAGGTGATGGTGGATGGCAGAGCTGAGCTGAGCTAGATGGTGGTTAGCAGAGTTGAGCTGAGCAGGACAGGAGGACAAGAGAGTGAGCGTGGCTGGCTGAAGATAAGCTTGGGGGTTTAGTAAGCAGGCAGGCAGGCAGGCAGGCAGGCAAGGAGGACCGGAGGGTAGTAATCCACTGTAGTTAAAACAACGATCTGTTGATCAGTGGATCGCAGGATGCAATCATGAATCTGGGTGGGGAAAGTGAAAAGCAGCGCTTGTACCTACTTATTGTTTTATCTTTATTTGTTAATAAATGAACATTCAGATCATTGACTGTGGCTGTATTACCACTAGGCTAGATAATATCAGGTGTATGTTCAAAATTATGGTGTAGGCAACTTAGGAGAACCAACTTATCATTACCAACTACATAATCATCTACTCTCTGACACATTTTTTCTTTCGCAGGATGTCCATTCGATTTACAAGTGTCACCGAAAGTTAAAAATTAAGAATTACCATCTAATTGACATTTGTATATTTATTAGCCTACATGAATACAAAATAATGAAATGGACAGCTTCACTATTTACTGAATTTTATTGACTGTTTCAAAATACATTACAGCTGTTTCAAATGCAGTGTGCAGACGTTTTTGAAGCAGTGGGGGTTCTGACTTTTGCCAATGACAAGTTCCCTCTGTTCCCCAGCAGCAGAAGAGGTTAAGAGAGTGATGATCCTTTCCTTAGATTTCTTCCCCCCTTTTATTGTTATAAGCTTCAAGGAGATTACACTTTTCATTGAGAGAGAATGACTTTCTTTTTCCTGTCATGATTTCAATGTGCATACAGCACCAGCCTCAGGTACCTAGCCGGAAACAGATGAGTAAAGACCAGTTACCTCTGGTTACCGCCAGTTACTGCCAGTGTTGTCATGAGAAAATAGGGAATTATTTAAACAGAATCAATTTTTTATAATTATGATTCTGTCCCAAGCTTTTTGATACATATAAACGGTTGATCACTGTAACTGTGATCACTATAGGCGGTTATTTATACACAGCAGGTCATGGTTTGGACTTTATTTGATTTTCTTTTTGTCCTCACAGCTTGAACAAAATGAGAGTGAATGAATAAAAAATGTAATAATTTCAAGACAACGTTTGCACACTTGTATTTCTTAAATTATAAACGCTAAGCTTTTAAATAAAAGGGTTTGCTCCAAAACAAAAGTGACCACAAATAAAATGGGGATTAACTGAAACAAATTCCATCCTATGTTTCCGAACACGGACATGACAAAAGTGCAATGCAAGTGTGAAAAGACACTTGATGGAACTGTCTTTTGGGAGTCTGTTTCTACCCATCGGACATTCTTTGACACACGGCTAAATTAGACAGTTAACCTACCACGGAGCAGGCTAGTTCTATGATACACGTTGTCATTGTTACTGAGCAGGGAATCCTATAAGCCACTGTAATGTAAGAGAAGTCTCACTTAAATTAGTGATGCTTATCAAAATAAGTCAGGCTTTGCCTTATCCAGCTTGATGGAATATGCCGCAGGAGACACAGGGGAAAAGGGAAACACATGGAAACACAAGGGAAATAACTGGAAGCACAGTCAGGGCTGTGACAGCAAGACAACTTTACTCAGTACTCAAAACTCGAAGCTAAGGTCAAATGTCTGTTTATATGAGGTTAAGTGTCTGTTTTTATGATAAGAATGCTAAAAGAAATTGATGTTGGCTGTGCACACATGGTTTACAAAGCAATCATCTGTCCCCTCCTGTCATGATCAAAGAAGGAAATGATAGTCTGATAACCATGACACCCATTCCTTTTTTAAGTACAAACAGTGAGATGTGGCTCAGTTTGTCAGTAGATGTATTCTATGTGTTTATTACTTCACTGGCTGTTCATCACAAGAGTTGCTGCTTATGGTCATGGCATCTTAAGGAGTGCGAGGTGTTGCCTTTCACGCTCAGGAAACATGCCTTGCTACCTTGGACCGAAGCGAACACCAGCTTACTGGGAACACCAAGCTGTGCACACTTGGATTTAATGTTAGCTACTCTAGCTATATTGTGCTAACAGAGCAAGTAAACTTATAAAAATATTGTGACGATAGTCCCAGAGCCGGGAAAGCAGTAAGTGAGCGAACTGTCAATCACAGCTGTCAATCAACAGCCACACAGCAGACATCAAAGCTACTATAATGCCGGCTTCAGACTACACAAATTCAGCCCAATTTGTCATTGCCAACAAATTTCCAGCGTCAGGTCCGATTGTGAATATTGGGAACGATAAACAGGCATGTAGCGTGACATAATTGAAGAACAGTGATGTGGCGCCCCATGACACCCCCATGAAAAGTCTAGCCTGTTAGAATTTTTATGTATTTTCCTGCCTAGTTTGACATCTCCTATGACATGTTCCTTGACGGTGACCAATAGGATGACAGAGCACTCTCTGGCACACATATATAAACACCGACACGGAGAGTTAAAGCTGTCCAGTGGCTGTCTGGCCGAGCTGAGCCACATTTAGTGTCTCAGACAGCAGGAAGAGCAGCGGCTCATCTCCACCTCCTCCACAGGCTGATTCAGACAGGAAAACATGCCGTCAGTCATCATTGACCCTTTTCTTGATTTCAGTTATATTTATATCACTATATAGTTTTTCAGTTATAACTGAAATAAAGACACCAGTCACTGATGCCTGATGGCAGGTTTTCCTGCCTGAATCAGCCTGTGGAGGAGGCAGAAATGAACCGCTGCTCTCCCCACTGTCTGAGACACTAAATAAGGCTCAGCTACATATGACAGCTGCTGGACAGCTTTGACTTTCTATGTCGGTGTTTACATATATTTGCCAGAGACCACTTAAATTATAGTGATTGTGGAACCACCTGATATTAAAACATATTGCATCTTCATTTACCAGAGTATACAATTCCCAAAACCAAATCAGTTTTTCCTCCAAGAGACCTTCTGTTTACATACAGTGAACCTGGTAGCTTTATGTAATGTTCTTGACATTACAGCTTATATTTTCATCTTTGTGACACTCAGGAATGGGTCCACAACCATTTTTTTCTTTCTTTTCTTTTTCTTTTCGGAACACAAGACTGCTAGCATCACATATAGCGCTTCCGTAACCATGATTGACAATTTCTTGACCCTCCTCCCCCTTGACAACCTATGAACTTGCGCAAGGTTGTGAACGATGATTGGTTGGGGTCATACTTATAGTATTGCCATTCTCCTGACCAAGACATGGCAAGAATTTATGGCACTATGATTGCCTAATGTAACATGGTGGCCATTGTGAAAGAAAAATAATTGATTTAGTATTTCTAGAGAGAAGTTGAAGGTTTTTGAATGGGAGTCAATTGGAGCCAGCATCTAGTGGCTGTCAGTGGCATTGCACTTTAAGCTACTTCCACATTGACTGCAACCTCTCATAACTACACCTAAAAACTAAAACTCCATCCATCTACAAAACAGGCAGGTCGGTCACTTAACCTGTCACAAACCTGCCACATGATCATTTCTCACTTTTCTGAAGTGACTTCAGACTTTTGTACTTCCCCTGTGCTCTATAAACAGGTTAGTAACCTTGAGCATTACAGCATCATCATCACTAAACTGCACTCGCATCTCATCCAGATGCAAAAATCTCATTTACATGACACATCTCTGGGAGAAGAATTCCACACCCCAATATTGCATTGCAGAACTAAATGGATTTCCAAGTGCCTTCACACATATTACCACATCTTTATGTGTTTTATGTAGACAGCAATATTACTGCTGTGGAAAGGATTGTGTAACATTGAGTTATCTATAGACACTTCAATCAGTTTACTGGTAATGAAGTCGCCAGTGGTTGAGTAATTTATTGGTGTGTTTCTCACTATGCTAATGGTGTTTTGCTTCATTAAGCCACATAGTGTAGGCAGATATTTTGTCTTAGGGGTTAGCTGTTCAGGTTTCACTATGGCTCCAGGTGATAATTTGCTCCTTCTTCTTTTTGATTTGACATATCAGCTTCTGTTACATATGGTAATGGGGCTCATAATTTGTTTTATAATTCATTTTTATTTTATGTGCACATCAGCAATAACTTACCACAACAATATGCAAGCCCATTTTAGCCTTGCATCATTATCATTGCGGCAGCATTCATATATCAGAATTACACAGTACTCCAAACAGCAAAAGTAGGGGGAGTTGATAGTGTAAAAATTCATTATCCTGACAGTCTTTTTCTTCATCTGTAAACAATACCTTTAACCAAGTTCTCTGTGAGTAGTGCTGGCCATTAAATCATGAAGCAGCTCTACAGAGGTCATTACCTTTAATGGCTACATTGATGAATGATGGCGTTGGATCAGGTTGATGAGGTCAGGGAGGGAACTGAGTGTGAAAATACCCCTATTGTCCTCACAGGGAAAAAGTTGTGTTATACCTTCATACATCCGTGTGTATGTACTGTATATGTATCTTTAGCTTTTTGTGGTCAAAAGTAGAGTTTAGTGTGTTATAAAGTTAATAAACACTAATGACCACAGTATATTTGCTGCTCGTGTAAACTAAAGGTTACAGTTGCTGGTAAAACAAAGCTCTGCATTGGTTTTTGCAGAATGCACATGCTTACTGGACAAATTAATGTAATACTTTAAAAACCAACCCCCAGCGTGTAACCAACTGCAATTAGTCTAAAATAGTACACCGTTCGTTTTGTTGCCTTGGAGATCTTCAGTTTCATAACTGAAAAAAATGGCCTTTAAATCTTTGCAGGCCATTTCCTGCTATTCAGCAGAGTGACTAAGTGCACTTTCCAAGGAGACAAATCACATAATGATCAATTATTGTAATTAGTTCTCAAAAAATGATTGTTTGATACAGACTCTATCCCTCATGCAAAAATTAAATGCCACAATTCTAGGTTGACAGTTGTAAATATTAAAAGAAATATTAGAATGGGAACCATAAATAAACACATGCCACTTTTAGACTAAATCAAGTATAAGCTTGTGTATAAGATTGTTTATTTCTTAGAGGCCTATTGACTTAAGGCATAATATTATTTGTATTGTTGCCATCAATTGTCATTTCAACTTTGATACTGAGGATACTCTTTCTGGTGACTGAGTGAAGGAAAAGAGGAGAAATTCAACTTTTTGATAGCTTTCTTTAATTAAAAAAGGCATCAAGGTCAGGGGTGCTGATGGCCCAAACAAGTGAGATCCCGCCTTGTTGTCAAAGTGCCAACTAAGATATCAGGATCCTGTGACCTTAACACAATTTAAGTCATTTAGTTCTTTAACTAATCTAGGAACTCTATGTAACTGACTGGAGATTCAGTTATAAAACCTTTAAGGCATACATTTTCTGAAGTGTGATTTCTAATACTGTAGGTAGAATCCACACCAGAAGGTTACATGATTACACAACCATCTAAACTCCTAGGCTGCCGTTTTTCTTTTTATAAATCACAATAAAGTTCAAATGTTTTCTTCTCGCACAGTCCTTTCATCTCACCCTGTTAACTCACACAATTAACCACAAATGGTTAACGAGATGTCCGCTGTGAATATTGTCATGCATATTAATCAGCTCTATCAAACAGTTGCTTGTAAAGAGAGATAAACAACCAGACTGCGAAGCTTAAAAAACAAACTGTCATTGAGGTTAAGGCCAGACAGGCTACACTGTTAGTCTGGTGGGAGCAATAAGACACACAGAACCTGTTGAGTGGCAGCATGTCATAGCAGTAATAAATACTGACAGCTCAGACAGCCAAACCATTATGCAAATTTATGGGTATAGTGTCAGATATTAAAGTGAACACCCAGGGGCACATTGCTGTGCATCAAGAAAGGAGAGGTGCCACATGTGGGCTGAGAAATACTGGATGAATGCCATCCCTGACGGTGTCCTACAAAAATGAAAGAGAACAACATTATTATATTTAACAAATAATTGATTAATTATTTGCTTTTGAGCAGAAATACCCAATATTTTCCGGTTTGGGTTACTCAAATCTCTATCTTTGTAAATTAAATTTTTAAAAAAAGTTTTTGATCTGTTAGTCTGATAAACCAAGCAATTTGAAGACGCTACCTTGTTCTCTGGGAAATTATAATAGCAGTTTTCACTATCTCGTGGGCTAAATACCTCATAGATTAATTGAGAAAATAATTGATGGATCAACTGATAATAAACATGTATCATTAGCAGGATCCTTACATCTTTAAAAAAGGTTAAAACATGATTACATTATAACTTCATAATGATACATGTACGAAAGCAGGAAATAACCAATTTAATTTCACAAAGTTGATATTGTATCAACAAATCAGCTCTACAGCTACCTGATCACATCTTAACTCTGTCTTAAGTCCATCCAGGTCTCATCCCAAAAAGAGATAGAATGACAGTAAAACTTTTATATATACCTGTTTTACTTTGACTAGTGTGAATACTTACAATGCTTTAATAACATCTTACCTCTTAGACTTCTGGTTTTCAAAGTCTGAATCAAGTTCAAATCACGCAGCATTATGACGACGCTGTGATGTCAACTTCGGGGAACAAAACTGCCTATAACTGCAGCCAAAAATGTAACGTAATGTAATAAGATAACTGCCAATAGAACAAAATGTATCAGCCAAAACAATTGACATACAGTTTTCAAGGATGTATGATCAAAGATTAGAGAGAGTAATGGACAGCCACATTACGAGGCTGTTTGACACATTTGTTGTTCCGCTTTGATTTAATTGGCTCACGGTCACAGACGGACCTCAATATTCAGCGGGAACAAAAGGCGAACTCCAAAGATTGTGAATCACCATGTCATTAAAATGTTACTGGCTCTAAGAGTTACCGAGCACGGTGGGTGACCCTTATTGATTTATCCAACAAAGGCATTTGGTAGTTTGAAAGTGCTTATTTCAGAATCTGCTTTAACAAGCCTATTTGTCAGGTTATTTAGAGAAGATTGCAGAAATTGCTCTTGGGATAATTATTTATTTTGGTATTGAAAGCCATCTGCTTAATCAAATATAGAGGGCAGAGGTGACAGGCTTATACAATATTATGTCAAGCTGTTCTGGGATACTCAATCCGAGTGTGATAGGTTCTTTTTAAATAGCTTAATCTAAATTAGACCTTAACCAGAGTTTGGTCAATAGCCAATGTACTCTGTGCATGCAAAATGTAACAAACGAAACAAGTGGTAAAGACATTTTAATAGGACAAATGGCTGTCGATGGATGTGTTGGGCGCTGGTGGGATTTAACCCATGACTTTGTAATTACAGCACAGTATCTTTAAACCACAAGGGCATCTCCTCACTGTTCCACCAGGGAAATCAAACTGTTAGAGACCTTCCCTCTGGTGTTTGGTACCGAGATGCTTTGCATTATATTTTATGTTTTTGTCCTTGGCCTTCACTTTGTCTTCTTACTTTCCACTACATCTCATCCTGTTTATTGAGATGTTTCAGTACTTCCAGGTTTTGGTATCCCGTGTCCTCTGAAGCTCAGTGGGCACTAACACTGCCAGGATTAAGGGTTTTATTACATGTATAGCTCAATAGATAGAGCATCGACCTGACACTGCCAAGGTTAGGGGTCCGCTACACACTGTGACAACCCATCATAATCATGATGCTGTATAGATGTTTGGATTAAAGCTGCAGTGCAGGAAAAAGCTGATCTGGAAGGACATTTTAAAATCTATATATAATGCAGGTATACACATAATTGACAAGTTATGGAGACAGGGTAGCCTTGGCAGTAAATGCATGGCAGTCTGTATTGTACTGTATGTTTGAACCAGAGGAGCTTTAGGAACATGAAAACTGTGGAGGATGAGCAAAAGAAAATAGCTTTGTCGTGTTCAACCCAAGAAATAACTGAATGGGTAAGATAGTTTCCATTAGTATGGTTTAATGTTGATGGAGCATGTATCTGTGTGTGAAGTGGAGCTTTAAGTTATGTGTACCAAATTAATTTAAAAAACTGATGAGGTACAGTAATGGATACTGGGTAGATATTTAGATTCTTAATGCAATATCATCACAGAGGCGTCTGACTGGTCACAAATTTATTCTGCAGCATGACAATGACCCCAAACATACAGTAAGAGTCATTAAGAACTATCTTCAGTGGCAAAGAGAACAAAGAGTTGTGCAACAGATGATATGGCCCCACAGAGCCCTGATCTCAACATCAGCAAGTCAGTCGGGGATTACATGTAAAGACCGAAGCAACTGAGACAGCTTAAATTCACAGATGAACCTACCTGCCAAATGCTGTTTTAAAGGCAAAACGTGGTCACACCAAATATTTATTTGATTTAGGCTTCTTCTAAATGGATTGAAACTATTCATGGCATTATTTTTTATAGCATCCTCACTTTACTTTTAGTGCCTAAAACCTCTTTAGAATCAAAATCATTTTTATTGGCCAAGCATGTTCATGCATACAAGGAATTTCTATTTTAGTGGCTCAATGTAGTTACACAAAATTACAACACAACAATCTTCAGAAATATATGCAAGAAATGACTATATACAGGTGAAACCATTTCTGTGGACTGTAAACTACATCCAAGGTCTTTCTTCTGCTTAATACACTATATGTCCTTAAGCACAGTTTGTGAGGCAGGAAAGAGGAGATGGACACATTCATTTAGTGGTGCTTAACCCTACATTTCCACCCAAAACTACAGATTTAGCACTACAATGCTTGGTGTTCTAGTCGTCACGTTAATAGTAACAAGTACAGTGACGCAAAGAGCTATCTACTGCTGCTACTCTGCTTTACAGTGGAGAGAATTGAAGATGAATTCTGGAAACTATCATTGGACCAACTCAATGTCAATATTGCATTCTGGTTGTTGATTGGTAAGGGAGGATGTCCTCCCTTGGATCATCTCTTTACGTGTCATGGCCAATCACAGATTAGCATGAAAAAAAAAGAAATACATTGAGTCCAATCTAAGAGATCCCGCCCTGCGGAGGTCAGCAGGCACCTGTCCCCAATGGATTTTTTCCAAAGAAGAGAGAAAAAATACCTTATAAATGCTGAGATCTGGTAATGGTTTATTTCAACCAAATATTCTTTTTTATATTTTTGCCTCTCAAAAAATAGAGGAGGATCAATGTCCTCTGCCACTATGGACCAGCCTCCACTGATCCAAATATCCTTTTTCATTCATTTCATTTCGTTCATTCACTTTGAATTGTGTTATGGTGTAAGAAATTTTTTGCACCATTGAGCACAACAGAGGGACTGGCATTTGGCCATTCTCTTAAGGCTAACTAGGTATTTAATGACCAGTCAATCACACATCAGAGGCGACACCCAGGTAAGAGCAGTATTCCATACATTGAAACTTGTATTGGAACCAGGAAATAAAGATGGAGAAATGAAAGGAAGATCACATGAGTGCTAAAACATACAGTAGATATTTCTATTTTCTAGTTTATGGTAATAAAATTACCATCTATTTAGTTACAGACTCATATATATATATAGCCTATATATATTTTGTATTTATTGATAGTCATACTATTGGCTCTTGGATTGGCAAACTGAAAAATCTCAAAAAGCTCTTGGATGGATTGTCATATAGTTTTGTAAAGATATTGATTGTTCCCAGAGGGGGGACCCTAATGACACTAGTTATCTCCTGACTTATCTCCTGGGGACTCCCAGCACAACAGTGAGAATGATAGTAGTGATTTTGAGTGAGATGTCTCAACTGTTGGATTGATTGCCATGAATTTCGGTACAGATATTTGTGTCAATCTGAATGGACCTTTTTCACAGCACATGACGTGCAATGCAAGCACAGGTGCAATTAATAACATTAATTATGGCTGAATCCCATTTAATTTTTCATGTTCAAGACTCTGGTATAACACATGATAAGTCACCTATGTGGCCTCCTTGGACACTTGAATGGATCTGAACCATTGCTATTGTTATCATTTCCACCTGTGATTTTCCTGCTTTGACAATTCAAAATGTCTGCTGTGAAATAGATCTACAGTAATAATTTTGACTTTTCCCCTAGCGCCATCATCAAGCCAGGTCAGGTTTTTTGGTTTGGTTTATGGCTAAAAACCTGGATAACTGATGATATTCCCATCAGCCTCTGCTGTACTCCACGTTTAGTGCTAATTAGCAAATGTTGCTAAATTAAGGTAGTAAACTTGTGAAAAATTATATCTGATGAACATCAGCATGCTAACATTGTCATTGTAAGTCATGTGCAATGCTAATGTTAGCATAATGTTGGCACCACTGTGCCTTAGTACAGCCTCACAGAGATGCTAGAATGGCTGAAGACTTTTGTCTTTTGTTGTATAAGCACTGCATGATGGTGCTACAGTATATAATATTGCCACTGTTTGTTGTTTTGTTTTTACTGTACATGTTTTTTGATCATTAGAAAATGTTGGCATGCTAACATGCTTAACCAAGATGGTGCATATGGTGAATATTATACCTACTAAACACAAGCACGTTAACATGATGACAATAGCTTAGGAAGCTATTGCATAGCTTAGTCTAACAAATCCTATGCATTTCCAGGTTTGCTAAGACAATAAGCTCAAATATTACATGCACACTTGCTGCAGCTGTTTTAAGTAAGATTGTACTGACAATGGTTTTCTTACAATGTGTTATTGTAGTGACGAATGCAGCAAAATGTTCATGAATCCACATGCATGCACTCAGGAAAACACTTTCCTAAACCCCCTTATGTCGAAGCTCTCTGGTTCTATATTTGTGCCTCTCTCTCCCTGACACATTTCTCACTCAGGAAAGCTATTGATTGAGATTACTCGATCCTCAGCGCTTTGATGTTTCCGCACACCGTGGTGTCCTGCAGGACATCTCTGTCTCCTCCACACAAAAACGCCCTCATCAGCTCCACCGTGTTGAGAGATTATCTTCCAGCAGGTTTCACTTTTCATCCTATCAGACAGACACATTGCTTCCTGTGTGAACCGATGTGTGGAACGTTGGCTCAAAAATAAAACTTATGACGTTCAGAGGCTGCTTATGCTTTATGGTGCTTCACATTTTATTAGCAATGCCATCAATTTTAGCAAACAGTAATTTTAAAATTGAACACAAAGAGAATAAAGAGACTGTTCAAGGCAAAAGTCATAAAGTTAAAAGACATCTTAATTAGAAATCACTGACATAGTGCAAATTAAAAAGTAACCAAGGGAAAATCCAGAATTAAGATCGACAGATAAATTTATCTGCTGAAGCAGTGACCACAAAATTACTTGCCAGGGTAGGAAATTAACTTGTTTTTACAAGGGCTTTTTTTGCCCTCATAAAATATGTTTCAGGGGGATTTTGGATAAATTCCAAATGCTGGGAAATACTTTTAGTTCTGTGTTGCATGACAGACCTATATTCAGTGACTTAAAAAAAGTGAAGGGAGCAGCCAAACTTATGATGCAAGAACATTTAATGGTTAAAAATACTCACACAGAGTTATAATCCTAGTTACAGATTATAACTGTGTGAGTATTTTTACCCATTTAATGCATATTTTATTTTTCAAAAGTATCAACAATAAACACATTGTTACATAACAATATCACAGTTCAAAATCATACACTGACAGTTTTGGTAGCTTTTTTAGGCACAAGGCAGACCAGGAGAGGGTCAGCGACTGTCCAGATTTCTAACATACTTTCATTTCTAACTGATTGTGACTCAGTTGGAAGTGAGGTTTGTGATTTAAAAATTGTCATAGTGAGTCATGTGCAATGTTAATTGTACAAACTAGGCAGTGCTGATCAAATATGAGTCAATATTCTGTTATTGCCTATGTGCATCAAATGTTTTCAGAAACATATTTTAGTGTACTGTTTAGCTGCAATATGAGAAAGTTTGTGAACAGACCTCCATTTTTTCCTACTTTAATACAGAGAAAAATCTGGACACGCTTTGAAAAATGTATTAAGTCTTTGTTTTACTGTTTATTTTACAAGGGCATTTAAAAGCTCCCATCATCCCAATTCCACAGGCAATTTTATATTTTTTAGGGGCATTTTGCCCCAAGCCCCTGTTAATTGTTGCTCACTATATTTTTTGTTTTATTACCCAAATTCATATGGGAAAATTTTAAAGGAGTATTTGAGCTCATGAAAATTCAAAAACAGTTCTATGATATAAACAAAATGTGATTTACAAAAATAAGAGCAGTTTATACACACAGTAACCGCCATGTAAACTACAATATAATCCCAATTTATATTCTGCTGGGGGTGAACGTCACACTTTTATCAATTTATTGTTTCGTGTCGTTCAGTGAATCAAAGGTAAGTATGATAATGGTTGGGAATCTTCTCAGCGGCCTTGGTTTTGATGGTGTTGTTGTCAGCCCTGGTTGTTTTATGACAGGGTCTAGATTGGGTTTTGTTGGCAAGCCTTGATTATGACTGCCGCACTGCTCATTTCACAAATGAACAGCTCAGCAGACACCACACCCTTTTGTATCATTGATGACACGCTAAAACTGCCCCCGCTGCCCAAGGTCTCGCTGTTGTGGAAGAGCACCAGCTGGTCTTTAAATCTTCTGTGCAATAGTGTGATGCTGAATTGAATATGTACTGTATTTTAGGAGGACCGCGCAGATAGGAAGATGAAGAAATATGTCCTTTTTTGTTTCATCTGATAAAACTCCCGTGCTGCATTTCAGCTCAGCACCAGGCCGAAGTTTGAGGCCATTCTCATCCAGAAAGTTCAACATGTTGCCTCAGGAGTTCTGTACTTCAATGGTACAATAGCTGTTGGACATGTCACCCGCTGCCTGTGTTTATTTGCTTCAGCCTAAATGGTATGAGCAGCCTGTTATGAGTTCCCTCATCTAATCCACTGCTGGAGTTATTTATACTGCTGTATTGTCACTGTGGATCCAATCTCGCCAGGAGTCTGAGCACCAAAAGAGTTGTCATTGTCATGTGTCATTGTCAGTGCAGCTCTACATGCTGCGCCTTGGTACATTTCTCACCAGCAAAAATGCCTTATCTTTCTCTTTCACATACGGTCAGGGGTAGAGAATAATGCTGCAATTTAAAAACATCATAAAGACAAATCTGATGTGGATTTGACCTTTCAACCCAGCCCCAAGGTGGCAAGTGATGCAAATCAAAAGATAGAGAAAGCCAGTTGCAGCCTGGCAGCACTGCAGTCCACAAGCAGCCGAGTTTAGACTCAGATAGGGCATTGAGGGAATACAAGTCTCCGTTTGTTCCATTAGTCTCCTCCCCTGGCACATCCTATTCCTTCAGGGAATTAGCCTGTCGATAAGAAAGCATCAAACACGCAGCAAAGGATAGAATCCATTTAGCCAGCCTTTTGTTTCCGACATTTTTCAGCCGCCATCTGGAAAATGTCATGGCAACCTTATCACAAAAGTCACACGCTGTAGTGTCGACAGTCGGCATCTGACAGATAGAGGAGTGTTGGAAATAATGTGACATGTCAGTTCATATATGGTCCAATCAAGCTCCTGCCATTTCGCTGAGTTGGCCCTAACAAGCTGTGAGTGCTAATGGAGTCAGCAGTGCAAGGATGATTGTTGATGTGTTCGGATTGTACAATTTTATTTTCACAGTATCTTTTTCATGAAAATTGCTGCAAAAAAGAAGTATGATTATAATGATAATTTGTTAAAATTACTATCATCGGTAAGTAGTCATCAGTAGCAGTAGTGATGATGGTTCTGCAAAACAGGACAGCAAAAGTGGTGGTAATGCAATGTAATTCTACCAGCAGTAGTGAAAAGAGTATTCACAGTGTAGTAGAAGTATTTCTAGAGGAAGTAGTGTAGTATTAAATGTGGTAGTAGTGGTGATATTTGTAGTACTAAAAAGGTGGCAGTGAGTGGTGGTAGTAGTACTAAGTTAGTACCTGTCCTTTCCTCACACCCGCCACTGAGATGCCCTTGAGCAAGGCAAGCAGTAGTAGTAGTGGCAAAAGTGGTGATGATAGTATTAGTAATAGGTTTCTTTCAGAAAACCTCCTTTAGACAGACGGCTTCTTCCTCCCTTCAGTCAATATGTGGACTCATTACCCACAAAACTCATGATTGATCATGACTGGGATCATTTTAAATAGAAGTGGAAACAGTTTTTAAAGAGGAATCAATCATTTAATCACTAAAGATTCTGTGCTTTTCATAAAGTCTTTTTTCAATCATATTTTTAATTTAACCTTAATTTAAACTTTGTGTTTTATATTGCTCTCTATGTGCTTTAGTGAGTTGTGTGCATTTGGCCCATTTTGTAGAAACTAGTTGTGGTATGTTGTATTGGGATGTGCATGGCAGTAATGACATTAATCTCATTTTAACAACAGCAATAAAAATACCACTGTAGTCACTATAGTAGTAGTAGTAATAATGGTAGTAGAAGTAGTATTACTATTAATGCAGTAGTATACCAGTGCAAAGTGACGTTATAAACAAACAAGAACAAATTGTTTTTCCATAGGTCTGTAATGAAAAGGTCAGTAACAAAATGCAATGTTGTTTACAAGATAGTAGTAAAAATAGTCATTGAAGAAATCAGTAGCGGTATTTGAAGGCATAATACTGGCACTACATGTTGCAGTCATTGTAAAAATACTAGTCATTGAAGTAGTTGTAATATTAATTGTTGTAGTTGCTCAGAATTTGATGCTGTCTGGTTGTTTCTGTGTACATTGTTGTAGAACATACATTGAATGTGGTAGTACTGCATTTTCTTGGGTCTTGCGTCTACCAAAGAGTATATACCTACAAGATAATACATTGGCGTTGTGGCTGTTTGCCCCAATGGCATCTACCAAAGAGAATATGCATACAAGATAATACGTTGGAGTTCTCTGACAGAAACTGTTTTAAATCGACTTTTATTCCGTTTTAAGCCACATTTTTATGATAAAGTTTTAAGCAGCAGCTCGGCTAGCAGCCCCTCCTGGAAGTCCAGGGCTTGCCGAACATCGTCGGAGAAACATTGATTTTTTATGTGAAACAGCTTTATTCAGACCTCTGCGGATAATTTGGCTCCCGGTAAAAACATCCTGAACAATAAACACTGGAGTAATCCTAACCCAAAGAAACTAGTTGTTTATCAACGAAGACAACAACTCCCATGATCCCACGCTACTTCACACCGTCATCACACTCTTTCTTTTGTTATTGTTTTGATTGAGAGACTCCTTGCGGCTGAAATTACATACTGTGCATTTAAAACAGGTAGCCCTCGAAGACAGCACCTCCTTTATTTTTAAAGTGATTCTTTCTTTCAGCAATTGCAGTATGCCACAGTGCAACAGACAAGCAATTAGTCCACAAAGGCCAGACAATTACCAAGACTGCAGCAACACTTCAAAGAGACCAGGGCATACATCCTTAAGGGCACAGTACGCATCCCCTTGCATGTCTTTGCTGGTCGGCAGTTTGTTATTTTGTCTGTAGCTGGTGCAGAGAACCAGCTGGAATGTGTCAGTTTGAGTCTCTGTTGAGCCTTAGGCAAGATAAAGCAGCAGAATCGTCCAGCAAACACAGAGAGAGAGAGACCTGTCAGTAATTTTAAAGGAAGGCTGCCCCCTCTGTGCAGTTACCATTTGCTTTCCTGCTGCGGGGCTGCTGTGAATACTTACACTCTGCCAGGTTTGACCTCCACTGATGTTGCACTTTGAATAGACATTTGCATCTGAATCAACTGACTGTACCCCGCACAACATTTTGTCTCATGGAACTGATGTTAGTGATGAAATCAATACTATTATCTGTTGGCTATCAAGTTGGCTGGATGGTCTAATAGTAAGATGGGCTGTCTTATGACTAGAAGCTTTCTGATTCAATCATACAGCTGCGAACATGCTTATTACCAGCCAGTTCTCCTGTTGTTGTGTGACTGTACTGTGAGGAAAATGGAAATGCAGTTGTGAAAGCAACAGAAAAGGGTCAAGAGGTTTACAACAGCCTGTGTGATTTTAGTTTTCCCCGTCATTATTGTAAAAACATTTAGTGACATCTTACATGAAGACAGAGAAGAGCTCAGTCTTGTTTGTTGTTCGAGTCAAAATTTTGAGAAGCAAAAGAACTGCCAATGATGAGAAGCTGCTGTGCTCAGCTTCTTGCCAATTCCTTGATTACGCTGTTGTTGATTGGAGGAAAAACACTATCATTAGATCAAATTATAATGATTTGTTAAAATTGCAGTCTGATATATTAATTCTTTTTTAAGTATGTGAGGTGAATTATGTGCCATAAATATGCCAACTGGCAAAATTTAGTGCTGATTATTTGAACTGACAAGACAGTCACTCAAAAAACCTCTTGCAATTGGTTTGTGATTGGAGGGAGAAAATAGATATTTATATTGCAGAAGCAGATAGTGTTTTAAAACATATGTACCTTTCAGTTTATTCATACATTTATCAATTGCGGTGTGATTGTTTTTTTTTTTTTTAATTATTATTTTAGAGGTATTTCCTGGTTGGTTCACAATAACTTCATACATTTTTTAAACCTATGAATTTGTTATTAGATGAGGCAAGTTTATTTGTATAGCACCTTTCAACAACAAGACAATTGAAATCGCTTTACATAAAACATAAAAGGCATTAATAAAAGAATCAATGCAATATAAAAAGACACATATGGATTGGAATTTTAAAGGAATACATAGAAGATACAATAGAATAAAGCTGATTGAACAAGAGAATAAAAAATACAGTGCAACTACAGCGCAATATGAGATATGAAATGTGTCCCACATTTAATTTAAAGAGGACATAGCATGTACATTTCCAGGTCTATATTATTCTAGGGCTCCACTGGGATATCTTTACATGATTTTTTAATACTGTCCCTTGTCAGACTTCTGCCTGAGGCAATGTAAACAAACAATAGTAGTCAGATTTTGCTTTTGTGAAAAAAAAAACTTCTCAAATACAGCTGTGCATGTTCCAGCCTAAATCCAATTCAAAACATACGAGTGGACAATGCAAACAGCCTGTGGAGCAACCTCAGCAACACAGATTATGGAACAGATGGCCGTTTGTGGGCATGTGCGAACGATCTGACTTCAGTTTGATGAGGAAGTAGAGATAACATTGCAAACTAAGCATGCAGAGCAGGCTGAAGCCATTTTTACATACGTTCACCTTCTGCATTTAGACTATCTTTATCACAGACATTTGACATTATAACAGTATATAAATGACAGATAACCACAAAAAGCATGTTATGTCTCCTTAATAATAAAAGCAGTGGCAGGGGATGGATGTTTAGATTTTTTAATACATTCCTCCTAAAGTCATCCAGCATAATCCTGATCCCCGCTAATAACCAGTTCTACCAGCCCCATCCTGTATCCCACCTCTGCATATTCAGCTCCACATGGCACAGTTTATACTTAATTTAGATTAAACCATTTCACCTCTAACTTACATTAATTGGAAGTATGTTTTGTATGACAGGGCTCCAAATTTTCCAGAACATTTCTGTCTTCCTCGTAATACTATGCATTATGTTTTCTAAGTTGCAATATGAGTTCATTCCAACCTTGCTGTTTTATAGAGTAACTTCCATTGTAGTAGTACACATTTCTTTAGAGTCATACTTTGGTCCTCTTGGCTCTTTATACTACTACTTGCTATAGAAGCAGATGATTTAAACATGCATTGTTATCTTATACAAACCTTGGTGTCATTTTAAATTCTGACCTCAATTTTAAGGCCCACTTTAATTTGTTGACCAATACTCCTGTTTTACAGATCTACACTGGCTACCTGTATCTTTTTGAATTGATTTTAAAGTCTTTCTCTTAGTTTTTAAGGCACTAAATGGCCTTGCCCCCTTTTATATCACAGACTCTCTATCATTTTATGATCCTAATGGTCCCCTACAATCCTCCACAGCTGCTCTTTTAACTGCTCCCAAGGTCGCCACTAAAATCTTTGGGGATGCTACTTTTAGCCACAATGCCCCAAAAATATGGAACACTCTGCCGTTAAATATTAAACTTGCTGACTCAGTGGACAGTTTTAAATGACAACTCAAAACCTTTCTCAAAATATTTTTTTTTTAATATAGCCGATAAGTAGCAACTGTCTGTTTTAATCTTTTATGATTTTCTCTCATTTTTATTTAATGACTGTGTAACTGTGTAAATACTGGTTTATAAATAGTAACATTTTCTCATTTCCTCCTTGTATGGCTTTAAACTTAAACTTAAATTCTTCCTAACATGTAATCACAATTCTTTGTTAGACACATTTTTATTCCTGTTAAATGATGTCAGTAAAATCAACTCAACAGATAAAAATGATATCAAGAGACAAGGAAGAATGTAGAAATGATGTCAATGTTATCTTAGGAATATCCATGCCAGAGGCTTACAACAGTATAAACTGCAGATGCAAGCACCAAACTTCTTTGCTTGTGACCTCTTCATACAAAGCCATGTCTACTTGTGACCCCCCCATAACAGGCCGCATAGCTATGAGTTGTGACTATTCCTGTCCCAGAGAGATTTTCAGAGGCCTGGGCAAGTAAAATGCTTTAGTATTTCTCAAAATTTGATTTGAGAAATTAATAAAATAAATATGCTGTAATTTTGTGCAGCAGAATTTTGTTTTTTTTTTTATTAATTATTCATCTGTTACCATCTGGTGACCCCTGGGTTTTGGGAACCACTGATCCAAGAGGTAATGCTTGGATAAATCATTAAATATTTTCTGTGGATCTTTAACTTGCTCAAATATTTTTACTTGCTGTATGGAGGGTTTTTTTCAGAAGAGCATCCACTAAATGTAATGAGCAATTTTAGACCATTTCCTTTCTAGTTTTTGCTCTCTGCCAACAAGCTTGATTGTCTCTGTGGAGTAGTCATCATGTGAAGGAGCTGTATCCCAGAGTGAGAGTATTCAGCACAAAGTGTTGTATTAGAAATTACTACAATTAATCCAGCTCCCTGAGGGCAGATGACTTGCAAGGAAATGAAGACACTCTAGAATAGAAATCCCATCCGTCACTGTGGTGAGACTTAATGGTGACATTTGGGTGGTCCCATTATTTTGACCTTACCTTGTATGTAATTTATCATAAAAAGAGCCTGCTGATCAGATAAGCTGTCTGTTTCAGCTTTGAAACATACATATCAAAGTGCTTTTCTGAAATCACTGAAGCGAAAAATTACAGCCCCAGTTACCTGACAGAGTCCTATCAAGTTTGTGATTAGGTGTCCAACCTGAATGTGAACCAATATCCAGGCGCGATTGTTCTCTCGGCCACCAGGCAGACCTTGGTTGATGATGTGCCTCCTTGAAATACAGATGACTCATGTGTGTCACTAATCATCTGCAACATTTCCATTGAGCTCAGATTTGATTGAAGGGGCAGGGAAGCTGAAAACAAACCTGAATATTTAGAGGATAGTCTTTCATCCCCATGTGGAAATAATTTCTATTGATGTTTGAATATGTAATGTGTTGACTTTCAAAGATCTTGACATTAGAGAGATTTTTGTCTGTGTATGTGCTTTTCAAATCATTTTTCTCTCAGGTTAACATCTTTATCCATTACCCCGATGCTGCTATTATGTTGACACCCTGATAGAAAATTGACCAGAGAAGCAGAAAAAGAAAGACTACTTCTCTGACTTGCTCCTGCTAAAACGAATAGTCTTACATCTGAGTACGCTGTTCTGCTTGACTGGATTTGTCTGCCAGCTCGCTTTTGTCAGAGCCCGACAGAAACTAAGAGACAGAAAGAAAGAGAAATATGGAAGGGGAGACTGGGAAGCTTAGCACTGCCAGATGCTCACTTGCCACCTTGAACAGACAAAAGACAGAGCCAGAGGGTTCAGGTCAGCAAGATCATTCTTTCCTTTCTCTTCACCTCATCTTTATTCACTATACTGTTCACCTGCATGGCAGATGCTGTATATCGTCACGAGCTTCAAAGCTGGTGGAAAGTGAACTTACTGTGGCTTACAGATCCCCAGGCTCCCTGGAGATCAGCTAAATGAATAAAATCCAAAAAATCCCATTTGCCGAGGAGAACCAATACCAAGAATATACCCGGGCAACCAGTCTTTTACTGAAAGGAGGTGTCACAGTTTGTGGATGGTGGCTTTATTTTGTAATTAAGCACTGATTACCACATAGCCAGGCTTTTAACAAAACAGGCTTTCATTTATTTGTTTGAGGGAGTATACATATTAATTTAGCTGAAAGCTGTACCATCAACAGCGCATTGTGTGAAGTGTTAAAAGACTGCATTATTAGTTTTCCTTTTGCTTTCTAATGGCTTTCACTGAAAACAAAATGGGAAAACAAAATATTAAACTTGCTCCAAATAGTTAATTTAAAAAGCCACAGGAGTAGAAGAACATGCTCCAACTGCAGCATGAGCAACCATTCATCATTATCTGACCAACAAAGCAGTGGAAATCTGAATTTCTGTGGGCCAACAGCACAGCAGTAAAGAGACGTGGAGAGAAGCAGAAAAGGAAGAGAGATGAGTTCAGAGGACAGGAAATGTAATTAGAGCAGAAAAGAGGAGGAAAAGGAAATGGGATAGTGAGGGGAAACCAGACATGGAATTGGGAGGGAAAACAAGAAGAGGGGAGATGACTGGGGGTAAGAAGCGGAGTCGTGAACAAAGGAGAGAGTAGCAAAGACTCGGGAAGATGGAAGGAGGCAGATGGGGGGGAAATGAAGATGAGATGGGAGGAAAGGACAGTAGTATTAAAATGGAGGAAAGGAGGACCCTACAGGGGAGACTGAGAAATTTGGATGCCTGCCCTGCTATTGTAATGTTGCCAAATCCCCTCTTGGACCTGGGAGTTGCTCGAGCAGCTGAGCCAACTGTGGGAGGTTCTGAGATGCTGAGATCCATCTCAACTAAATATCTACAGCAATGATGAAAAGGCAGGTTATCATTTTCATCTGGATATTATTAGATTATTCTACATGATGCATTTTACACAACTCGTTGCTTGACTTTGTAGTCAGATTTCGTTGCACAGGCATGAAATTGAAATAATCTGTCAGAAAACCTCCAGTTCTATCGCCAATCTGTCAGTGAAATTGTCAAATCGACATTTCTTAATGACTACTGCATCATTGTCAACAGAGAAATGCACTATAAAAGCTTAAACTGACAACGTATGATGAATGGTTGGACTGCTGTGTGCTGGCTGAGTTTTCCTTTGAGGAAAGTGGTGTCACCCAACCAAATGCCCAGCTGGCACTACTCTTTATGATTCTTAGGGTGCCTTAAGGCATGGTCACACCAGAAAGAGGCAGAGTGAAATTCCTTTTTAAGTCGTACCAATTATGGGCAGTACCAGAAGACAGCTAGCTCACTAGCTACATGTATAGCTAGTCATAATGCTAGCCCACCAACTAAACACAAAGTGAATTGAAGACCATGCTTACAATATCTACTTGATTATAATCATGACTGAAAGCACACCAAACCACAAAGGTTTTGCACTGCATTTTTTATTTTATGAGAGTGCCTTAGCTAAAATGTGATATCACAAATGCGATAAATGCCCCTTCAAAAATCAAGATCTGTTAAAGTTGCCCAGAGAAGTACTTGACCAATAGTAGTGCTATGGAGGTAGATGTAAAAAAGTTGTAAAATATTCAAAAAAATGTTCTACGTAGAAAGAAATGCATTCAACATATTTAGGCCTCAAGGATACAGACAAGGCATTTAGCTGAGAAAACACTGAAGGTAAACATGAAACTGTATTTGTTTATTGGTGAACTTCATAGTGTAACGTTAGAGCATTTTACAATCGCCACAAGTTTGTGTGTTCACTAAAGTTGAGCTTCAATGAAATGATACATGCATATTATTATTATTAATATTATTATTATTATTATTTAACTTAAGTCAGATAGAATTGGTGTAAACTGTCCTAATGGTGCAAATGAGCACAAAGCAAATTTTGATTCCATCTTGTTTTATTTGGGCAAATTTGACCAGGGAATTGTTTTTTGCAGTCTGTATTTATTGGCTTCAAACAGCCCGTTGATGTTTTGGTAGATGTAGCTCTTGCTGATTTTCTCCTTTTGTAACGTAATGTATTGCAAATAGATTATCAGCACATTTTAGGGTGTTGCTAAAACATAAGCAAAAACAATGCAGTGACTGCAAAGCAAGTGGAGCCATAAAGAGGAATTCTGTCCCAAGCCTGCTCCTCAAAATGGATTATTTTCTGGGTCTTTCTCTAAGCTTTGCATTTTTTGTTATGAAATACTGTATAGTTTCACCTTTTCAGACCTATAAAATGTATTCTAAACAGCTTGAGAGGGGAAATCACTTTTCACAGACATGCACCCTCTGACAGGCAGTCAAAGGTAGATTTACTCTCCATTAAGGGGTCACAAGTAAAAACCTTCCACAGCAAAAACAACAAATAAAAAGTGAATATACTGTATGTCGTCAAAACAAAGCAACAATTGACAAATGTTGAAACCATTTAAAGTATACACAGCTATGGTTTTGTCATTTATTTCATGTTTTACGATATATTTGCATTAAACTGTGGATTAAAATTGTGGTTGATGGACCCAAATGTTTATATCTTACCCTGATTAACACCTTTTATCAGGTTTTCCAATGGAAACTTTTTGTGCATCACATGGTTTTAAACAGTAACCATTTAAAGGAGCTTTTACTAAATATGTTTGGCTCTCTCATTGATTCTGGTTTGGATTCTTGATTTTGGTTCTGTATGTTTTTAGCAACAAACACACAGAACCAAACATGGTACACAGACAAGAAAAAAAGAAATATATTTGTGAGAAATTAGTCTTTTTCACAGAGGAAAGAACTTTTTTTTAAATAAAAGAACAAGGTCATAGACACTGATGTTTCATGAATATCACAGTATCTTTACACATTAATTTAAAGTCCCTCAGACAAATGAATTTTTTAATTGAATATTCTTGCAGAATAGATGGACTCAGCGGAGCTTTATCATTCACCGTCTCCTCCACTCTGTGTAATGAGTTTTGGTGATAGAGTGGATTCCAGATCGGCCAATTGAAAAACAGATGTGCAGCCATCAGATTCACACTCTGCAGCTATCCCATCTGTCCAAAAAAGGTGATCATATCTCTAACATGGATGTATTATAACCTAAAATAAGCACACACTGGCTTTAGAGCAGCTGTTTAATGTCACAACACAACTAAGAATACATTCTCATTACCTGCTAAAACAAGAAAGTTAAAGGAACTCGGAAGAGGAAAGAAATTGTCTGTAGGGAAAAAAGGAAATGAAGCTCATTTTGTGTTTGATTGTTCTTTTCTATGATGAGTAATGTACTTTAAAGAAAAATGGCTTCATTTCTGCAGATTTATTTCGGTTAGATGATTATGATAATCCTCCAGAGTTACCTCAACAAAATGTCTTCCACAATTTCTGCAAATTTAACTAAATTGTTTTGTATACTGGAAAATATGTAAATGTGATTTGTTACAGCTCATTTATGTTTGCAATACAACATCATTACATGCATCTTTTGAGCTTTGTAGGACACAATGCTTTATTTTCTTTAATTCCACTGTGTAAAACAACCCTTCTTTAATTCAGTGAGGAGTGAGGAGGTGAATGAATCCCAGAGACATGGAGTGAATGACTCACCCAAGACCTACACCAACTGACCTCTATACGCAAGTGGGGACACTGACCAAAATCAAACACTGTGACAAAATGAAGGTTAAACAGACCTCTTGAGAGACCCTTTCTGACCAAATAACTAAAATTCTTTCCTGAACTAAAAGCATTGCCAGCAATGTCCTTTGGGGTCATTTAAACCAGAGAAAGAACCAGACCACTCCACCCAAACATAGACAGAAACCTTCTTTTTTGGTTTCCTTATCTCCACAGACCACTGTCATGAACTCTAGCTCGCATTCCTGAGTAATACCTTACTGCTCCTCTTGTATTTTAGCCAAATCTGAATTTCATGTGAATTAAATTCTCATCATTATGTAAATCATACCATGCTGTTTATTATAAAATTAAAATAAGAATGATATGACTTTGATAACTGTGCAGTAATCTATTGATGAGATATTAAAATTTGATTTTATTAAATTTATCAACATGTGACAACATTGCCCCATGTTGACTGGTATATCTGAATCTGCTAACACTGAAATGCGCATGATTTCTACTTGCATTTAATACGTGTGCATGTAATAAGTGTTGGTCAAATTATATTTGGATAGAGAAATTCGACAAGAAGTCATATTGAATGAATAAAGTTACTGAAGTGATTGTAATGTTAAAGATACAATGTTTCAAGAATTTCAGGTTGAATGTCTTCTTTTACTATGAAATAATAGTCATGTTGAATTCATATTTAAAATTATGTTTCTGAAAGATTAATCTATTCACATAATTGTTGCTTTAACATCGCTATTTTACTTTTGAAGTTAGATCCGATCCACATGAAGTCTTACCTGAGCCTGAAAAAACAGTGAGTGTAGTCAGATTGAACTTTATTTGGCATTAAACTAAGATTACAAGAAGCACTGAAAGCATGAATCCAAAACTGGCTCACTCTGAAGAAGACAGTGACGCCCAGCCGGACCTCTGCTTGTCTGCCAAAACTAGACAGACACACGGACTGAAATAACTCACTGTCAGGCTCACCAGCTCGGCAACAGACTTTTTTCATAGCATCGCCTGGGAGCTCAGCCGACAACAAAGACTTTTCAAGGCTTGTTCTGAAACAAGACTCATCCACAGCACGGCCCAAGCTGGGCTGCACCAAGTAAACCTTGCTGCACAACTACAACTAACTCCAGCTTAACCCAACGCATCCCCGGACCTGCTGAGATGACATCAACTACAATGAAACTCTTCAACAGTAAGGCATAACATGGCTTTGTGATCGAGGGTTGATGTTGAATAATGTAAAATTAAGAAGATAATTTCTTTAGAGAAGTCGAGTTAGCTTTCCTTAGCATTCCCCGTTGCTATACGTTAGCCTCAAGTCACACACTTCCAGCAACTATTTCTAAATGATGGTGTTATTTCTATTATCATTTAAAGGCTTTATTACTCTTTTGCCTTATTATCTTATGCTTTATCATGCATCATTAAGATGTTTAGCTATTAATAAATGTCTTAATTTATCTTAAGAAGTCTTTGTGGTTTCCCTTGAGCACAGCAGACAGAGGTCACTGTTTAAAATAACTTATGGGTTTATGAGACTGATTAATTGATCAAATAGAGAATTGAATTCAAGGTTTAATGTTTCCTCTAGACATTAAAGATTTCCCTTCAAGGAGGTGGTGCCCAAATGAGGATTTTATATTAATTGAAGCAGATTAAACTCCTCTCAATATGGGCTTTAATTGATAATGAAAGAGTAGAGCTATCATTTAGGAAAAGCTGATTTGAATGCAGCTTGGTGAAAACAGAAATGTACTTTCCTCTCAAACCAAACTTTTGTGAGGAAAAGGTGCTGTTGGTGCCAATTACAATATATCACAGTTGGTAGTCCTTCACAACTAAAACAACATGACACTGAAAATCAATCACACAGCTTTTTAGCACTTAAGTTTCAAGCAAAATAACAAAGGTAAATTGTCCTCTGGTTTAAATTGTCATTTATTCAGCCAAGAAGTTGCATGAGACCCACTGTTCTGACTGTGTCTTCCTCGTGGAACTGTAATAGTGCTACAGTTGATTAGGACCAACACTTTATGCAATTAAACCTTGACAGCACAGACTGTTAGGTACGCCTACAGTACTTTGTTTTTTTCTGGAGGTTCAACAAGACTATGATTAACTGAAACTTTCTTGATCTTAAGTAATATTGTGTTTGTGAGGAATGATATAAATTGCTTATATAGCTGGTAAACAATTTCAATTACCCAATCTCCTTGCAACAACTTTACCTATTCTGCCACTGTGTCAACAAATGTTTGTGCTGAAGATTGTGTTTAATGTTATCATCACCAGACTAATATGCAGTTATTTTCTGGCCTCATGAAACTACCTTCAATCTTGTGAGCTCAATTTTCACACAACATTTTAAACACAACATGGGAGCTGGAAGCTGGACCAATTATTCAAAAAGTCCTCAAACTTAGATGACAGAATAGGTAGTGTCTTCAAAAAAGGCCCATATGATCCAAAAAACTACTCATATGAGCAGTTTTTGATAAGCTGCCTCTGGGGTTAAGGTCAAGTTAAGTTTAGGAAAGTTTAGGTTTGGTTGAGGACAATGTCACTGATAGTTAAAGGACGATCCCATGAACGTGGGTATTGTGGCTCTATGGTTCATACTAACTTTGCACTCACCGGCTCTGTTATAGACATTCAGGGAAATGAGGCCTTGCACAAAACAATGTATATCAACTACATAGTCACAGACCCAGAACCATGTAAAAGACCCAACCCTCCACCCCAGTCCTGTCAAATTACATGTATATACTTGTAATCTGCAACAGTAAATACCTTTTGGAAGAAATGTAATTCTGGCTGGATTACGTTTTTTATCAACAGTTACAAAATTTTCAGCATGTCACATTTTTCATTTGTTGTCACTATAATATCCACTCATGGCAACTAAAGCGTTTTTATGGTTATGTTTAGGCAACTCAAAGCACTTGGTTAAGGTTAGAGATTGCCTTGGATAATTAACTACATTGGCTCTCAATGTAATTACACACAACAATGTTCAGGAAGATACACATGGACATAACAAGGACAACAAAGCCAAACAAAGATAATGAAACATAAACACATCACTATTATGTACAAGCGAGTAGGTGGAAAAAAATAGATATATACATGTAGAAACAAGAAATGGAAAACAACATACAATGTCTACATACAAGTAAAAGAGTTTCTGTAGATTGTAAACAAGGATACAAGTAGTGTAAAGGAGTGTAAGAGTGTGAGGAATGCTGAATGAATATTGAATGGATAGTGACATAGATTACTTAAGTGGTTATGACAGTTGGAGATGTTTACTGTTGTGATATTTTCAGTAGCCTAAACCTAACCACACTCAGGAGGCAGGATGCAGGATACAGTCCCCAGTCTCCAGTGTCAGAGTCCTGTGCTTTGCACGCCCACCATCTACCCAGACCTCATTCCAAAATGTCACCAGTGAACATAAACCAGTCAGCTGTTACTGTACATTTCCTCCAAAACATTTTTGGCACAACTATCAAGTAGTATAAAAGTGAATATTTTAGGAGACACTAGTATTAATGTTTGAATAGATGAGCAATGCTTTTGTTTTTTTTTCCAGTGAACACTGTCTCCAATTACTTTACTGCAGGAAAAGCTTGAAATTATTAATGACTAAGCCTCAAAGTTCCTGTTCACTACTTCAGTTTTAATCAATGCAGATGTGAAATAAAAAAAAAATCTGTAATTCCATGGCCTTTCTGGAAATCAGTTTGGTGTATAATTTAGATTTTTTTTTTTTTACAGTTTCCAATTAATCCAGCATGGATTTCCAGTTTGAAAATTGGATACAAAGACTAGTGACATCAAGTAGTGCATGCATCCAGTCAAGTTTAGGAAGGACTCATGGTGATGTCTCAGCAAAGGAAAAGCACCAAGCACTTACCTTTTGAGCATTGCAAGCTCAGGCTTGTTATTTTCATAAGAACAACGGTAAGTCATTGTCTAATTAATACAGAATCTCTGTGGAATGGAGGGCTTTGTTTGTGCATACCTCCACATCTGCGTACAGTGCAGTGTATCAGTTTGTGTTAGAATGAATTTGTGCAGTTATCTGTTAATGAATGAATCAGCTGTCTTTTGGCTTCCGCTCCACTCCATTTTATCTGCAGTCACATCCAGTTGCGGTAATGCACTGAGACATGATCAGGCGCCGCACTCAGAAATTAGAGTTAAAGAAAAAGATGAAAATAGATTTCATGCCCGAGTAGTCAAGTGAATTCAGGATTATAATTTACAAGGCTCCTCTTTAATTCATAAACCTCAAATTCAATTAATTTTGCAAATACCATTCAGTAAATGCAATGTAATATTCTCCCAACTCATTAATACGACTGCAACTGTTCTTGTCAGGCTAGAGGGTGTACTATTTTCTATGGTGATACATACTTGATTACCAGGCCACCTTTGTTCCTTGACAGAACTTTAAAAAAGGGACCCAGCAGCTGGAAGCCAGTAGATCTGTCATGGTTGCAACCTTTTTGTAACTCATTTTGTATTCTTAAATCATGCATAGTTCTCTCATGCCTTATTCATCTCTCTGGCATTCTTACTAGCCATTCTCACATATGAATAGGTACTGTATGAAGAGGAGGTATTGATGTCCAACTGAGTAAATGATTCAGTTTCCCTTTCCTTTATAGATGAGCGGAGTGAATTGCGAGGAAGGTGTGATACACATTCATTGTAATAGTCGACAGAATCATTTCCAGTGTTTTCAAAGGCTAAACACAAAGGGAAATAATACCTGAAATTGTTGGTATTATTTATCCTTCTAAAGCATGGTTTTAAGTGCCAAGAACAAATGGAAAAGTGTCTGAAAGGATGTACACTGACCTTCCTGTTTTATGGTCCTGTGTTAATTTTTCATGGTGTGAAATGGCTCTCGAAGACAAAACAACATTTTTGTATTTACTATGCATGAGTAATTAGGCATTTTCTAGATGGCTCAGTGCGTGACTCAGCATTACTTTGTATGGCTGGCACGTCTTACAAAACAATAAAAGAACAAAGAGGATAACCGAAATGTCTCTTTTTATGCTTTTGCAAAAATGATGTGCCATTTTCAGAGCAGTGTCATTTAGTGCAGCTTACACACATTTATTTTCTTTTTTTAAAAAACAAAACATTTTAACACATGTTATTTTTTTTGCAAGTGAGGAGGTTTGTGGTGTCACATTTGATTTCCACCAATACTGAAGTAGGAAATGATGCTCTTTCTTTGGGTCTTCAGCTACAGAATCACAAGCTGAGGAGATTAAAAAGTAATTAATGTGATGGTATGTGATTTCCAAATCTACAAGCCAGTTTTAATTATGCTTCTATTGTGGATCTAACTCTGCTGTGTTGCACAGTGGTCAAGGACCACACGTCCAGGGACTGTTATTCTGCACTTTATTGAAGGCACCAACAATGGCATCAGCGTAACTTTCCTGGAATTATGTTAAGAGTGAAAAAGCATTCACAAGGTATCTCGTGCAGAAATTCTCTCTCTGCCTCTGCAAGAGCAAAGCCACAATGTCAAAAACGCTAATATGCAATCAAGAGTACATACAAGCATTGCAAGCTGCATGGAAGCCCTATTGAACTTTATGTATGCATAAACATAAAATTAAAAAAAAAATCTCTCTAATTTGGAAAAACATTGATACATTCATGTTACATTTGTTTAAAGTAACTGATATAAGAAGTAAAAACACAAAAAGTAAAAAAAGCTTAGAATTTGCATACGCTCCCAGGGAGAAGTCCATAACAAAAAGAGAAAGTAAAGCTAAGTGTAATTGAAACATATTCAGTCATAAAATAAGACACTCACTAAACTTCAAAACGAAACACATTCTCCTGTATATGAAAGTATACAAATTCAATATTAAAACATATTTACTCCCATAATAACAAAAAAAGGAGAATTAGGAACTCTCTTCTTAAGCCACATATAATTTTACAGGGAGTTAAAATATCCTGTATATAATTTCGCACAATAACACACACACTACAATACTTCCAAAAGCTGCAGTCTGTAGCAGGATTCTAAAAATATGCAATGCAATTTGGTATGGCATTCATTATATTGTTCCTTTTTTCTCATTTGCTGCTTCTTTATCAGTCCAGAGGTTTAAGTCTCAGACAAATGTAGTCATACAATGCATGTCTGTTATACTATGTGACTAGTATAGATATGCATTATTTGAATGCAAATTCCCTGACACAGTGAATGAAATTGGCTGAGGAAATAGAAAGAGCCAACGTAGCAGCAGAATTCCATGCCTCAGTACACTGTAAGGTGTCAAGAGACTGAGTTGGCAAAGCCCTGCTTTACATTCAAGGCTGAGTGGGGCCATTTCAACCAATGGTTATACACTTCATATTAGTTCAATGAAGTGAACAAGTCGAGATAAATGCCAAAAAAAAGAGGAAACTGCTAAGACAAGTTTTTTAAGTCACTACAAGCTGGCAGGAGTTTTGCAGCACTGTGGTATTGATTGAGTTGGTGTCTACACTTCAGCAGCCTCACTCAACTAAGATTATATGAACGATGATGGTGTGTTGTCCATTCCAAGGAAATTCTTCAGGATCTCTTATGAATGTTCCACTAGGCTCATGGCGAAAAGAAAAATTAAACAAGCAACTTCTTTGGTGACCAGTAGTTGCCTACCATTCTCTTGTCAGACTGGAAGAAGGTGGCTTATGTTGCTCTTAAAAGGATTAAGTGCTCCTGTTAAATGCCACAAGGAATAAAAACAAAACCAAACTTAATCCTACCCCTAACCTTCCTCACACCTCAATGGTCCAAACTTGTATGAAAACGTTATTCTTAGTTATTGAAAGGGTCCTCTAGTGTGTTATTGCAGTTGGACCACGATTTCAACTTGTGGAAAAGTGATGTTTCTACACATATGGTAAACTTATTGAATAACTATATTTTGGCCAAGCAATCTGTGCAACACATTTTATATAACAAACAAGGAGCCAACCATGACTGCAATATATTTGGGCATTCGCCATCTCTTTCCCCTCTAAATTCCTGTCATCTCTCTATTGTCACTGTCCAATAAAGGCATCAACACCAAAATAACACCAAATAATAATAATAATTAGGGAAAAAATCTCAAAAAAAACAACTGGGCAGGGGTAGATCAACATTTTCAAAGCCTACCAATGACACACTTAAAGCAGTGTAAAGATGATTAACCACGGTGTCAACAAGCCTGAGCCATTAAAAGAAAGCCTCAAAAATAGATGTCCACATCAAAATGCACTTAATACAATTAAAAGGGGTTAATTTTCACCGCAGTATACAGAATAAATAGAATATGGCACAAATGTACAAGAATAACCTCAAAAATGTACAAAGCTTTGAAATACTGCACTGGAAAGAACACAAGAATGACAAATAGATCAATAATCCAGTGAACATAAGAATAGCAGCTAAAATGGAAAATACTCACAAAACCTTGAATAATAGTTTGTTACACAAAACGTATGTTAGGGCCAAATTCCTACCAAATAATAACATGGGATACAGGTAAATCTATAATCTAATCTCAATAAGTTAGAAAGTTTAAGTTTACATAAATGGAGTTACAAAACTTGTTTTCTTTACCTTCTTTATCCCTGCCTTTATTCATGTTTCTCTTTCAGACTTCAACCTTGAGCACAATAATTGAAATGAAAACACACAAGCAAATATGAATTCAAACCTTTTCTATTTGCTGTCGCACACCAATAAAACAGCGCTGAAAAAACACAATAAGGCTTCTGTAAGGCAACAGCGGTAGCACAATCACAGAATGATGTAGCCATTATAAAAAGTCACATATTGTGTTTTATACTTGCTGTATTTTGGCTATCTGCTGTGAATGATGCAGAAAATATGCTTGAAGAAGGAGTTTTACAACACACAGCCAATTGCCTGTGCCACGTACCTAAAGTGAAGACAGAGCTGAGGACATGTTCAGGCCAACAGCAATACTGTCATGTTGGAGGTATTTATTAGATCACTCCAAAACCCACCCAGCATCCAGCTAAACAATTTGTTCCGGCTTATAGACTGTAATTTCTGCCATGTTGCTGTCATGGATAGTTGAAGATTGTGCAAGCACCTTTAGTGGAATGAAATCTGCAGCTGTAGATGCACTTCTAGGATGTTTTTATTCCTTCAAGTTAGATGTTTCAAGAAATGGAGCTTGAAATATAAGTTTAATTCGGACAGATCTCTTTATATGCCCTCATTAATCCATGTCTCTGCCCTACAGTGACCAATTAAGGCTTCTAGTGCTGAAGTATAAGGGTGATATGCGACTGTTGAATTTTTATCTCTCTTAAAGAAGAACATATGGAGGAAAAACGAATGGGTGTAATGCAGGATTTGCCTTTCTTGTATATAGTGATTAACTGTATAATGGGGAGTTTTGCTTGCTTTTGGTCTCCCTCTCATTATCTCTGTAAATGGGCTCTCTGTGTGATAATTAAATGCAGTTCTGCAGCGGAAAAATGCAAATGAATAGGATGAACAGAGCAACAAGTCTTGGTGGTTCCCCACAGACATGCCAAGCCAGGAAGTGATTCAGAGGCAACAAAGGAAACAGCCCCCATTGTGATACCAGGAGAAGAGCATTTAATATTTTGTGTCTGCTCTGTTGTTGAAGAACATAATGAACTACTTCACTTTGTTTTGTACAGTACATGGTGTCAATATCCCTGCACTTGTTAAGAACAAAATTAAGCAATGTTTTTCTACTGATTGGCTGAGTCTGAGTGTAACAATTAAAATGTGTGATTCCAAGAATGCTATACGTTGTACAGAGAGTGTTTGATATGTATAAATGTAACTCAGTGTTTGGGCCTAAGAGTTTTTAATCAGACCCATTTCTAGTGAAATGCTCATGCTGGGCATAGTAATGTAGGTAACTACTGCACCAATTTATGTTTCATATTTCCATAATAGCCAAGGTCAAAGTAATAAAATAAAAATACAGATGCCACAATGTGCATACAAATAATGGCAACCCATCATAGCAAATGCTTTCTGCGTTACACAAGCCCCCTGGAGGATTGCAACAAATTCATCTAGACAGCACAGCATATGAAGTATAAGACGGGCAGATTTTGACAGGTGATGTTTATCAAGTGAACATGTCAGTTAAAAAATAAAGCAAAGAAAATCTGATGTAGCTTATTTTGCTCTCAACTTCAATAACATGAACCTGATAATAATCTTGCTTTTAATCTGACAAGCATACATCAGTCATTTCTAGTTGACATTGTGGGTGCATGTAATGTGCTATTGTGTGTAGCTTTGTACTGTTTGTTATCGTACTGTTATATGTGTTAATTGTGACCTGCTGAAGGGACTGCAGATGAAAATTAGGTATAAGCTAACTCTGCTACAGTACATCAAATGGTAACATCTATGTTTAACATTGTACATGGCCTCAATAAATAAATAAAAAGAGACAATATTCCATCCAAAGTCGTGTTATTTGTACACAGCTTGAAGAAATCAGGCTGGATATTCAGTCTCCTTTTAGCAATGTTTTGGACTCCATCAACTCCTGAGAGAAACATCTGACTCTTTAACTGCTTAATGCTCCATCATGTTTACCAGCTAGTTGCTAACTCCTGTTGCAAACTGCTGTTTGCTTTTGGACAGGTAGTGCATAGTGGGTTTATCAGAGCTTTTTGCTGTATACAGCTGCCTGCATGTGGCTGAAAACAAGACAGATGAAAGCGGTGAGAATGAAATGAACTGTAAAATTGTAGGCTGAAAAACCAAAACAATGAGATAAAGAAACAGACTCTAAAACTGGAGGGATGGGAGGTGGGGTGAGGGGAAGTGGTAGTGCACCTCCCGCTCACATGAATATCTTCACCCTCCCCCCGGCCCTGACCAACTTCATGCCCCAGGCAAGATTTTCGCTGGTGGCCAATTGCAACACCGGTGTTCATACACTCACACAGAAACTGCATTGCTTTATGTCTTTGAGATTTTCTTTATTTTAGAAACAAAAACAAACCCCACAAACTAAAAACAGTATTAAAGAACCTGATGCTGCATCTCTGGGCTTGTCTGAGGTGGAGGGGATGGCAGCGCTTGATGCTGCATCGCTGGAAGGTGTCTGCAGGTGGTCCAGGATTTGCAGGGGTGGGATTAAAATATTTCAAAAGTGCATCCGAAGAGAGAGGATGAGTATATGTGACCACCGGGTGTTACATAAATTAATAAAAAAGCTGCTGATGGTGAAACCCAGGCGATAATAGTAACTAAGCCCCATTATAGCCCATAATATTCTAAACACAAACAGCAAGAGTAGACTGGGGGCAACTGTAACATCCCAAATTGCACCAGTCAGAACGAGACAGAGCCATGAAACTCATTATGCACATGGTCTGTGATGATCCCTCTCTGCCTGCCAAAGGACAAACTGATGAAGGGAAACCCTGTTTTTTTGTCTGTGTGATGCTGTTTCTGTTGCTTATTCATTAGAAATTGTTTTTATATTCATATAATTATGATTATTTATACTGTTTTAGTTAAACTGGAATGAATTGTTCAATGGATATTAAATTGTTTTAACTATATCTATAGTCTTGGGAGTTTATTGTGGTCCTTCGCATCTGTATGAAGCTATTATGTGTGTTGTTAAAATGGCCGGCCTCCATATGCTGTTACAATCGCCCCTGCATGTGGGGGCAGATGTAACATTTGACTCCTGATGTTTCAATCAATATTACGACTCTAACATTCCTTGTAAAAGCATTTGATGACTTTTAACAAGTAGAACACAGATACAAATTATCTATGTAAAAATGACATCCAAATAGTTCAAGAGGTTTTTCAGTAATGATATCAAAATCAAAAATAGCTCCAATTAAACCCGGTCTCCCCTACACCTAAAACTCACGCATAAGACATGTATTCAATGAGCACTTCTCCCACATGATGCACGCTGTTTGCTATACAAATAAGACTAATCAATAATGAAAATGCAAAGGCTTACAACAATTATTAATTTCAAAATGGGATGGAAAAAGAAAAACATTTTAATTGACCATCACATGCAGGGCTAATGTTTTGCTAACAAGACTAAAATGTCAATAAAAATGTATGCCTGGTTTCTGGATGCTGCAGTCAACCCAGTAAATAGGGTCTATTTAATAGGCTATGCTATATAGTTATGTTGTTGTGGGCTTTTCTGTAATATTTTGAAATAATTGTATTAAAATAGTATTAGCACCCCTGTGAATAGATTGCATCATTAGCATTCGTCTATTCTGCCTATGCCACAGGCCGGTTCTGAGCCTGTTGCTAGATTTAATGACTTTTCAGACTCTTTTAGGAACTTTTTTTTTTCAATAAAGCACCTAGCGACAAATCTAGCGACTTTTTGGACAAACCTTAGCTACTTTCCATAGAAGAGAATCACCGGTAATGCCCCATAAACTAGAGGCACATTCAGTTCACACAGCAACTGACATTGACGTGAATGAACAGCACATGTGCAAACAATGTTGCCAAGGACCAATCACTAATCTGTATAGTTTCCTCCTCCTTTGTTGTAATTTAAACAATTTAATTTGATCATTTTGACAGTTATCTCTGTCTTATCACTCATTATCACCCAAGGGTTTAGTTCATTCTCGTTTCTGAACTCTCTGAATTCAGATCAGGAGGCTGTGCACTGTGTGAGAGAAAAAAACAAGAAAGATATACTGTTGAGTCTAACTTTCTCTCTGAGTGATCGTTTTACATGTAAATATAGCCGAAATCACAGAGCAGCCGTTGTCTTTAAATTGTGTGTATGGTGATTTTGTTGGATTACGTTGCAGTTATAAAATCAGAATTTTAGCAGTGCAGAGCAGCAGCTTGGAAATAGCTTGGAGGTGACTGCTGGTTAACATATAGTCTTAATGGGCTGCATTTCAGTCACTATTTCATACTTGTCCCCAACAGAAACAGAAAAATATGTAAATGAGAACAGCTTTTTTGGGAATTCGGCTGTATTAAAATACAGTATATGGGAGCACAGAGAATAGAAGAGAAGCAATCAGATGTAAAGGACTGACACCATCTGACACTAGGCAGAATACAAATATGGCATGATAACATCACAAATATGCTTATTAGCGCTTGACTTCATCTAGCGACATTTAGCGACTTTTCAAGCAGGCTCAAGCTGATGAGCTTGGAGAAAATGAAGGGAAACAAAACAATAAACACCCTCAGTTCTGTTTGTCCTATGCATGGACTCACGCATTCACAGTAAAGGCTCACACTAATTACCTACAGTATAACACACGCTGCATGCACACCTTTCTTTACATTTCATCCACAAAACTATGCAAATTGGTCCTCATTATTTCAGCACAGCTGTATAAAATTGCAAGGACCTTTAGAGCTGGATACCAGATTATTTCCTCAAGTCCACTGCAGGCATAAAAGAAATGTTGGCAATAATAAATGATGAACGTGCAGCCTTCTGAAAGGTTCTTCTCTCTTCAATATTTCCCAAGAAAAACTAAAATCCCAAGTGAGGGCAGTGCGGTGGGTCGCAGGTAGGCAGTCTGTTGAGAAATGCAGCAAGTATTGGCTGGCTCTATATTATTTTGGGAAATATAAGCTTGCTTGCTCCATTGCATTTAAATTGCCTCCAACTCACCTGCGAATAGCATTCTCCAGGAGGGAATAACTGTTTATACTCGTGCCATATGTGTTGTTTTCTTTCCCTAGCTGTAACAAAAACAAATTTATATTGAGCACCATATAGTAGCCGTATTCTCTTTCCAGTGGAAGAACTATTACTTTGGTCAGGGGACGTATGACAAAGAAGATTAAAACCTTGTCACAGTGTCAAACATCAGTGAAACATCTGAAGATGAAAATATAAATCAAACGTCCCTACGGATTTGAATACCAAACACTCTGATCTCGCTACATGTGCCAGTTCTAGCAATTCACCTAAGGAGTGAAAAAAAAGACAATGTCGTGTCAGTGAGAGCAAAATATCTAAAGCCATCACGATGTGTGTGTCATAGACAGGAAAAGAAAACTCAGGACAAAACATGCCTCCCATATTGTATGTGTGATATTAGACACACTCATTTGACAAGACTATTCTGGTGTACACAAGATAAGTGTGAACTGTCTGTCTTATTTCTCTTCTCTTGTCCAGTCAGACTGAAACAAATGAAATACAATATGTATCCATAAATAAAGGAAGATAGGAAGGAACGAATATCTTGACAGCTACATAGGTTGAAAGCAGTGTTGGTCTGACACATCACTAATATGGATTGCAGTAAATTAAATAAATAGTTGTCTTTATTTACCTCAGTGGCAGAGATTTGGAACAGCCTTATATTAGAGACAGGTTTTTATTATTCCTCATTTTGCTTGTCCTCCATGTTAACCTGTTGTTTTCATAAATTCAGTATAATGTACATTTCTATAGCACACAGTCTTCAGTTTCTCCTCTGTAACAGCGATACTGTTTTCATTCTCTAATTAATTCCTACATGTATCTCTCCACTTTGCCTTTTTTCTCCATCAATCTTGACCGAGCTGGTGAAAATGAACACTTCCTGTAGATTTATCACAGTTAAGGTCTTAAAGCCTTCCCTTCATTGGCAGACCTTTATATGAGAAATTACTGTGCTTAAATCAATTTGATTTTCCCACTAACAGAGTCCTAATCATGTCAACACGTTATAGTTTTAAAAAATAGTGAAAATGGTGCCTTGAAGTGTTTTGGTCACACAAGTCAAACAAAAGCTATTATTTTTTTAAAGATCCCCCCTAGTCATGTTTTAAGACATAGAAAATACTCTCCTTGAAATAATAAATCATGTCTGAAAAGTTGAATTACCTTGTTAAAATGGCTTAGATATAATTCTACACCTTTGCCTTCATTTAGTATGTGTAGATCTATGAATATGAGCCCTACCTGCAAGACTCTACACCCAGGTCTGGAGCCGGTGCGCCTGAATCCCCATGCCCTACAAAATGCCCTCAACATTTATTAGGTCCTCCATGGGGCTATGCAGTAAGTAAAATAAAAATGCACATCTAGAGGGGTGCCAGATACGTAGGACAAAGGACTAGGCAAAGCTTTTAAAAAAGGAAGTCACACACAAATCTATAATGCAGATTGTTCAGTGTACAAAAATGTATTTATTAAAACTATAAATGTTCACAATAAATGCATACAATGTAAATAGGGCCAAAATACAGGTATTAAAAACACAATAAACAAATGTTTTTGTGGGCTATTTGTATTATAAAATTGAGGACATCACTGTAAAACCCAAACATTATGTTTTATGAATACACCGGGGAGCACTAAGCATAAAAACGAAAAATCTGGGGCAAAACCTCCCCCAAAACTATTCACTTATTTTCCATACTATTTACACAACTGTATGTGAAAACATCCATTTCCAGGCGCAGCAGGTATCTGGCCTACCACAGCTTTGAGAGCTGTTCATGGGGATACTTGGACCACAGTAACAGGTGAGTGATTCCATCCTGTGTTGTGGTTTGGGTCTGCCAGGAGTTCCCTGATGCACAGGGACAGTATGTTGGCTTCAGACCTCCTCTGGCCAACTGAAGCAGGACACAAAGCCAGCAACTGCCTCATCCTTCTCAGGCCTCTCGAACTGGACACGCAGGGGTTCTGGGATGGTCAGCTGGTCCAGCTCAGCGGTGAATTGCCCGGGGTCATTGAGCACCTCATTGAAGAGGATCTGGAGCAGGTTGTCCATGTAGCCTATTATGTAGGAGCTGAAATTTATTATTTTGTTACTCGGCCAGTTCAGCCAGAACCAATATTGAATCAGTTTTTGAGACCGTCCTTGATATACTGCAGTTTCAAAGTGGAAATGCTCAGCCATGGTGTTGACTGCTTAATTCACTCCTGATATATCTTGCAGCAAATGAAAAACACCACATGGCATGTTAACAAGGTTAAAAACTTGATTTTCATTGGAGGGGGTCTTACTTGGCATTTTGCCACTATAAGATAATTGACAGTAATGATAGATAAACATGTGAGAACAAGAGCGACGACGTGCAACAAGGGTTGCAACGAATAAGACCAGGAACGTTGCGATCAAATGGTATACGCCTCAGAGCACTAGATCATGGGGATGCACTGATATTTTTCAAAATTTAATTTAATATTGAACATCAATACTCATTCTTGATCTTGGAAAAGGTAGAAAAATTGTACAATACACTGATTCGACTTTTTCTCTCTCAATACCAAATTCCAGTATGATATTGACAAAGAAACTGTATTTTATGTGGGTTGGTGATGTCTGCTTGATACCTGATCAGCTTAATAAGGTCAGTATCTGCCAGTGCAGTTTTCATGACATGTTCTGAGGGGGAACTCCACCAATTTTACACATCATTCTGTTTGCAGGTGTTGAGGAGTAGTGCATGTGAAAAAAGTTGTATAAAGCCTTTCATAGCTTAAGAGGGAGCCATGCAGAGTCTGATAAATTACCTCTAGTGATGTCATTTGCTGCATCAATGGTTGGCGCTGAAGACTATAAGTTTGAAAATGAAAAAAAAAAACTGGGGGTGTGGAGTTAGAAAGAACTGAGGTCATCACATCTCAGTAGCCCCAGTATGAAGACAATGTATCTGGTTCTGCTACATGCATAGTTTGTCTTTTTTTTCCTCTTTTTTTGTCTTTACTGTCCATTCTGAGTAACATCATGTTGGGAGTGTGATGCCAAATTGGTGGAGTACTCTGAAAGTGTGGAACATTGGTCACATGATGACAGGTGATTGTATTAAAGGATGTATTGGGAGGGAGGGGGTCATAACTGCCATCTCTGTTCACCAATGGTCACTGGCATCGATTGTGACAATGAGCTTTGACCCCTTCCTAGTCCATGCTGTGACTGGTTGTGATCTGGTGTTCACACACAGCTGGTGAGTTCATTCAGTCTCTCATCCAGGGTTCTTGTCATTTCACCGATGTAGTGTTCCTTATACCTGTCACATGATATCACACGCTGCTCCTGTTTTTAGTTTGTGGAGAACTTAAGGTATTAAATTGTTTTGATTTAATAGCCTATTAATGGACTGCTGAATATTGTTTACTTTATATAGTAATATTTATAATGTGGTGTCAACTGTTGCCTAGCAATGGCTGCTGTAAGCAGGAGATAACAGACAAGTGCTGGGAGGACTGACAAGTGAAGGATTTTTGAATAAAGTAATGAAGCGAAGACTGTCAGAAGAGACCGTCTGTTTCTGAACAGTGGAGATACTCTCATTATTTTGAATTACCCTCACAGAAAGATGAGAATATTAGTGAGATACAAACTCAGGTCCAGGTCAGACAGAACTGTCCACTGCTGTCAACTTGACAAGCAATCTGCTGACTAAATAAGCCAACGAGACACTTTTTCAGTGTCCATCCATGTACTTTACATTTCGGGACTGATTTGTATGGATTTACAAACAAAACCTAAAATAATTTTTTAATGTGATCACTTTTACCAGGTAGTAATTAGTAAAACAATCTCTCATTGTTTTTTTTCTGAGTAACTCTCATCCCGGATTTTAAGACCAGTTAATCATTATCATAATAGGGGGGAAAAAATTCTTATCACAAGCTTTTAATAGCTGTTCTGGAGCTTTTCATCATATCACATCATTTTTATTAGCAGAGAGAGTGGAGAATGAACTTTGAACTTCAGCATTTAAGCCAAAAGGGACAATCCAAACACTTGTATGAACAAGCCTCACAGAAAAAGTAGGAGATATTTTGGATAAAAATACAAAAATTGTCTTGCGTGAAGCCTTGTGATCAGTTTAACCAGGAAATTGAGTAGCATTGTGTGAGTCCTCATTGGCTAAAAAGAGAATGGTGGGTTGATGTTCTCATAGTGCTTAGAAAGCTATGGTCTAAGGCCTTCATCTTTTTTATTTTCACAAAGGCCTGATAGTAAAAAAGAGTCGGAGGCTTTCAGGATATTAACCTCCACAACATTTATTCTTTTCAGTAAACTGAAAAGGAGAGCCTTCAACTGAAAAGTGGAGATGATGAAAAGAGGGAGCCATAAAGTCTGGGCAAAGCGGAAATATTCTCTTTGCAAAAAGAGAGTTTATAAAATATGGTCTTGATTATCAGAAACACCAACTGTACTATTCACATGGGAAAGGGGCTCCTAATATAACTGAACATAGTTTCATCCATGGATCACAAGTAAAAATGGGTTGAAAATACAGAATATGTTTGAAATGCTGCATGTAGCTCAGACTTAATTTAGTTTCAACATCCTGGTCTGCTAAATGTGGCTGTATAAGGACATGGCTGAAATGGAGTTGAAAGGGATGCAACTAACAATTATTTTCATTATTGATTTATCTGCTGTCTATTTTCTCGATCAATCAGTTGGTCTAGTTGGTGGTATAGTTGTCTCTTATTTTGTTCTGCCATTCTGCCCCAGAGCCTGCAAATGCCCCGTCAGATTGTTGTGTGCATCAGCAACCACCAGGTGGCATGAAGCTGCGCTGTCATCCTGTTAAAATAGTGTGTCGATAGATTCTCTCTCTCTCTCGTCTCTCTTTTTTTTTGTTATCACACTCAGTGGTTGTGTGTTTACTTTGAATTTGTTTAAAATGGTTTCTGAAGCATTTTGGGATTACTGTCTTACAAGTCATATTTTGGCAACTCTACAAGTATTTGCTACCAAAAAAAGAAAAAAAAAGAATTAGCTGTGAGAGTCTGAATCTGAACCGAAAGGTCTAAAAAAATAACGTGATTCTCTTCTCTCACTTAATCTCATTGTACAAAACATCGCAAAGAAGAGAGCAAGATAAACACTAATCGGACTTAACGTGCCTGAATATTCACATCATTTCTCAGATTCTTTCACCTATGCAGCCTTTGTTCTCTCTCTTGTCAATGTTTGCACATGTTTAATAATTATTACAATATGATTAAAGGGAACATATCATATTTCCAGGTCTATTTTTTCATTCTGGGGCTCTGCTGGAATATCTTTTCACAGTTTTCAAACTCCTTATTTAATTTATACCTTCATGCAGCCCCTCAGTTCAACCTCCTTCTGAAACAGGCCATTTTAGCTCCTGTGTCTTTAAGGCCTCCCTCCCGATGAGCCCACTCTGTTCTGATTAGTTAGCTTCCAGAAGCTGTGTTTTGGCTAACTTTTGGTGGTTCTTGAGGCTACGTAAACAAACAATAGTAGTTGGATTCTACTTCTTTTTCTTGTTCTTTACTCGAAATGTCAACTTAACAAATACATCCGTACATGTTCAAGCCTGAATCCAATACTAAATATGTGAGTGGACAACATGAACAACCCATGGAACAACCTTAACAACAAAGTCTATGGAACAGACGGCCGTTTGTGGCCATTTGTGAACAATCTGATGTCATCCTGAGGAGGAAGGTAGAGGTAACTTTGCAAATGAAGCATTTAGAGCAGGCTGAAGCCCTTTCAACATGCAGGGAGCATTTTTACATATGCTCACTAAGGTTGGTTACTGTTCACATTTGAACCGATATTGGCACTTGTACCTGGAATTTGGTACTAGTGCCAAACGGTACCTTTTTTTCGTACTTTACCTTGTCTGTAATAACAAAAATGTAATATAAGTTGTAAAAAATGAGTCCAAACTTCTTACTTTCAACACTAACACTTATTTATTTAGAACAATTTGTTTTGTAAGGTAAAATAAACAATAATAATAATAAAGAAAGTAAAATAAGTTGTTCAGGCTACCTGTCGGAGATGTACTGTTTGCTGAAAATGGTGAAAAGAACCTGTTGTCTTCACTGAACATCTCACAGTGGCTGTTTCTGCTTATACTGTTTTGTTGCAGTATCTGCTGAACAAATAGCTCCAAATATCTCCAGATCTTGTTGTGTTGACTTGTTTTTATTACTTTTATTACTTGTTTTTAATAGCACCACTAATGAAGCTCTGCTAGCTCAGTGATAAATACATTTAATTTCCTATAAGTTCTTAAGTTCACAATAAAAGCCTTCTGTTAGTTTGTCATAGGGAAGCTTTTAACATGAAGCAGAAGCAGTAGGAAATGTTTTCATCAGTAGTAACTTAACATGGCTCAGGTACGGCTGAAAGCGATCAGGAAACAGTAAAATAAGGCTGATACCTGAAAATACAAACAGGAACACAGGAGAGAAATTTCAGGCGCACCGGTGTCAGTAAACTAGGAAGGATTCTTGGAAAGGCTCAAAAGGAATCTTATCAATATTTATTTGAATTCACAACACAACCCACCCACTAAGGTACCGAGATTTGGCACCAATTGATCTAACGTGAATAGGTACTTGGTAGTACTGATGTAATTCAGTTGGTACCGTTAAAAGTATCAAATTTGGTACCCAACCCTAACATTCACCTCAAGTTGTGGAACTTTGACCATGTTTAACATAGACATCCAACATCATAACAGAATAAAAATAAAAGGAAATCACAAAAAGCATGATATGTCCCCTTTAAGTGTCTCCCCTTGTAACACTTACTTTTCTGCATTCATGCAGCATGGTACAAAGTGCCTCATGGTGCCAAGATGGCAGAATAAAATGAAAGATGATTGTATTTCAGTAGAATGTGTTATGTGATAGGCAGTTATTTATCATTTATCATCTGAATGACACACATTAAAAGGTCAGTCCCGTAAACGTGTGTATGTGTGTGTGTGTGTGAGATGTAGTAATTGAATCATCCTGATTTTTTTTCTTTTGACAAACAGCAGCCCATGCAGCTGCAGGCAGAATCCCAGAGGGTAAACAGAGGCAAGCTTTGTATGTACAAGCTCAAGACACCAAATTATGACATGTTGTTTTAGTTACAGCATGATAGTGTCAGGCTAGCATTTTCTTATATGATTAATATTGATGTGACATTCATAATCTGGATGTTATTTCATCAGATGTCACTCACAGGTAAGACTGTGCAGTGGAGGCACATGCCCCTCGGGGCTACAGGTCAGATCTCTGAATCACTCTGAAGGTAGTTGGTGAGTATAATGTATTATTCAGTTATTATGTTTTTTTTAAAGACACAGCACAGCTCTCTCTAATATGTATGAGGTATGAGGAATAAATCCACTGTTTATGCATGAAGTGCACCTTGAACCAGGAAAGTAGAATTCACAAGGGTAACAAGCTTGATTTCCCCCTCCACTCAAAATGTTTTTGCTTATTGTTGCTTCACTTGGATGTTTGACACTGTTTCACTGTGCAGAATGATGTATGTGCAGAATTTGATAGTAGAAAGTTTCACATTCATCTGCTGAAAGTGGAAAGTTTCTCTGTGCTGAGTTTCAGGTATCTTTGTACGAGCATGATTTTGCAACATCACAACTAGTTCGGAGCCAATCATGGTCCGGTATGAAAAGCTGAAGTCATGATGTCACATCCAGGCTAGCCTCTGTTCCACCTGCTTCTGTAACACAATACAATCTCTCATTCAGTGTTTCTTTCACTGATCTTTCTGAAAAAATGAAGCTATTCTGGAGTTTACTTTCCATATTCTAAGACAACTCGGCTCCACTACAGCTACTTGCTATCAGAAGTTGAAACATTTGTGATTTTAACGAAGTTAAATGATTACTTTTTGAGCACTGACAAAACTACAGTCCCCATGAGAAAACTACAAGCATGAGTACATCCGTTATCATAATTTGGTTTTGTCCATATCCATAAAACTCCCCAACACTTTCTTCTGAAGTCATTTTTCTGTCTTCTGTCTTTCTAGTTGTGAACTCTGCTGCGTTAAGACTTGTATAGGGTTGGCTCCTCTCTGTCCTGCTGTTATTACAGAGATGTCTGAACTAACCACAGACACTCAACTCACTCATGGACATTCCTCCTCTGTTGAGCCTTGATGTCTGGGGCTTATGGGAAATGGGCTTTTTCAAAAAACTAACGTGAACATTTTAAGCAAAGAAAAGCTCTGTTCCAAGGCTGGAGTTTTTGTTATGCGTTACACATGTCAAAGAGATTTTGAAGTGTGTTTTCTAACTAACCCATAAGTTTCAGTTTCACTTTGGCTCTCTATGCAACTTACTACAGCTGCAGTGATTAACGGATTAATCGATTACTTGAATGAAAGAAAATCAGTAACTAGTTAGATAATGGATTAATTCTCATTTTTCAAGCAAAAATGCCAGCCTTGCTCTGTTTCCAGCTTTTGAAATATGACAATTTGTGTTTTTTCTTTGTCATATATGAAAGTAAATTGAATATCTTACTGTTAGTCAGACACAACAAGCAGAGTGAAAGCATTACCGTGCGCTTTGAGAAATTTTGAAGGCCATTTTTTTTATTATTTTGTAAGATTTCATTGATATATGATTCATTGATTAATTGCAATAATTGGCAGATTAATTGATAATTAAAATAGAGCTGCAACAATTAGTTGATTATTCAATTAGCTGATCAACAGAAAATTAATTGCCAACTATTTTGATAATCAATTAATTTTTAAGAAAAAATGCCTGAATTCTCCTCCTTCAGCTTCTAAAATGTGAATATTTCCTGGTTTCTTCTTCCTCTGTGATTGTAAGCTGAATATCTTTGGGTTGTTGACTGTTGGTCAAGACAAAACAAGACATTTTAGATTGCATTTTGGGTTTTGGCAAACTGTGATCAACATTTTTTGACATTTTAAACCCCTAATTGATTCATCGAGAAAAAAAATCAACAGATTAATCAATGATGAAAATAGTCGTTAGCTGCATAAGTGTAATGTGGAAGCTTGAAGCCTCCAGTGCATATATGCTTATCTGTGAAGTGGGAGACATCTTGAGTTCAGAAGTTTTAAACTTTTTAAATGAAAAATATTTCATTTCAAAGAAAAAAATCTATATTCATAGATTCTGGCTTTTTCAAAGAGGCCGAAGCAGTAGATATTATTTTAAATATTTTAATGAGGTGATTGAACTTTTTCTTGTGGAAAAACCATATAAGACACAAATTATTATTCAAAGCAGAGTATTTTTATATATCGTGTCCAGAGGGTGTCTTTAACATTACAGTAATTTACAAAGTTTGATGATTTATTGAACCTGTACGTGTTAGAACATACTGTATAATTAAAAAAACACACTTGGATGCCAGTGAGAGAATATGCATTCTTGTCTTCATTACATTGCTTCACTTCATTGCTGTGAAATATCCCTTCTGCTGCGGCTCAGTTTTTGCCCAGTAGCAGTACTATATTCCTCCTGGCATCTTGCCCAGAATAAGAGGTTGTTTACATGCAATCATGCCATTTCATAATGAAGCCTCACTGCATTTGATCCGGCTGAAGCTCTTGATGCTGTTGATGACTGGTTTTATGAGAAAATATCAATGAGAAGTGACCTCACCTGTCTCAACAGATTTGACTAGCTTACCTTGTCCATCAGCGAATAGACATAACAACATTTCTTTGCAAACTTTTCCAATACAAATAAAAGGAGTGGATGGACTTTGTATTCATAAGTCTTAGTATTGACCATTGGCTGTATATATATATATATATATATATAAGGACATCATGACAGCTCCCCAAAAGTGAAGCCCAAATATCTTGATGAACCCCTGGTGGCTGGCTGCAGTATTGGTCATAAGTCCCGCCCCCTCCATGTTAGCGGATGGAACATGAGCCAAACCAAAAAATTAAAATACACATTAAATACATTTTTCCCAGAGATGGCTTCTGTCAGTTCTTATCACACTGATGTTTGTCCAAGTGTTCTTATTTTTCTGATAAGTTTGTTTTTAATTCATTATTTGACGTTATAAGAAGGGGGTGTGACATCATGATTGACAGCTGGGACAGCCGCTCTCAAACCTCTGTCAGGCTGAGGGGGTATGTCCTGCGAGCTGTCCTCCGCCACATAACTCTACTGCTCATACTCTCCCAGAAAAGAGATATTTTGGCTTTACTTTTGCATAGCGGCAGGAAGTGGAGACACGTCATCCATATTTATAGACAGTCAATGGTATTGACCTTGATTATCCTCTAGTTTTTTCTAATTTCTTCTGGCTGAGATTGCCTTATGTCTGATTATAGGTGATTGCCTCATTAAAATCTTGAATGTTTTGATCCGTGGGCCACATGAAGACAGTTTTTATATCAAGATCACAACAAAATTATATTGTTTTGGGATAGAACAAAGATATATATAAACACCACAATAAATCATAAAGCATGCCTGTCACCAGTTCTCCAATTTCATCTCAGAACATGCTAAACATAGCAGCATAATTAACATGAACTCCCACTATCATGTAATAAACCCATGGCTGTTCATTAATTAGATACAACAGAATAAACTCATAACTGTATATATTAACACCTGGATCTTAATAGAATGTTTAAATAAAGTGTTCCAGGTATACAGACAACACAAAGTAAGAGGATCAATAACTCAAAGGTGGTAAAATACCACAAAGTATCAGTCATGTCCTGTACTTAAAGCCTCTGTGTGTAGGATTATAAGATGTAATTTCTTTTAGTGTTATTTGGCGGTAGTATCAATAATGAAACTGTGACTGACATCACATCAAACAAAAACATATTTTCTTACTTACCACCAAGCTATTCAGATAGTGTTGTTCATATTTGCCTCCTACATTTGAGGGGAATATATTGTAGTTTTTTGTATAGTTTAAAATACATTATCTGACAGCTAGTAACTCTTTTTACATACAACATACACTTACTGAGCACTTTATTAGGAACACCTGTGCAATCGAATGCAATCCAATACAACAGCTCTGCCATAAAACTGATAACTGAATAACTGATTTTCAATTGAATGAATAGAAAAGGGGTCACTATTTTTAGTCTCTTACTCCAGTTCACTGTGTGCCAAACCACTTTGTGTCTTTAGTCCACTGAAATGCAATATGAAACATAATTAGCATTTAAGGGTATATAATCTTGATTTCATTTGAAAAACTTAACTGCATTAATTTGAAAGCATCTTACAGTATTCTGCTCACCAACCTCACTGGTTAAATGTTTTTTGCAAAAACAGAAGTTGGTGTGTTCACTCTGGATAAGGGGAGGCTGATTGCTCTGCTGTGTTGTTATTAACGTTATGTTTACAGCAGTGGAGAGCAGCCTCCCTGCTGCACTGATAGCTCCAGGGAAAGCCATCATTGTCCAAGACGCTGAATGGGTGCAGGGTTTTTGTGGTGAAACAGACTGAGCACCAAGTTATTTTCTTCACCTCAAAGTTGATTTAAGTTGTGCTGCGGTGTGTGTCGGTCAGCCTGATGTGCCCAAATGCTTGCCCTCTTTAAATTAACTACCAGATAACTCTAGTGTGTATGTGGTGTAGAGGTGTCGACTGTCTGGGTGCTGCGTTGGGTTCGGCCTTTCTCTTTCTATCAATGTAACATTATTAACTAATGTTTAAAATAGATTTTTGACATTGTGAATCAATTCAGAATCATAGAAGATAAGAATTGCAATGTTAAGGTGAATTTTTTCATCCACCCCTAATATTGTGCCATACAAATAAACTTCAGCTTCAACTTTTTCCAACCAACACTTACCATTATCTGCATCAGCTGAATGCTCTTTGAGTGGTTGTTTGGTCCTGAAGCATTTTACCAAAGACCTATGGAGCCCTTGAAGTTCAAAAAAGGCCTTTTTTTACAAGAACTTGTTCACACAAGAAAAAAAAAAAAAAAAAAAAAAAAAAAATTATATTGGGAGCTTGGACTCAGTCAGTGCTTTTGGTATGATTACGGATAGACTACCAAGCTAACATAGCATCCTTAAAAGGGACTGGTACACTAATACAGGTTGCTATGTCTTTATCATTATGGGAAACATAAGCTACCAAGTAAGTCTTGTTTTCTTAGTATCACATCTCTTTAGCTTCATTCCTTCAACTGGAACAGAAGGAAATAATTCTGACAAATGTCCAGGCCACTTAAAGAACGGTGAATGTACAGACAGATGGATACAGTAAATAGTAACAAAGCCGAGTTCCAGTGAGTCTCCTCATTCAGTTCTGCAGTCTCACTCTTCAGTTGAGAGCTATACATGTCGGAAGAGTCCCTCTCGGGCTAAAACCACAGGACTTTTTCTTCTCTGTGCACTCAGACTTCCTCTCTTAACAGCTGGCTCTTTGGCTAAGAGCTGTCAAGCTGGAGAGAGCTGTGTGATGTTTCCTCCTGGCAGTGATAGAGCTGCTCTCTAGTATGGTTTCCCCTGGTGCAGGATGCGTCACGCTGTGTTTGGCAACCCAGGAGACGGGCATCACATCTGGTCCTCTGCTCGGCAGCGGCAGGCAGTGAGAAGTAAATTCTCCTAATGACGACTGGCTGGCCAACTGCCCGATCTGCCAGAGCCTGGATGTAAAGCTGGCCTCCTGCTCTAGTGGAGAGAGAAACCTTCCATGTTTTGTGAAACGGTGAACACATTTCAGGGTTTTTATATTCGGTGCCTGAATTGAAATGAAGAAGGCAAAACAGAATGTGTTGCTGCTCGTTTCACTGCATTGTCTTACATTTCACCCTTTGTGACTCCAAGGTCACAAAACTACTGTGATCTGAAAGCTGTTGTACCAGATGGACTGCCAGCCAGATAAATCATAGATGCTAAAAATCCATATTGGATTCTCTTAATGATTGATACAAGAAATTAGGGATTTTACAAAAGTATACAGATATTCTCTTTTAAGTCAAAGTAAAACTAAAATTCATTGAAGTTGGCAAGTCTCCTAATAACGCTGTCTCTTAAATGTCAGTCAAACACCCAGAGACACAAAATAGTTGCACTATCATTATAGTTTATATTTCTTTACACAAAAAGGGAGAATTTAAATTTCAGTTTGACTTTAAAGGGGACATATGCTTTTTGTGATTTTGTTATTTTTATACTGTTGCGATTTCAGATGTTAAACATGGTCAAAGGTCCAAAACTTGAGGTGAACGTACATAGAATGGTCCCTGAAAGTCAAAATCCAGGGCTTCAGCCTCCCCTGAACACTTTGTTTGAAAAGTTACCTCTATTTCCTCCTCATAATGATGTCAAATTTGCGCATGCCCACAAACTTCTGACCGTTCTGTAGCTTTTGTTGCTAAGGTTGTTGCTAAGGTTGCTCCATGGGTTATTCGTGTTGTCCACTGTAGGAGAACAGCCTGCTTGTTTTTGAATCCAACTCGATCAAAACCTCTCTGTAATTTCAAAGAAAGAGGTGAGTGCTGACAACAAGAAGGTGAGTGTCTCACTCAGATGAACTGACCTTTCTAACTCCCCCAGTGGGGACTAAATGACCTTTGGGTCACTTTGACCGGAGAAAAGACAAGACAACCCCAACAATTAATGGACAGAGACTTCCTTTTTGGGCCTTCTTTATCTCCAGAGACTGTCGTAAATCTGAAGTGCATTCCTTAGTGACTTCTCACTGGTAAAGCTATTTTAGCCAAATCTGAATTTAATGTGAATTACGTATCTAAAAATTATTTATACCAGATAATGTTGCTCAGTGTAAGTTTCCCTTAAGAATATTCTAACTTCGGTATCTGTGTAATATTAATTGACTGACTTAATAAGATCTAGTTTTATTTCATTTCCCACCACACAACAACACTGCCATCTAATGACTGGGATGGCAAAGGTTTTTAACACTACAGAGTATGAGTGGCATTCACATGATATGTTTCAAAATCACCTAAACTGTTGCTTTAACCTTTGAGCATTTTCTACATATTATATGTATATATTTATATTTTTGATAATGTTAGAGGCATGTTTGCAGAAATGTCCTGTTGAATTCATGTTTGAATTCTTTGAGAACTTTGGCATGAAACACTTTTCAACATGCCCCAAACTCTAGAAACTGATAAAAAAAAAGGAGCCTCAGGAGATCTCCCCAGTCTGGATCCTCACCTCTGAGCTCAGAAACTTTGTTCAAGTTTATCTTAAGTTTGTTCGATGTCTTCTTTATTATTCTTCTTCACCTAAAGTATGCGTGCATTTTATTTTAATTTAACTTTTTCAGTTTTCTTTTTGTCTTTATAGCTTTTAAACATTAAGCTTTAACGTTGAAGATTACTGTTTTGTTCATCTTTGTAGGTTTTTCTCCAGCCTAACTAAAGGAGTAATGTTAGAGTAGCCAGCATTCTATCTGACTGCAACCGAGAATCACTAGAAATCACAAGAAGCCAACAAAAGAACGCAATTAATTGCTGGTCACATCGCTCCAAAGAAGATGGCGATGCCTGAGCTACCCTCCTGCCCGTCTGCTGCCCTAGCAGGACGGCCAAACTAACTACCGGCTATCAGTTCATTCTGCTTGGAGGCTGTTTTCCTTATGTTGCCTGGGAGCTAAGCTGACAGCAAAGATCTTTCACAGCAGTCTGTCCGTCATCCACAAAGACTCATTCACAGCTTGGGCCTGCTCCGTGCTGCACCGCTGCCCACGCCTGCAGAACCGCAGCTAACTACAAACTCAAGCGAGACAACATCTCTGCCGCAACAAATCTTCAACACAGTAGCCATAACAAAGCTTTGCGATCAATGCTGATGTCGAGTAACTGTTAAATTAAGAAATCAGAAATTACTATCTTAGATAAGCTAAAGCCCTAGCATCCCTCCTATTGCTTTAACTTGAAGTACACTATCGCCAATGAGTTAGGATTTGATTACCATTTAGATCTTGTTATTAAGTTTGTTTTATTATTTCCTTTATTATGTATGCTTACGTCACTTAGTTGATAAATGTATCCTTGTATTATTAAGGAGCTATCCATTTGTGACCTTTGAATGGTGTCCCAATGAGTTGAAATAATAAATAGAGTAGATAATCCTACACCACTTGCATATTTCGGATAGCATTCAAGCTCAAACATGTACGAATGTATTTGAGAAGTTTCCCTTTCGAGTATAGGATGGGGAAAAGACGTGAAATACTATCGTTTGTTGACGCAGCCTTCTGAGCAGCTGTGACGCAGCTTCCTGAGGCTTTTTAGACAGAGGCTGAACTGAGGGGCTGCATAAAGGGTCATTATAAGATAAATGAGTTTTTAAAACTGTAAATCATGCAAAGATATTCCAGTAGAATGTAAATACATAAATACATCCCCGGAATATAAATACAGACCCGGAAATGTGCATAATACATCCCCTTTAAAATGATTTAAACCTACACTGCAGAACCTTTGTCTCCCCCTTCTGGCAGTGAGAGTAATTACACAAACACTGTCTACATCATCACCACAGACCCTGACATTTTTTTACGTGAGCCAGTCCCCGCCCTGGCAACGCAACACGGTTGGGGCGCACTTAGAACAGTCCATATCGGTCAACAGTCACAAACCAATCATTGCTGGTTGATGTAAAATGCATCACTACCAGTGCACCAGCGCGGGAATGTCACCCCAGATACCAGATTTAAAACTCTGGTATACTGCAAAATACAGAGAGATTAACCCGTTGGTGATAGGCTTAATCAGCATTGTGTGAACTTTTTTGACAAGGGCTTGAATGGAACGGACATTCATTTGTATGTAAAAGTCCTGCACTGCAGCTTTAAGAAAGGCTTTTCTGGAAAAATGTCTGTTGATTCGTAAAACATGATTTTTTTTTTTCCTGCAACAGCAGAAAAAAGTTTGATAATTTGCATGAACAATATTCCCCCATGGCTGAATAAACAAAGAGTTTCACTGAGATTTTCTGAGGTTAAATGTTTCTCAAACATCAAAGATGTTGCCTAAAAACATTCAAACAAATCCTTACTAGTATACTAACACACAGACAGCTAACATATATCAACCTTATTTTCCACAAACATCTCAGCTGGATATCACTAACAGTGAGCTGCTGTAGTCAGACATCTGCAGTGATGAGATACAGAAAAAAGTACAAAAGAAGCAGTCATGTATCTACAGAGACCTTGGATGATGCTGCAGAACTTGCTTAGAGAAATGTGATGGCCATTTCATGCCTTTTAAGGATTCAAGAACCACACCCCTGTTCCAGTTTAATTGCTTGGGGAAAAAAGTTGAGGTGGAACTGCAGGGACTAACTTACAGACTGTTCTGTTCAAAGGCTCCATGTTCAAAGGAGTCTGGACTGTTGTTAGGCAGAAGGAAATTACAGTTTTAATTTTAGGTTGTCGTGGTCCTTAAATGTCTCTAAACTCTGTGGTTAAACTCCAAAGATATATAGCGAGAAAACATACAGTGTTGTATAGAGACGTGATGAAACAGTCATGAAAGTAAAATGAGCTCCAACTTTATATTACTGCCCAATTAGTTCTTCTCAGCATTTGGCTTTGGGGGTTTAGGGCGCTTTTGTGAGATTGTCATAGACGTTTTGCATGAATATATACAACTCATGAAAGAATATATTGCATTATGGCTGAGGATCGTTTGAAATTCCTCGACATCAGTGCCAACACGATTCCTGAGTTTCTGAGCAGGAACCAAAACATTTTCTTTTGCGATAACCCCTCTTGAGGATTATAAACATGCTTTTCTATGCAAGTAAATATGTTCATTCTATTTAGCAACCATCAGGCTATAACAGCATACAGTAATACTATTTACAATTATCAAAATGAAAGTTTAAGTGCGTGTGAATGTTTGATAAAAGGAAAACCTGTGGGTTTAACTTCGAGTCCTTTTTCCTGCCTTCCCTCTGCTGCCCTTTCACCGCACACTGAACAGCAAAATGACAGACAAGGAGCATGTTAAGCGGAGGTGGTGGCTCCTGTCATGGTCAACCTGGGTGCTATCAGAACAGGATCAGTCAACTGTGTCTGGATGACAGGACTCTGCCTGTGTGCTCGTCACTGCTGAGTGTCCACAGGCGTCCTTCGGTCTCGGTGTCATGACAGCCAGCTCAGCAGGACAATAGGACAACTAAAGGGGAAGAGGTGTCTGCTGTCAGCATCTTAAACCACACATCTTGGTCAGCTGCCATCACCATATGTTCAAACCTTTTCATGTGAAAATCACTTCCAAAATTGATATAAATATGAGAACAATAAAAATCTGCATCTGAAGTTCATTGTTGAGCATAGTCTGCATCATCCAGCATGTTAAAATGCTATTGGATAAGATTTACCCAAATGACCTTTAAAAAGTTCTGTTATTTGCAAAGACTGACGCCCAGATCCCTGAGCTCCCTGAAAGACTGCTAAACACTGGCTTAATGACCAAAACCCCTAAAGCTCCCATCTGATAAAGGGAGCCAAAACAGAGAGGAAGTCCAGAGAAAGAGACAGAGATAGTTTAAAAATTTTACTCTGTACTAATGAGTAACTTTATTAACTTCATTTCTCCATTAAGAAATAAAGTAATATAGAAAAATAGTGCTGAATTTATTCTTTGAGTAATCAATTACTGTAGATGATCAATTGAAAATGAACTGACAACAACTGAGGTTAAAGTGCTGATGTTCACTTTCATGGTCTGCAGTGAGATCCATAATTCTGATTATTGAAAGGTGTTGTCTTAATGGGTTTGAAGGAAGTAAATGTTTGGATTTTTTGCTTGATAAATGACGTTTAAGTTATTTTCAAAATTCCAAACACTTGCTGGTTCTAACTTCTCAAATGTGAAGATTTTCTGCTTTTTAAAGCCACACTAGCAAAGAATTAGATATACTATTTATACACAATACTCCTAACTCTCTAATAGGCCACATTAATGAAATTGCAATATTTTAATTATTTCCACATGGCAGCCGTTATTTGTTGCATGCTTTGTGAATGTTCAGCAGGAGAAGTGTCTGTTTTAGCTGAGTTTTTAACCGTGCTATCGGCATGGCTCTAAGGATGGCAATGTCTGTCAGTCGGTTCACTACTTTTGTCTAAACTGATATATCTCTAGGGCTGCAACTAACCATTATTCATTATCCATTAATCTGCTGATTATTTTCTCATGTAGTTGTTTGGTCCATAAAATGATGAAAAAATGTTAATCACTGTTTCCCAAAACCCAAGATGACGTCCTAAAATGTCTTTTTTTGTCCCAACCAACAATCCACAACCCAAATATATTCAGTTTAATATCACAGAGGACTAAAGAAACCAGAAAATATTCACATTTATGTAGCTGGAATAAAAGAAAAGAAATGTTTTAATCGATTAATTGTAGCAGCTCTATATATCTCAACAACTATTGGATGCCATGAAATTTAGTACAGACATTCATGGTTCCCTGAGTATGAATCCTAATTACTTTTTGTCTTTTTATTTGTGCAATACTTTGAAATACCTGCAAAACTAATGACAATCCCATCTCCCTCAACTGAACTTTGTGTTAAGTGTTAATTATCAATTGTTAGCATGGTAACAGGCTGAACTAAGATAGTAACCTGGTAAACAGATCTGCTAAACATCAATATATTAGCATTGCACTCTAGAGCGTGTTAGCATGCTGATGTCAGCATTTAGTACAAACTCACAGAGCAGCTAGCATGGCTGTAGAGTCTTGTTATTACTAAACAGTTAATTGTTCATCTGATTGATCAGTAATGAAAATAATCACCCTACAGAAGAGCAACATTAAGGCATCCTGTGATGTATCCAGAGTGTATCTTTGTTAGTGTCATTAAACCCTTTCTATATTTACATTTTGCTTACTGCTCCACTGTGACAAGTTCATTTTGTAGTTTAGGAGGGCTTTTTTTCCCCGAGAGAAACTCTATTTTCTAACTGCTGCCATCTCCCGCCGCACAGAAGTACACTGATTATTCTGGATGCAGACAGAGTGAGAGAGAGAGAGCAGGCAGAAGAATGCAGGATGAGGACCTACAACTGGCACAAGGTGCAGCTACACCAGTGGCCTCAATCAGTCATCAGGAGGCTCGGTATGGATGGAGTAGAGAGGTTTTACTGTTGGCGGGCCCAGCAACATGATTAAGGAGCCAGCGGCATGATTATGCCGCTCGTCTTATGAACGGAGTAATAGAGAGAGGCAGAATCTGGTGCTAAATTCTCCTGATGGAGGCGAGACACGATTGTGTGGTGGGGAGGAGTCCGTAGCCCTCCCATGTGACCGGGAGAAGCTAAAGGACTGACAATAGATAATTAAGGAACTGCCAGGGCCTTTTTTTTCTATTCACATGGCTGTTTTATTGAAGGGGATTCAGTAAGGAAGAATATTAATATAAACTACCAGTCTGTGTGACTCAGAGATGAATATAAATTGGAACTGGTGGGGGAGGAATGCATTAGGGAGAGTTTATCAGGAGCGCGGGGGGCATGGTGATCATGAGAATGGGCTGCACACTGTTGTACTGAAACTTAATCTCTTGCGAATAACCATACACATGTCATCAGCAACAAAAGTGCCTTCAATGGCTTGCATGTACTCATATTTATACTGCTGTATGTACAGAGCTCTCTCTTCCACATGATGACCATGATGTCCATATAACTATCATAGTGTTCCCCTCAAGGCCCTGCCGCCAAATATATACATACATATGACCATACCTACTTAACTAATACATGGATTTTTCTATCACATGTGTACATGCAGTTCATACTGCTTATACAGCTTTACTAGTTAAGATTGTTATAAAGCTGATAAAATGAGCTCCTCCAATGACAACCGCAAGATTCTGCTTATATGTTAATGCATCAGTAATAATAATCCACTCACATGATATAAATCTTTGTAAGGGCCTTTTTGCATTATGAGTACTTTTTGTACTTTTGCTGAAACTTGCAATAACTGATTTTTTTGGCCACATGCAGGCAGTGGAAACAAGTTGTGAACACCCACATATCATTACCTTTTAAGTTGATATGTTGTTAACAGTTGCTTATTTAAACATCCAGCAGTTACAGAGAAACATTATCATTCATTTGGAGTCGTGTTTCTGGCCACCTGGTGAACGTAAAGCTGGTGCTATACTTCCTGCATCTGCATCCCTTGGGAACTCCAGAGAGTAGTATAAACAGGACTGCTACGCGTCCGTGGTGTCCACTTGGGAGCATATTCGAGGCTTAAGTCCAATATTCACTCCCCTTTAGCTCTGTTTTTGATCTCTACCAACTCCTAAGGGAAATATCTGGTTCTTTAGCTGTTAAATGCTCCATTATGTTCACCAGCTAGTTGGTAACTGTGTCTGTTTGCCGTTTGGTGCTGAGCAGGTAGTGTACTGTGGGTTTTTGGAGCTTTTATGCTGAAAATAGCTCTTTATACACAATACTCTAAGCTCTCTAAGGAGCCACATTGATGAAATTGCAGTATTTCTATTATTTCCATATGGAAGCCATCATTTGTTGCATGCTTTGTGAATGTTCAGCAGGAGAAGTGTCTGTTTTATCTCATGCTAAAAAGCTGTTACAATCCCCTTCTGTGTCATGAAGTTTATGATCTTTATCCCCCCTCTTTATCAGCCTCTACACTTCACATTGCTATATACAACAGCTGAAATGACTGATTGATAAATCCACTGAAAGAAAAATAATTGGCAACTAAAAATGCCAAATATTGTCTTGTTCCAGGTTGCTTAATGTGACAATCTGCTGCTTTTTTGTCCTATTCAATAGTAAACTATCACCACTATTTTTGGGTTTTGGGCTGTTGGTCAGGGAGAAAAAGCTGTTTGGTGATGTCACCACTGTCTCAGGTAATTGTGATTTTCATTTAAATTTTTAAAAATGTATTTGTGATATTTTCAGAGATTTTAAAGTTTAAATAATCTAATAAAAAAACTATGAATCACATTAAAATACTCGTTAGTTGCAGCCCTTATGTACTTTATAAATAATGACATTGTTACATGTGCAGACTAGTGACAGTAGCTACTGTAGTTTTGTTCATGTATGATTTGACTGTAGATTGTTGCATCCTGAACAAATAAAATTCAAGTTCTTGAGCAGAAACATATTGTGGGGGAAAAAATAAAACAACATCTTTCCCTTCTTCATTTATTCTCAAGTGTCTTACACCAGAAACTCTAGCTATATTATACAAATTTTAATACTCTCCGCAAGTGAAAAATGATCGACTATCCTCCATACTGTATACTGCAGAGCTCATATTGAATAGAGACACTGGATGTTTTATACTGTATGTCTCAGAATAGACACTGTGTCCCTGTATTATGAATGAACAAGAACTGTCAAAGAAACTGTCAGTGTGTCTGTGAACTTGTCAGACAAAACGCTTCACATTTATTGCACATCATGTTTGAAGTGATGTTTTCATTATTAGAAAAATAATGATTACTTTCATTATTAGTTCATTTCAAGCTTCTCTGATGTGAATATTTGCTCTTTTTTGTTGCCTGTGAAAGTTAATTAAATATGTTTGTTTTTGGGACATTTGAAAATTTCGATTCATCTAAAAAACAATCTTAAAAATGTTTCAATCTCAGTGTATACTTTATACTTGAAATGAATGATATAATAAATACAGGAAACAGGCAGAGAATGTGAGAGTCTGTTCCTCTTTGTCATAGACACGGGTGAATGTGGTAGGTTTTCATTATCAGTGGAAAGGCTTATCTGATGTAGAGGTTGTTCAGATGGAAGTACCTCTCCACATGGATTTCAAAGATAAGGGTGTAGCCTTATGCACTGTGGAGGATCCTTTTATCCAAAACACCTAACAGAACCTGGAGCCATATACATTTTAAAGATGAATAAGACACTGTCTGAGAGCGTTGCCTGTCGTGATATAGTGTACAAACATGATGTTTTTATGCAGTGAAGTTTGCCTGAACAGAAGAATGACATTTCATTGATGATTAGCCAAACCTCTTTATTCTTCAAGCATGAGAATTGATAGAAATTCAGGGAGTGAACTTCAAATGAATGGAAAACAGAGCTCTAAAACATCTCTCCTGATGATTTGATTCAATATATTTTGTGTTTATAACTGACCGGAAAGAAATTGAATAATTAGTGTTGCAACCAACCCCAGACTTATCAGAGGAAATTGTCTGAGTTTTGGGGCACAACAAACACTTGTTTTTATCACTGATAAAACCATCAGTTAATCAGTTAATCAATTACTCTATAAAATTTCAGAAAGTCCTGAAAAACATCTGTAACAGAGGCCGAGGTGAAGACTTCAAACTACTTGTTTTGTCAGACCATCAGTCTTTGTGTGAGCATAACATATTTGACAAAAAAAGAAATATGCCCAGTGAAATTAAGAGGTGTTTTGTTGAATAACTCCAAATAAACCAGGGAATTTTTGTTTTTTCAACATAAAAAGTTGTATTTTGTTGTTTTGGAGCTCCATGTGAAGTTTGGTGCAAATCCACCTTTTCTTCACATTTTGGTCAATATTTATATCATTGGAAAATAGACAAACTAATTTGTTGATATAGGGACGACTGCAGTCATTTACGTTTTGCACAGTGAGAGCACATGGTGATTCGAGTAAAGCCTGTAAGCCAGCAAGCTTCTGTTCCTCTGTCACGTGATTGTATGCTCCATAAATCGGACCTTGATGGTCACCTTGGAAAGCTCAGAATCTCACGATTCAGACAAAAAGAAAAAAAAAGCTTGTCGATATCATAAACGATTCCAAAGTTATTTACTGTTTTGTAGAACATGGTCTAGCGTAGCCTTGATTCTACATTCGGTACAGAGAAATTCTGAAAATCTTCACATTTGAGACACTGGAACCAGCAAATATTTGACATTTCTTCTGGCTAATTGACTTAAATGATTAATCAATTATCAAAATTGTTGCCAATTAATTTTCTGTCAAATGACTACAGGTGATTGATTAATCAATCAGCTTTTTTTGGAAACATAAGGTTTTTACTAGGTGGGATTTATTCAGGTCAGAAAAAAACAGAAAACAGGGACCCAAACACCAGCAGGATTATTTCTGCCAGGGAGCACCATTGTACATTAAAATCACACCTCAACAGTTTAAGCTCTGTTCAAAGTCAGTGCACAAGTTATGTTCATCTACTGATCACCATAGCAACAGTACTTCTGCTTGATGCTGCTACCAGATAATAGCTATGTGCTAAACTGAGTACAAGCAAATCTTGAAAAATACATTCAGACAATGTCTGTCTTATTTTTATTTCATAAGAGGCAATGGTACAGGCATAATAGATGTAATAGTCTGATGTCTTGATATGGATAATAGTAGGAAAGCTGCTGTGCTTTGCATCCGCCCTGTCCATCATATCTGGATATAGAACAACTTGTTGAATATCATAGCTGACAGGAAACATACTTTTGAAGTACTTGTACTTAACCTGATTATTTACATTTATGCTTCTTTATACTTTTATTCCATTACATGTATTCTGCAACGATTAGTAGTAGAAAATTAAATGCAAACTATATTTGAAAATCGATCAATGGTTTTGACTATTTTTTTTTTTTTTTTTTTAAATGCCAAATTCTCTGGTTCCACCATCTTAAATGTGAATAGTCTCTGGTTTCTTTAATCCTCTATGACAGTAAACGGAGTATCTTTGGGTTGTGGACTGTTGCTCAGGACAAAACAGGACATTTTAGGTTGCATCTTACGCTTTGGAAACCGGAATCAACATGTTTCACCATTTTCTGACATTTTATAGACCAGACCACTAATCAGTAATGACTGAGAAAGTAATGGACAGGTTCATCAATAATGAAAATAATCGTTAGTTGCAGCCCTAAAGTTTAATAAAAATATGATCCATTAATCTCAACCCAACCGGTCAAAGCAGATGGCCGCCCACCAAGAGCCGGGGTCTGCTTGAGGTTTCTACCCGTTAAAGGGGAGTTTTTCCTTACCGCTGTCGCCAAGTGCTTGCTCATGGGGGAATTGTTGGGTCTCTGTAAATTAAAGAGTACGGTCTTGACCTGCTCTATGTGAAAAGTGCCTTGAGATGACTTCTGTTGTGATATGGCGCTATATAAATAAAGATTGATTGATTGATTGATTGATATTACAGATTAAACTACAACCAACCAACCAACAGCACTCTATGTAAAGCAGTTAAATTAGCTGCATCTTGTCCAACCGAATCAGTAAAATGATGATGAGTCCAATAAATTAATAATACTCTGAGAGCCCATTCTGCATTTGGAGTGCTTTACTTTTGATTCTTTAAGTACATTTTGCTGATTACACTACATACTCTTACTTATACTATTAGTATTTTTACATCATGATATTGCTTCTTCCACTATTGTGCCTTGGATATTTGTATTACGTGATTAGTCGCCTTACATTAGATTTGCAATGATTAATCAATTAATTGCCAACTATGAAATTAATTGCCAACTATTTTGATAATCAATTAATCATTTTGAGTCATTTTTAAGAAGAATTTTAAAAAAAATTTCTCTGATTCCGGCTTCTCAATATGAATATTTTCTGGTTTCTTTAGTCCTCTGTGATAATAAACTACATATCTTTGAGTTGTGACTTTTGGTTGGGACAAAATAAGACATCTGGGGACATCATCTTGAGCTTTGGGAAACAGTGCTCGACATTTTTCACCATTTTCTGAGATTTAATGGACCAAACAACTAATCTATTGATTTTGTAAGGAGTATATCTTTTAATGGTGGTGGATATTTTTTTATTTAGCCTTCATAAGTTGACTTGTGTTTCTGTATTATGTCACATTTTCCAAAAAGTCCAGAATATCATCATTATTGTACTATATTTGACAAAAAGTGAATACAACACCCCTCCTTATATAAGGTTGTTCACTGCCTGCTTTTCTTTCTGTTAAGTCTCACAGTTGCTTTTTCTTTGTTTGCTAATTATAATTTTACAGTATATTGGATGCCTTGCTGAAATATAAATGTACCCAAAGGAATAACAGAGTCTTGACCTTGTTCTCGTAGCTCCTCTTGTAGCATCATAATTGGCAACAGGCTGCTTTAGCTCCTAAAGCAAACTTGTCAGTGCCTGATCGTCTATGTACAAGCATCTACAGAGGGTTGTTCCAATGAGAAAAGGAGCAGATATTGCATGTGTTTTTCATGGTATAGATTTTATTGTTTGGTAGAATGACAAGCGTGTTTTCTCTATATAAATAACAACCACATGAAGGAACATACAAGACATGGCTATATGGACGTGAAAGCGGTGTTTGTGACCACAATGTGCTTGGTACAGGATGTTTATAATGACAGCTGTGTTTGTTTAAAAAGGAGTGTGCTGATTATTTGCTCGGAAAATGAACCTGCGTTAATCTGTACAATAATGGGAACTTAATGGACTCACAGTCAGCTGCTATGTACAGGACATTAATAGAGAGAAAATTTTGAAAACAACATGTGACAGAGGGGAGAAATTGAGGATGAAATTAAAATAAAACCAAAATATATACGAGTAAGAGTTTAACAGGAAAGACAGGATGACTTTATATAATCTGTACACATCAAAAGTCCATACTAAATTTGAGATACAGTTGCCCATTGTGAGTCACAGAGTCAAAGAGTGCTAGGGTGAAAATGCATAGAAATGTGTCCAGCTAGGAAACGGTTTCATTGACTTGCCAGCTATGTATCTACTGCAGGAGCATTTAGAGAGAGTTGTTTCTCATTTTCAAAGCTTATCCTCAAAGACCCTCTACACAAAACACCAAAACTACCCACTCTGCTAGCTCATCATTACTTCACATTAAAACATCCACTTGAAACACGCTGTCAAACAGAGCAGACAATGCATGTTTTCATAGTCATTCTATTAAAATCTAAGATTTCTTTTCTTTTTTTTGGTTCAGGGATATTGAAGTTATGATCGATTTTCTTCACACACAAGTGCTCTATTGACTCATTGCTAAGGAACATTTTGAAATAATTAAGTTTCACAATGTGTAGTGTATAAAGCTGGTACAATTTCACTAACATCGCCACTGACTTTCATTTTTCTGCTTTGGACAAAAAAGGAAAAAAAAAAAAAATCATTCACCTTCCAACGCTGATTATAATTTCGGATTAAAAGGTTACAGAGCGCACAACCATAATGAACCACTCAGTCTCTCAGTCTCCACTTCAAACAGGATGGGATCACAGCAAGGGCTCGTTTTAATTAGACTGAGTCGGCTGCGTTGGACGGACGGATAGACGAGAGCAGTAGATTTGTGAGGAACCATGCTCACCACGAATGAAGGGGTCAAAGGAAGAGGTGTAGTCTGCAGTCACACTGGGAATAATTATGTTAATTCCTCTGATGGAGGGGAATTTTCCTTGAAGGCACAGGAAAAAGTTTGGAATGGATAAACTTAAATTACAAGAGTTAATCTGGACATATGCAGTATATATATCTATTTTTGCCAATTCTCTTAAATATTAGTTTTGTTTAGAGATTAGCTACAGCATTCCCACACACTGAATACAACCAATTGTGAATAATAATGCAAAGTTGCACATATCTACGGAACTTTTGCGGATTCATTCCAATTTTCCTGAAAAATTAAACCAGCAAGCAACTTTATGTTGACTTGGAGACAAACCACTTGGTGGAAAAAATATCTTAACTTGGCTTTAAGACAATATTAATTATATCATCACTTGTATTTTTTTGTTTTTTGGATGACAGTCTCTCATCCAATGGACTTACAAATTGTCAATTTGGTTTTTGATTCTGTGGTTTTCACTATAGCGCTCCCACAAAATTAAAAAATCTGCAACAGAATTCAGTGCAACAGTACCTTTGAGGAAAAGAAAGCTCATTGGGTCTTGATTTTATGACCTAAGAATCCCCAACCCACACCAACACGTTGCCTTTGAGGACATCAGTGATCTCACAGTTGAGCTTGTTGAGCCGTCCGTCCAGGATGAAGAGGGATTCTCTGGACGGGGTCATGAGGTACTGCCCGAACAGTCCGCTGCCCACCATTACCCTGTTCCTACTGCTCCACGGCCACTCGAATGACTTGGTGGCCTCTTTCAAGCTCTTAATCATCTTGACTTTGCCAGTGCTCAGCTCCACAAACAGAACGTCAGTTTGGCGGCCAGAACTGCCAAACACGTTGTACTGGTGGACCTCAGTGAATGAGCGCTGGAAGGCCAGATCAGACAAGTGAAGGTTGGTGTGGATGTCGAAGGGCTCCTGGATCTCCCCGTGCTCCGAGATCATCTGGATTCTCATCAGACCATCGCCGTCGTCGACAGTGACCAAGTAGTGGCCATCTGGAGACACATAGGGAGTGCCGGTAACATCGCGGTTCTGACCGATCACACTATCCGTCACACTGTCCAAGATGATTTGGGGCTGGGAGGCGCCGGTGGAGTCGGGCCTGCAGTTGACAAAGTAGTAGCCGCCAAGGTGGGTGTAGGCCACAGACTTGGGGATGCAGTTATACTCCCGAAGGCTGATGTTTTTCACGTATGACAAAGTCTCCAGGTCGATCTTGTGCAGGACAGGCTCATTTCGATGAAGGATGAGGCCAAATCTGTAAGCGATATAAAGAGAAAAAACAAATAAACAAGATTAAATCAATAACACATTTTGTCTTCTAGTAAACCGCAAATTATGACATTTGTTACTCGTGCTACTGCTGCTTGGTTCAGACTGAAATATCTTGACAACAATTGTATGTGTTACAATGAAATTTTGTACAGACATGCATGTTCCCCATAGGATAAATCTTACTGACATTGATCCTCTAACTTTCCTCTACCTCCACCATGAGATTGAGGTTTTGAGTGAAATGTCTCTACAACCATTAGATAAATTGCCATAAAATTTGGTTAACATATCCATGTCCCCTTCAGGATGAATTGTAATCACTTTGGTGACCCCTTAACTTTTCTTCTAGCACTATCATTAGGTCAAAATGCCTTTTTAAGCTTCAGCTGTACTTTGTGTTACGTGCTAATTAACTAATGTTAGCATGTTGATATTAGCATGGCTGTAGACTTTTAGTCATAATTATGACCTTATCCAGAGGAACAGGGCAGGCTCAACTTAATGGCCAAAATTATAAATTGGTAACAAGTACAGTTGGTTATAAATTTTAGGACTGTCTGCAGCAGCTTCCCACTCCTTTTAGATGATTAAAACAGTAGGAAATCTTGTAAATTCCAAGTAAAAGTAATTTAATAAGGTAATTTAATCATGCATTGTGTCTGAAAGTCCATTTTCTTCCTATTTTAAGAAAGGAATCTGCCAGGGTGGTGATTCCTTTTGTCTCCTAGGTTCATAAATTTTCAAGCAGCAAGTGGTAACATCTTAAAATAAAGCAGCACAATCCACATATCAAGGCAACATGAAAGAGGAAATATAAATTGATTTGTACTGGGTAATTATGGAAATTGTTGGACTGGCATCATTTAAAACAAATGTTCAGAAAAAAAAATGTTGCTGAGAGGCCCATTTAACCACTTCAACAGCCAAGTTCTGGTCCCTGACGATATTGGCAGTCTAGCATCATCTACACTCCCCCCTCCAATAGAACTGTAGCAGTTTTATATATGGCCATTGATCGATGAAAATGATACTCATTACAAAAACCCAAAGAATCTGTTAATGGCACATTACATTTTAGCAGCTGAACAGGGTAGTAGGGGAATATGCAAGAAGCTGACAGGCCTCAATTAAATGTGAATACCAGCTGATCGATGCTGACAGGCACTTCAATCTTGCAGTCATTCATCATCTTTTATGCCATTTGAACACCAAGCTGTCTGTACCTATGAACACAAAATGGCTGTTTGAAAGCCACGGAGCACATTATCATCCCTGTAGAAGGAATCATTGATCTAGAGATCATTCTGTCCACTGTGTCCAGCCAGCAGGCTGCACCAGGTCATAAAAGAGGAGATCTGAATCTTTTTTTTTTTTTTTAGCAGGCATCATCAGAAAAAAAAGAGCGTTAATTAATAGTACATAACGTTAAACAATATTTAATATATGTGGACTTTTGGGCAGATACTGTGCAAAAGAATCCTGACTTTAGCCCCACATTGGTCCTAATTTTAGACTACCAAAATTTCTGACAAATTTGAAGTTTGTCCCATCTGTCTTGAAGTTTAAACAGCAATTCGGTGAGGGTCAGGGGACACTGACTGACTACTGCTCAGTGTAGCATGAATAGTGATATAGAGCTGGTAGTCAGAGCTAACCAGCCATGAGCAGCTGCTGTCAGACTCTCCTTGTTCGTGCTGGAAACACACAGAGTCCGGTGGACTGTCACTAGAAGCACATTCGTAGCCCTTTGTAAAAGTTTCTGTGTGGTTCCTCTGCAGCTGAGCTAGCGGCTCTACTACGAGAGGCTCTAGTGTGTGTGTGTGTGTGTCTGTGGGGCAGTGTCAGTATGTAGCCATAGCCCTGCTGTTTATCATTTTATGTTAACATTGCCGCTGTCAGCCCTGAAAATCTTGTAAAGCTCTGAATATAGCACAGTTAGTTATCAGTGGGCCCATGTGTTGTGTTTACTGCTGCAGAGATGGAATAAATCTTTGGGTTATTTGTATAACCATGGTTCTTTGAATGGTACGACGTTGCCTCTCTGCCATCTCTTATCAGGCTCGCTACGCTACCAGCAGCTCTGTGTGAGAGGCACAAACTGAGGATTCAGTTAGCCAGTGTTCTGATATTTATACTTGGCGTGGCAGCCGATGTATGAAATAGACCTCGGAGTCTTGCCTAATATGTCACAATTAGGGAGAGGCCAGAGAATATGGCTGAATTGAATTTTTAAATCCAAGCAGACAAAAATAATTTAATTTTGAGCAGAAAAAGTAGTTTTTACACACAATATGTATATTGTTGGACAAATCACCTGTATTAACATCATCATATACCAGCATAGACCTATGTGATTATGTGTGCAGTGTGAAAAAATGATATAGTGTGTAGTTACTCTTTAAACTTCCATGATCAAATTTTCCACATAGCAAAGAGCCATTATAAGCTGTGGTGAGCTTGTTTTAATATTATTGGAGTAGTATTTTACATGTTGTGGTGCAAGCTGCGTTTGCGTGATATGAGATGGATGGGAGAGATGGCAAAGATTCCCATGTTAACGACTTGCGGGTGTTCAATGTAGCTATTGTTAAATTATCTTGAAACAATTGCAACAAAAATATTTTGTTACGATATTGTCATCTATCTCAAAACGTATTTTATCTCTACTGGAAACCGAAAAAATGAAATGACCTCAGGGAGGGTACATTTGGTTTTTTGAGTCATTCAAGAAATTAATCCTATTAAGACTCAAGAATGACTAACTGAAAAAATGATGGAAAAAACCTGTCTTCAAATTGAACCATTGGGAGATTGTAGGTCTTTAACTTGAAATGTCGACCCAACTGAATGGGTTTTATGTGACTTGGAAAGCTAAATTCGTTAGATTAAATTCAAAAGAAACCCTCTTACACTAAACAGGCTGGTACTTGATCCTTCTGTGTCCCACCTGTATTAAAAAATAAGCTCCAAGGCAGGTGAGTATTTCAGAGGAAGATATATTTTTTTTAAATGTACTGTGCAATTTTCCATTTTTTATCCTCTGGGAGATAGAGCTGATAAATTATGGACCAATATTATCACTGCCTGTCAAACACTGCTGAAATTGCTTTGCTATGTGTTGTATTCAATATTGTGGCTGTTGTGACAGATCAATTGGTAGTGCACACATACTGTGATATGTTGGCATGAGCTAAAGGTCAATGGTGCATTTATTCTGCAATGAAAAGATTATTTTCAACAACAGCTAGATTTTTTTTCATGTATGATAAATTAATAATCAGGCTTTGTTTGGCCTCACTCTGGTATGAACACAGCTGGGTTGCTTCATTGGCAGACCTAGATTGCTCTCAGCCAAACTGACAGCTGCAGTTTGTCGTTTGTACCAATGATTAATGCATTAAAGATTCCCCCTGGTTCTGTGCAACAGAGTTATGTTCAACTAAAGCTACTTCACATTTTATCATCTTATCTTCATGTCAATATTTCCAGTTCAGAAATGACTGCGTCAGAACACTTAACCCCAAAGTAATGTTTGCTTTGCAGTTTGAAGATCTTGAGGGCAAAACTCATGAACAGAAAACAGAACAATGGATGCTGCACTGTAAAAGATATCTATAACACAGCAATTCTTGTTCACTCATCCTCCAGAGCAAAAACATAGAATCAACATTTTGCTCGGCTTGTTTTGCCAAAAGGCAATCTGTGCAATGATTAGAAATTTGTGAAAAATAGGTGTGGGCAGCCTGAGCTGCAGGCAGCTGTAGACGTGGGTAAACTTAGGAAATAACATCTTTTTTTGCTGACATGCAGAATTGCCCGACTACAAGTCGATGGTTTTAATGATTGACAGCCCCCAGAAGTTCCTGCTCACATTCATAGTAGCTGCCGAGGGAATCCCCTGTCATTAAACAATCCCCGGAAGTTGCTGAATATATGTCGGGTGTTCACACACTGCTTATGTTGCTAAATCGACTAATCGATGCTGCCTTCCTGCCAACAGATAAATGGCTGTGTGGGTAGTAGATCAAAAAATCTGAGTCACAGTGCAGCCATTAATTTAAAATTTCCTAATATCTGCAATAAAAACAGCTGTCCAGATGAAAGAACAACATCCATACGCATGCATATATTTAAAGCTTTTTGTGTACTTCAAATGTATACTAATACAATCTCTTGGCAAATTTACAGAAGTTTACCTTTTAATGCCATTACAAGACTGAATTATGAGTTTATAATGAAACTACATGGACAGCCAAAATCACCTAAATGTGCTGCTTTCATCTGTTTTCCCTTAAACAGTGAGTCAAATAATGATTTTAAGCCAGACTTACTCAGCCTGGACAACCTCTAAATAACTGAGTAGGACATAAGGTAGACAATATGAGAAACACTTAAATATAACGCAACAGACAATGCAAAGCACAGCCTCATCATATACAATAAAGTTAGGGTTGGGCAATATGCTGATATGTACAGTAAAATAAATATAAATTTGTCAGTGATTTTGGTTTTCTGTTTATACTGTTGTGTTGAGAATGTCTCTGGGTGTATTAGACCACCATGGACAATGCGGCAAATCAACCAGCAGGACTGATTAATGGCTGTACTGGATTCTGGTTCGGTTTTTGCGTCAATGTGACAAATTGCCCTGATTGGTCAGGTATTTTAACCAGTTGAAAAAGAGACTTACATAACAATATATACAGATATTGCAATATACAAATACTTACGGTACACTGTGACAGAGGATTTTATCCATGTTGCTCTGTAACAGCCTGCCCACAGTTTTGCAGCTGTACAGTGATGGAACATTTTAAACTCGATGGATGGATTGATAAACTCTACTAGCACTCCTCATCAACCAGCCATTATTGGCCATTTAACTAGTAGGATGTCCAATATTTAGCAATAAAAAACATGCTTTTAGCTTTTCTGGCAACATCTCCTTGTAAAGGTAATTATGTTCCACATTTTATCTACATACACAGCACTCATAATAAGAGTACTTGGCCATAGCAGTAAAACACAGTAAGCTTATTTTTAAAGGGCATCACAAATAATAAGCAACTAGCTGGTAAAGACAGCAATATTCAAACACAACACAAAAACAAACAAATGCAGCCAATATTCCCTGCAGGTCTTGCTAGATCTAATTACAGCTGTGCTAGCAACTCCCCCCCCCCCCCCCCTTCCTCCCACAACCCCACCACACACAGTGGACTGCGTGCTCTGCCTCTCCGGGAGACCGTTAACATCTTGAAATCCTCCAGACCTCCTGCTTACTCTTGGCTTCTTCGTGACATTAGTCAAGCGTTTGGGACCAGCTTTCTCATAAAGCCAGTGTGTGACTCTGCATCCAGTAAGTCTGTGCTGTTCTGTTAAAGAACTAATGTTAAAGAGGAGATGCAGAGGGAACTATCCCCTCTGGCCTCTTTCTTCATAACTTTAAACATAATTGAATGTATTACTTTATCTCAGTGAGAGCACGCTGCTGCTACATACAGCGATAGCATCAGCACTGAGGGGGCACGTGTTGTCATCTAATTGTTTTCCATCCTTGTAAAAAAGGAAATGGCAGCGGCTATAAACGTAATAGATGATTCAGTTTTTTAAAGTTCATGTAAACCGTCTTCTTTAAAAGAAGCACACACAACCTGAATGGCATTTAAAATGAGGCTGAGCAGAGTTAAGGCTGCATCCCCTGCTAAGTCCAAATGATGGTCATCAGCATGTACTTACCATTCTGGATGCTTAGCAACATAATTATACTGCCTACCCTTGTTTCAGTGGCATAACAGGTAAAAGCAATGTACTCAAACACTGAGCAAATTGCTCAACACCACCTCAGGTTTCTGACCAGCTCACAGATGGACTGAGTTCAAGCCCGCTAGATAAAAAGACATACTAATTAAAAATTGTCAGTGGTTATTAATTGGCTTTTGGGTCCATAAAATTCACATAGCTAGTGTAATAAGGGTTTATTCTTAGAACTATTTCAGGTGAGCAGCCGCATACTCATTTGCAGCACAGATGACTGGAGCACCATTCTCCCGAAACTTCCATTGACACATTAACAGAGACACACACACTTGCTCTCACACAGTGCAGACATGCTCATCCAAATCATTATTGTAGTATTGAGGTGAGATTGCTTTAAAAAGTGAATAAAATGCCAATGGGGTGAATTTAATTTGCAAATCAATTTGCATTAAGAGTGTTCTTGGATCACACTGGACGTACCTGATGTGGTTAATGATGAGGCTGGATGCAGGAATGAAGAAGTCGTCCACCCTGTCGAAGCGCCTGCCGACCGGCTGAGTGTGAACGGTGTGATGAGACACTCTACCACTGGCCTGATTGATCACCTGGTGAACACAAAGGATAAGGAGGTGGGTGTTTAACATGAGCCTGATGAATACGCGCTGTGCTGCTCATTTAAGTCTATAACTCGTGCCCATTTGGAGCTTACAACCAGTAGGAGAGTATAATTATACAATTTACTTATTTTCAGCAAGACTTTTATTCCAAAAAGCAGTGTTATTGCAGGAGAAATCACTTAATATGTTGCTATCATATGTATATTTGCTTGTTCACCTGCCACACTGCTGAGATGTTGGTGCTTCACAGTGGGAGGTGATGTGCACTGTTGTCATTGGTGTCTAAATAATGCTTGTGCATGCATAGAAGTGTGTACACGTGTTTGTGTGTAGGCAGGGTTCGCTTTGATTGTGCCATAATGCACAAAGCAAATTGCCACAGACCAATCCCTATATTATGAATTTCTGTGCAGGCAATGACAAGCAGGATGTTCAAGTAAAACCACTTGACACTCGAGCTGAATCAAGATGACTCTCAAAAGAAACAAAGGAATGTATGATCTTTTTTTTTTTAATGACCATTTCATCAAATACGTGTTGATTCTATCTGCAGCATGATTTTCAAACATGCGTCATTGTGACATACAGTGTAATTAAGTAATTGTAAGTATTTGTACAGTGTTCTGGTTCTACAGTCCAGCATGTCAAAAAGAAACAGTGACGCTGGCATTAGCATTAGCGTCTTTCACTCCATTCAGGGGCTATAGCAGATTTAAAGTTACAGTGAAGATGCTGGTATCATATGAAACTAGATGACCTAAGGCATCCATTGGTACGAACCATGTCATGCTAGCTTGTCAGGAAGGGGGCTAAATAACGCTCCAAAGACAGGTTTTCAAAGGGGTCCCTTGACCTCTCACCTCAAGATATCTGAATGAAAATGTGCTCTATGGGTACCCATGAGTTTCCCCTTTAAAGACATGCCTACTTTATGCTAATCCCATGCCATTTTTGGCAAAAACCATGCAGTTTTTTTTTTTTACATGTAATATATATGTATTATTATCACCTATTCTAAAAATGGTGTATTTTAATATTTCTGTGTTTTTCTCCTAAACAGTATTGGAACTTCATGAATTGGGTATGATTGGAAAGCTGAGACTCTTGTGGATTCAGTTGTATTCATGTGTGATGATGTTAGTCCCCATAATAGCCATTTCATTGTAATGAGACCATTTTTTGAAACTTGACCTCACTCTATAAAATGACCTTTTGTGACCACTAGGATAATCACAGCCTCATGAAACTTTACAACCACAAACTAGAGACTGAGGACATTCAGAGGATGTATGGCTTGTCTAGGTATATTGACAATAAAGGGGTTTCTGAGCAATTTCCAGAACAGAAGTGCTTGCCATCCAATTGCAGAAAAAATGCAATTCTTACAGAAATCTCCAAATGTCAAAAAATTTTGATACCAAATCACAGCATGGATTTTTCTATGGTTTTCTTCAAGGTCTTGGTGTCTTAATGTGGTATTTTTGACCATTTTGATCAATTCTTGAGTGGTCAAAGATGGTTAAATTTTGCACCAATTCTGTGTGACAAATAGTGTCAACCCAAAAATTGCTGCAACGACTTATGAGACATAATTGAGCATGGGAATGGCCATCATATACTTCCATCATAATGTTCTAAGCCCTTATGCACTGTAAACTTTAAAAATTTGAGGCACCTAAGTTAAACACAATGTTTATTACAGATTTATTGCTAGAAAAACTTGACACACAGTGCTGAGCTGCATCTAAAATTAATCCCAATTTTCAGATGATGTGTACCATTTCTATGTGGCATATACTGTTGACCTGCTATCTCCCCCTAAGGATCCCCTGTCCCCCCCAAAAGTAGATGTATGATCGGAGGGCGGGTGTGGAAGAGGTTAAAAGTGCTGACTTTTAGCTTTCAATTCAGTTTACATGTCTTGTTCAAAAATCAGGGGACATATAAAAGAGGCTGTAATTCACCTTATAAGGATGTGACCACCCTTAAATTAAGCTGCAGGAAGTCAGCACTTTTCAAATCCAATAAGCTGGAATACAGGGCCAAAAAATAGTTTGAATTGTGTTAATGTGCAAAAACTTACACACTGAATATTAATTGCCTCTCATCAGTCAAGAAAAAACAAATGAAAACTAAAATCCCACAGAGAGTGTAGTGATTAATACTGCATTTATCTTCTGTTCCTTCCCCTTCCCTATTCTAATATGACAAGTTGGAGGAATTCACATTTAATATATTTTGATTTCCTGTCAAGACTGTTGGTTATTTACAATAAACTGTAGGTGTCATCAAAAAACCCACAAACATAACAAAACAAAACAAAAAAAACTGCTGCACAAGTTCTTTAATTTGTTGGAGGTACCGTATATATATTGTATAAATGACGATTAAATCCCAAATAAGGTGTTTATTTAATCAGCACTACTGACTGATGTGAAGTTGCTCTCAATCAACTCCTCATATTTACAGTTTCAGAGCTAAAATGATTAGTTGATCAATCACTTAGTCAACAGACAGAAAATTATATATATTTTGATAATCAATTATTTGAGTTGTTTTTCAAGCTATTTGAAGACATCACCTAGGACATCTTTTTTCACATTTTACAAACAAGACATTCATTGAGACCAAAAATATTGCACTGCTTAATTGTAAATGAAAATAATCATTAGTTACAGTTGACCTAATTTCACCAGACATTAACAGGATACATGTACAACGGACACATCTACCGCCCCCCTGCTGGCATTGGAACGAATCCTAACACTGCCTTAAATGTCTGTGTTTTAATGTCTCATTCTCTGCCTTTCTACAGTTTCACAAGAATAAAAGTCTGCACAAGAAGAAATAACATTTGAATTTGTGTCAAACAGTGATTTGTGTACTTACTTGAAGAGTAGGGAAGTTCTTCTCCATGTCTCCCCAGCTCAGCAGCCACACCTGGTCGTGGGATTTGTCGTAATGGAGCTTCACAGGATAAGGGTCGGTGCTGACCGTCTGGAGGGCGACACACAACCAAACCAAACCAAACTGAGCCTTCAAAGCCAGCAGGGCCACAGAATAACAACTCAAGGCAATCTAGGCTACACTTTTGAAGAGATACTTCTTCGATGTGCGGTGGTAATGTTTTTGAAAAGTTTTCCTGCAGACTAATGCATCAGGCATTGACAGGAACAGGTCTTCCTTTAACAAGGTGGACTGGAGGTGTACTTTTTATGTATAAGGTGTGTTTGGTGTTGAGCTGCATTTCAAATCAAGTGGTGACAGACACAATTGCTTTACCACACTGAAGTAATTGCTTTCAGTCTTTATCCATTCCTTGACACATGGCGGCAATATTCCAAGTCAGAACAATAGATGAGTCGCATCTGACAGAAAAGCGCTCCTCATGCATTATGTCCACCTGAGTGTAGATAGACAGCCCGCTCAAAGGGAGATGGAAAAGCACGTGGGGGAGGAATGCATGCAGTAGTTTTACCCTCAACGACAGCAAGAAAAAGCAATCATCTTTTTTCAAGAAAATTATTGCAACCTTGTATTCTCACAATCCCCTTTGTCTGTAGCTTTTTTTCTGTAATATTTGTTTTTTCTATGTAGCCCTAACAGTATTGTTTAGCTAGGCAAAACAGATATTGTATCACTGAAAGAATAAACAGCTCCTGAGAGGGTTATTGCAAATAAAATGAGAATATCTGTTGAATCCTAACTAATCTATGAGCGTGTAGTCATCTGAGAAAACAGGTGTTCGTGTTATTCTTTTTCTCTGGACTAACAACTTCTTTCTGGCTAAGGAGGATTATCAAGATCCGTAGCCAATATGCTCTTGTAACTTCAGTGCTGACTGTGGATGTGTCAGAAATGAAGCAGGAAAAACGTTACAGCCACTTCAAACTTTTATCCGTGTGCAATTGGCAATTAATTGGTTTTAACACGCAAAATACAATCTGCTCATTAAATAGTCTTCACCATGCATTTAATTGGTGACAAGTTTCAAGAACAAAATTAGTTCATTATTATTACTTTACACATGTCAATCATATTAATAATTCGATGAGAAAATGGAAAGGATGGAAACCAAAACCAGAGCTTGTGTCTCTTACTGTTCGAGACAAGAGACAGGTTCAGGTGGTTAATTAACAACTGCTAATATAATGCAATGAAGCTTAACCTCCAGGCGACTGAATAATGAGCTTGTGACAATCTCTGGGACACCAACCTGCTCACTGGCAGGTCCCTGAGAGGCCTGTGAGTTGTAAACAGCCATCATGGTGTCAGAAACATCTGCAGGGATCTGAGCAACCCTGGATTAACCTGACACACCCGAAAACCCACTGACACCGATGATTTAACTGAACGTTGCTCACTAGAGATGTGCTGAATGTTGTCAGGCAGGAACAGTGCTACTTTTTGAGCCAGACTCGCAAAATAAAATTCCCCCAGCAAAATAAATGGTGCTGCAAGGTGGCAGAGTCTTTGAGGGATTGCTTTTTATACCATCTGTGAGGAAAATTGCAGGGATTGCTGTGTTACAGTATCTGTGAGGGGTTGCCAGGTTACACTATCCATGAAGAGGTTGGTGCCAGGGTTACTTGGTCACCACATCAATGTGAAGGTAAAGTGTAGGTCTTGACAGTTGCAGTATGTATGAAATAGATCAGGGCTTAGGTCTTTGCAGCTGAACTAAAGGTGAGAAAGCTGATCTTAAACATCAAAAAGCAGCACTTTAGATTGCCTGTGGAACAGAACTGCCAAACTTTCAGACAAATGAGAAACCTAAAACAGTTTGTCATATAGATAAATTCAACACAAGAGGAACCAGATCATACAAAGTCCTATAATGTGTAATCAAACTAGGGTTAGTGTTCAGTAGCACTGAATCCAAATCCAGCATCAAATTATTGAATCTTTAATCAGCTTTTGTGTGCTGAGAAAGCAGAAACATTTTTGAATGGCAGCCTGATTGACGTTCACAACCTGTAGAAGTGAGACTAGCAGCAACAGATGATGAAATCTGATACACTGGAACAACAGATGTAGCCTACTTACTTTTAAACCTTATTTCTCACAAGCTAGTTGATCCAAATACTGGAGGTCCTGATTCAAATTATTAAGTTGATAAGATCAAAGTATTGAGATGATTTTTATAAAAGTTGAACCAACTCTCCTAAATTGACATGACGTCTTAAGTTCTCACCAAGTCAACAAGTTGGTCTTGTTGATCTATAAAAGCATACAGTTCACTCACAATCATAAAGTGTTACTGGGTTACTTTTTTTTCTCTCCTCACAAACCATCTTTGGTAAGTACAGACATTTGCTTGCAGAAGGCACTTTAAGCAGACAAGAACAAAGCTGCATTTTAAACATTATCGAATTAACATTTAAATATATCTGATATAATCTGCCACCAGTTATGTTTTTCCTAACCAGCAAAAGACATGGTCAGCACCGGCTAAAAATGAGAAGACTTCTACCTGAATGCTACATTGCTCTTTGCTAATAAAGAGGAATAAGGAGAAATAAAAGGTTTAATAAGAGATTTGTTAGCAAAACAACTTAAAGAATAAAATAGTTTTTTTTACTATTAGTCTTTTTTTGTTTTTTCAAAAACATCTCAGTACAGCATAATTTACGGTAGGTGATAGCGCACTATTAAGATTAACAACAAGCAAGCTAGTCTGGCATAAAATAGCATTGTCAATGAAAATGAATTAACTCTGGTAGGTTAGTTAGTTCCTTTGTCAGCAACTGAAACAAATAAATATGCATTACGCGGTTAATAGTCTATGCAATCATATTGGATGTCTCTCTTCTCCTCTCCTCTCCTCTCCTCTCCTCTCCTCCTGTGTCAGCAGCTCTTCTGTTAGCAGCAGTATTCAGGCTCCAAGGGCTTTTAGGGGAGACAGGCTTTAAGATGTCACCAGAGCAGTTCCCCCTCCTCCCCCTTCACACCCTGCACTTAAATCACGCTCTGCCAGCCATCTTTAAGGTTGTACGATTCCCTCTTCCTCCTCTTTCCGTCCCGTCTCTGTCTGCAGTCTCCTCTCTGGTCCGGCAGAAGCAGGACAACGAGACTGATTTAATTTTAATTTTTATTCTCTGAGGGGTCTCCACTGTGAGAAAGAGTCTGAATTTATTGGTGAACAAAGGTCAACCTGATGAACTTTTACTTCCTGAGTGTAAAAGTGTAGATTAGATCTAGTTCAGGATGATTTTATTCTTAAAAAACTGCAGAGTTTGTTCTGAGGAGACGCAGTTTGACAGTTTGATTTATTCCCTACTGATTGTAAAATTGATCAAAGTTGCTCCGGTTGATTTCTCCGCTCACTGTGTATGTGTATGTGTGTGTGTGTATGTGTGTGTGTGTGCGCGTTTGCATGTATGTTTGTGTGCATGTGCGTGTGCATGTGTGTTCCTACTGCAGCGGCATCGTCACTGCGCTGCCTGCTGATCAATGAGACGACCCAACAGACGTCTAATGTGAATTCATGTATATCAGTGCCCTTTTTTTTTTTTTTTTTTTTGCTTGAGCACCTGTCCCCCAAAATGTCTGTGAACGGCCCTGCCTCAGTGGCAGTTTAAAACAACATGAATGGGCTGTAATCGACACATACATAAACCTTGCGTTATGATTGGCTGACAAAGGCTGTAATGAATGCGTGGATGTCTCTTACTACTCAGCTGTGTTTTACAACTGTTACCGAGCAACCAACTGACTGATTCTAAGCACCTTAGTAACTGTTGCCAATAAAGAGGAAAAATATGCAGCATCTCAACTATTTAGCCAAATTTGAATTGTTTAACATTACTAACCACAGGCAAACTAATAACTATATTAAATGTTAGCTAACACCAGTTACTCTGAACAGAAAATAGGCCTCATAAGAACAGATGTTGGTCTTTAGTGATATTGAGCTGACTGTTATGTACAACTCCTTGCAGCTCAAAACATTTAAAATTTAACTTTTATAATGTTGCATATCCTCCAGGCACATCTTTTGACCATATTTAAAGTGTGTTTTAAGTGTGTAGACACTAAAAGCTTTAAAGCAGAAAGATGATCAAGGTTGTCCATGTTACAGTAGCTGTGATTTTTACGGTAAACAGCAGTTTATAGTTTATTACTGACATAATGAAGTGTCATTCACAGTCAACACATGTGTGGCATGTAGCCTCCTGCCTACCTCTGAAGCTCACCAGTGCCAGTATTAGCACACCACAACACGGCACTCACTCTTGTGTAGTGTTCCACTAAATTATTATTCAAGTAGAATATTTTAAGTCCAGGCATACCTAATGTGCTAGCTGTTTCCAAGAAGTTTGGAAAATGTTTAGATGGGTAAAACTCAGAGAATGTATGAGTCCAGTGCTCTCAAATAACTGGGTTTCTGGATGAAGGACAATGTATTGTGACGTAATGAATCCTGAGTCAAAGGGTGTCATTTGATGAGAGAAATGTGTCCTTCATTCAGCAAAATCAATCACAGAAAGTAACAACTTATCAAAGCTTCTTGTGAAATATGTTGTTCAACTGATGTGGGAACATTTAATTATTTTTAGTATAACTGTGTGACAAAATAAGTCAAGGAGAAGGGAAAAAGAAGTCTTGACTCTAGCAACCTTGAGGTCCGTTGGCAGAGATGAAGGCAGATTTTCATTTCTGTGAGAAAGAACCTTCACTTTTACGGTTGCACAAACAGGAAATATATTACATTTGTTCCTGCTCCGTGTTAAATTGTTAACTCTTCTCATATAATACATATGTTGCAGAGTTGCTGGCAAAACATGAACATGAACCTGGTTTCCCGGTTTAGTCTGAAAATTACCTGGACAGCCTTCTGAGACTGGATGTCAACAATGAGCACTCGATTCAAGGTTGGCTGTGTCACATAAATAAACTTGTCCTTGATGTTGACCGCTGATGACCACACGCACCTCTGGACTGTTTCTCCTGCTGCAGAGGGACACACCTCCTCCTGGAAAAGACAAAGCACACATACACGCTGTCAACTAATTGTTTTTCATATAGCAGGGAAATACGTCTCATTAAAAAACAATTATCTTTGTCTAGTCGTTATTCTGTGTTGTTTACTACTTGCAGTCTTATCACCTATGCTGATGCGAGTCATGTTATCTTGCCAACTTAGATAAATTAGCTTTGCGAGGTCCTGCAAAATCTCTGTAATCGCTCCCATTTGTCCACACGTAATCCACAGAACAAAGCCTGCAGACGATCTGTGGCTGTTCAGCTTCCAGTCCTGGCAGCTCTCGCCTTCCAGGCTAACTGTGAACCTTAACCGGCCTTCTGGCTCTGGAGATTTCCTCCCCTTCGTCTCCTCCCCAGCCCTCCAAGCCTCCAGTCTCTGCCCAGTCGCCTTTTCCAGACTCTGTGGGCCGATTTAGGGAGCTGCTGGCCAGCAAGGATGAATGAAGGGCTCTGGCATGCCAGGATGAACTCCTTTTCCCATATTTACAACCACACAGGCAGTCCAGTGACAGGTGCCGTCCCACAGGCCTACTTCTCTCAGTCAGAAGGGCACGAGGTAATGCAGGAACTTCATTGAACTCTATTGGGGATGAGGTGGAGCTACAGCAACACTGACAGAAATTTATTCTCATCTCTTGTGCAGCCCCCCACTCATTCTGTCCCCTATATTTTCTCTATAGAGGAAGGTTAAGATGGTTAATTTGGGCAGACATGCAACAATAACATCACGTTAAGGTCATTTCAAGATGCAAAATGCTAAAACAATGACAGTGCTTTGGCATTTTTTGCTTAATAACAAGGTTTTCAGTTCTTTGTATCTGTAATGTATGGAAGTGTCCAGCTGAAAGCACAATCTGTCAGCGTGCTTGATCTAAAACAGGTTGGGAAAGTCAGTCATAAAAGCCAGAAATCCCTGCACTTGCTGAACTTATTGTTGAGTCATTGGTATTGAACCTTATGAAACCCCTGCAGACCCACACTGTGGTCATTTTCTGCTCTGGGACTGTAAATATCGTACTTATTGCACCTTTAAGAGGTGAGAAATCGAGCATCTGATGCCCAGCTGAGGGTGTGAATGGAGGCGGCTGTAATCCTCCCTGTGTTTATGTGTGTTGCATATGTCTGTATGTGTGTGGGTGCATAGCATGTATGCGATTTATGTAGTAACTGACAGCTTCTGAAGACTGCAGATATGTTTTTTTCCCTTTATTATGGAAATGTCTACGCTCTTCAGATACAGAACAGTATTCATTTTTCATGGATTCATTAAAATCCTTAATGCATACGACATTAAGTACCAACAATACAATACTATATATCTTCACAGAGACCAAGAAATATTAGCATGAGATATTTTTTCAAATGATCTTCATACTTGTGAATGCGGATGATGACATTTAAAGAGCTGTGTTGAAAAATATGAGGGTTCTGATATTCCCCAGTTAAGTCACTGGATGATTGGTAGGGCTAATATATTTTGGAGATAACATCAGCCGTCTTTGGGGAGGAAAACTGAAGAAAACAGTGAAGCATCAACATCCAAAGTGTCAAAATAGGAACTTTACAAGCACTTTTATTTTCCTAAGGTGCATCTCTATGGTCTCAATCCAAACTGCTTTAAACGTAGCACGTAATGTTGATTTCAGTATATTTCAACAGATAACTCGGTTGGAAATAAACTTTTTACATATAATTACATCACACTGAAGCATGGCTTCATCAGACAAGAAATAAAGCACATCCCTTGAGGCTCATTTAACAGATTTTCACCTGGATGTCACAGTATGTCCTCATGCATTCACAAATTGTGTTTCCTTCTGTACCGAGATGTTAATCATCACAGTTTAGAGTAAACAAAGTCCTCTTGGAAAACTAAAAGCTCAGAAAATGCTTTTGGTCATAGAAAATTACAAGAAAAATTGAGAGGAAGTATAAATGCGCTGTTGATTACACGCAACTCCTTTGAAGTCTATAAAACAACAAAACATACAGTGTTTGGTCTTCAAGGGGGATTTTTTTCAATCCAGTTATTGTACATAATATTGATCTGTATCCATTTTTACCCGTTTTAAAAAGGAAAAAAAAAATCTTTTGAAATGAAAATAAAAGCTAAGCCCTACACATATATACCTATATATATACTGTATATCACATTGCCAGTACATAACTATAATACCTTCCTTTGTGTTTAACTTAAAAAGAATCACTAATAACCCACGCAACAATCTTGGCAGGGACAAAAACATTCATCTGTCTGTAGAGGAAAACAAAATAAAGATACTTCTTTGACTGATTTAACTACAATGGGACATCACAGTGTTTTGCCTGATACTGAATGTATCACAGTAAAACACTCTATATAGCAGTTAAGGATAATAGATTGGCTGTGCGATTACCATAAACAAATCAATCAATGCTCCTTTGCGATGGAGAAAACGTGAGCGCCATGCTGGGAACAGGCTCATGTTTTCTACACAGCAATCCCCAAGACAGCACTGGAACTGGCATCACAGCAATTGCAGTGATTGATATCCTAATACGAACACACATCTCAGAGGATCGCTCGGCTGATTGTTGTGCATTCATGGCATTGCTTTATGTATAACAGCCATCCAATCAGTGCAGGTTCCTGGATGAAAGGCAGCTTAGAGGAAAGTGTCCATTCAAGAACACATGTAAATCCAACAGGTATCTATCAGCGAGCTGCTTTGAAAGCTTCAGCAATAAACTGTGATTCAGCGGGGAGTCTGGGTATAAAGACTCTGCAGAGAGGTGTAACCCCCTCTGACTCCATGTGGTCTTTCAATGAATTGAATCAAACTGGCTGAAGAGTGAAAGGTGGCTCCAGATTCCGCAGGGTATCATTTTCTGTGAGCTAGCAATACTGAACAAAAGAGCACGTCTCACTATCAATTACAGCTGCACTAATCAATATTTTTTTATATTTACAATGAAAAAAATGACACGGTATACTATGAATGGAGTTGCTCTTAGTGATGAGCCCACAGAGAAATATCCCTTCAGCTCTATGGAGAATTTTGACATAGAGGTATTTTAACCCACTGTTGCAGCTGTTTTAGCAAAAAGCTCTGATAAACCAGCTGTCCACTACCTGCTCAGCATCCAACTAGCCGATGAACATAGTGAAGCATTTATATGATAAGAAGACAGATATTCCGTTATGTACAGTAAAGCCTTTTCTTCAGCTGGATGCAGAATCCTTACTTGCTCAGTGGTATTTGCATAATAATCTGGACTAAATCCCCGTGCAAACTATACTGACTGCTAATGATTGATTTCAGTAGCTGACACTTCAAGTGTTACTTGTCAAGACCAGCGAATAATAATTCTCATCATGAGTTACGGTGTACATTTTGTCATTCAAAAACACACCTTCCTATTTCCCCACAGGAATTCACTGTTAAAACCTATAAAAAAAAGTTTTTTATCTTTTCTTGATTCATGGTAAAATATCAAATGTTTATGTCACATCGGTACACATTTAATAATGTATGGAAATAACACAATATAACACTGAGGGAGAAATAAAACAAGACAAGTTCAGCCAGTTCAACTCGACTAGAGCTTGCAGACACACTATACTCTATGCACCTTTTGTAATAAGGCAGTCTATTTACACTCATGCTCATCTTCACTGCTCACTGCATTATCACTCCATTACTTACAGTGTTATAGTAATAGATAGGATAAGACATTTCACCTCTCATCCAAAAGACTTCCTCAGCCTTTTGGCTTTTTTTATGAGAGTAAGAATGTCTTTAATAATCTTAAGAAAGTCCAGTTGCTGTTGACTTGGCCTTTTCTGGATATACCATGACCTGGATGACTGGAAATCTTCAGACATTACACACAGCATTTAATCACCCCCATCTCCACTACAGCATCTACTTGTAGAATCTGCTTGTAGTTTATCCTGAAGGGGAGGGATGTTTATCAACACTCTCCAATCTCTCTCTGTGTGCTTATGTGATTGCTGCACCAAGTGATAAGGTCAGAACCTAGATGCCAAACATTAACTACTCTATAATCTCTTACACTAATGATATGAAATATTAAAGACCATGAGAGTTGGCTGACTGAACTTTGAGAATGCTTTAACCTTTTGAATGAGAGTGGAGCATGTGGAGCTGGAAAGCTGTACACTCTATACTCTGGGAGTTGCTGGTTGTTGTTTTATCCCAATTTCTCACCTGGTTGTTTCAAATGTTCTTAACCTTTGAGTGAAACATTCTGTTGGCTGCTGCCACAAGACCTCTAAGAAATGTAGTCTTCTACAAGAAGCCAGGCAGACTGGGCCTGATAAAATCTTTATAAAATATGTTGAAAAGAAATAATTTAGGTTGCCACCAACTCCTGGAAAAATAATGTTTGTCTCTCTAGCTAAGCTTGTATTTGTTCACTGGCTTGTCGCTAACTTTGTCTGTCTGACATTTGGTGCTGGGAAGGTAGTGCAGGGTGGTTTATCAGAGCTGTTTTGCTGAAAACAGGTTCTTTCTGACGCTGGAGACAAGGTTGATGAGAGCAAAGTTTTGAGCTGAAAAACCCAAGCAATGAACTGAAAGCAAATTAGCTTCGAGCTAACTCTGGTGCAGTGCATCTTCAATGTTTCAAACTGCACACTGTCCCATTCAATAAATAAACATATCAATAAACTCTGTGTAGAGCTGTGGGAAACTGAGTTTGTCACGATGTGCAATCCCTTTCACATGACACATTGATTCACTATTAAATAAAATATTTATGTGGATAAGTGCAGTTATAAGTTCAAAAGTCAACTCTGACTTCCAAGGCGTACTTTGGTTAAAACATTCAATCACAAAGCTTAAAACTCTGTTAAAAGCACCAGACCAGTAATGGAAAGCTAAAGTTAAACATTACACTTAAACATCCTGTAGTCAGTTCACTTTTTTAAGATTTAAGGTTGATGTGAAATAAATTCCGGTGCAGCATTTTGTTCCCAATTACAAAGACAAATTTTTCTGAATTTGCCACAGCTCTGATTCCCCTAGAGAGCGATGGCAGCTGAGGATCAAGGTATTGTAGGATACCGAAAAATCTGATTCCTTAGAAAAACAGTGGAACTAATTAAGACTGACTGCTATAACATCAACCTATGTCATCGTTATATTATCCAGGAGACTCCCATGTTTCTATGTTAAGGAACAGTGAGGATATTATTAAAAGAAAACGTTCAAATGGGGAATTGAGCTCCTTTTCGCTTTGCAGTTCTATAGTAGATAGAAAAGGATGACCCGTGCCAACAGAAAAGCCAAAGCACTCTTTCTCACAGCTCTTACTCTCACAGGTACCTGGTGGGTTCCAGTCCAGCTTAAAATGAATCACTGTTAAAATGAGTCACTTTAAAAACAGCTGAATGTGTCTCTTGTCCAACCACTCACCTGCAGAGCCAACAGCTTCTCACTGGGCTTAATATGCCGTTGTATCTCACATGCCACTGGCTGGATGACTTTTATGCCGTCTTCATAGAACACGTAGAACATGTTTCCGATGCCAAGACCTGTAGGAGAGAAGAAAACAGCTTTGGTACATACCTGAAATAGACTAGATGAGACTCCACAGTGTGAACATTTGCAACGGAAATAAGCCTACAACATTGTTATCTACTTTCAAAGCATCAAATCATTTAATCCCTCTCATCACAGTTCAGTAACCCTATTACAAAAATTCAATTAGCTCAGTTTAATGAATGCTATAGTGGAGCAGAAGCAGCCTAGACGTACCTTCTTCTCGCCATAAAATGTTTGCCACTGTGAGGGAGAAAAAGAGGAAAGCACGGGTGAAAATAAATGCAAGAATCAATAGGGTCCCTTTGTGAGCGCTAACACCCAAACACTAACTCCTGTTGAGGCAAAGAGGAAAGCAGACTGCATGAAAGTTTTATGGAAACTGTCTCTCTGACACCTAGTGCAACAAACAATCGATAGAGCCCTCTGCTTGGAAATAATTTGATACCAAACACTGGAAAATGGAGTGCAGTCAACAAACTACTGTAAAACACTTTATGATTTTTGGACACTGCAAGTCTAGTAAGCTTATGTGGAGAGAGGTGAAAAAACCCTCAAAAAAATCTTCAGCATCAGGTGATCATCCGTCAATATGAGTGTTATGGATAAGCCGCCTTAGACACCCCAGAGTAGTCCACAGGTTTCAGGCTCAGATGATTATCATAAGTCATTAGGAGGGATTAGTGTGCTCCTTCTTCAGTGGCAAAACCAGTTTTGGCTCCCATAACAGGTAATTTCTCATTAAATTCATTTAGAGGTGACATGCAGACATACAGAATGATATGAAATGAAAGCCACATAACACCCTGAGTGCTTTAATTGGCGACCTAAAACACACACCAGCTGTTGGCTCTCGAAGCAGTCACTGGGGACTCTGAGAGAAAAGATGCCATTACTTCAAATTATTTCACTAAAGAGTGATGTACCAAGAGGAGAATCTTGGGCCATTATAAAGTTATTTTTCATGCAAATATCAGAGCAAATTCTTCTACACTCTCTTTTTAACTGTGACCTTCTCTCTCATTGTTCATCTGTCCCCTGGTCTTCCCTCTGCTTCCATTCCATCTTCCATTTTCAGGCGTTTTCAGTCTACAAACCAATCTCCAGCCCAATTCACAACCGATTCTAATCTCACCTCTATTGCAATACTCATTCCCTCAGCCTCTTGCTTGGGTGGACCGATTCAGAGAAAGAAAAGGGGGAGACAAAGCCAACTAGGCACCACAGTGCCATTAGTCAACCTTAATCTTTCAAAAGTGCTTTGTCAAGTGCTTCCAGTGCACTCTTGCATACCTTTTAGCTCATTAAAAGTTACACAAAAGGAGTGGTTTATAGATAGAGGGACAAGGAAGTAAGGAAGGACGGCAAGGACAAAACAAAAAGAAAAACAATACAATTTATTTGAGATGTGCCAAAAATGGAAAATGGAGAAAATGGAAAAGAGGAGTTGAGATGAGATCTTGTGTGCCCGGGTCTTTTCCAATAGCCCACAGTATTGATGCTATTCATCACTTGGCAGAAAGACTGTGGCTGTTCTGCGCATACAAGGGACCCATACATCAACTTCATCATCCATATAACAAAACAAGCTGGCTGCCACTGTAGGCGGTGAGTTCACTCTTTCTGGCCATAATAACTGTGTTTCCACTAGGTTCCAAACACTGGGAACACCACGCTCACCAGCCAGCCTGGACTCTGCAGTTCCTTCCCGTCAGCAAGGTTACATAAATTCAATTTGTTTACAAGAGCACGCTGCTGCGACAGTGGGCCAAACAGCCTGTGGTGTTCACCATAGTGGCATGGCAGTAGACAGCGAATGCATAATATAGGTAGAGTAATTGGATCACAGTGGATGCAAATGCAAAATGTAACTCAGGATGACTGCCTTGGGTTTGCAGGCTTTTGCTGCTTTTTTCCAGGGATTATCCTAAAAGTTTCTTGGCAACACTGACCAAAGCAGTGTGTTTAGGTTATGATTTAATTATAAGCACAGCACAAATATTTTATCTGTGACAAGTGCCCACTCACTGCTGTAGCCAGTTCTAGTGAAGAAGCAGAGCTTAAATGCTACTAAAAAGGGAGAAAAATCTTTCTTCCTCTCTGTTTTTCTTTTGCTTTTTCTTCATCTCCATTGATACAAAGCAAAGCAAATATCCTGTCAGTGCAATGACTGATAACATGCAGGGTAGGTACACCACACAGTATATCCATCACTGCAGCTATGCCAGTAGGATTTTAGATGCACCTGCCAACACCCACTTAAAGTACACCCAGGCCTGGATTAAGATGCCTCAGGACCCCCCGCTTTGGCTCTTTGACAGATCCTGTAAACCTGAAGATCAGCAGAAATATATCCATATCAATGGTGTCTATAAAAGTAACTTCAGTTCAGCTCTCAAGTGTTCACTTTTTTAATATCTTTCATTTTTTCTCCAGTTCTGCTCTCTGAAATTATCTCTGAGGATAATTTTCTGTTTATTGATTCTCCTTCAAGGAAGTATGCAACAGTTCCTTTTTTTTTCAATTTCTATTCAGAATCGGGTAATTCTTTACTGATTTTCATAAAAAACAAAATGCTTAAAAAAAAACTTTAAAAGGGTTAATAGGCAACTAATGATCCCGTGTGACAGACCTTTTTTTTGCTTCAACACTAAAAAGTGAGTTTTTGAGAGTCTAATAGGTTGCTATGAAATTAAGTCTTAAAAGGTTAGTAGAATTACAAGGTATAATTTTCTTGCATGATTTGCAAAATATAAAAATTATGGTTTATACAGTGAAGGAGAAGTCGAGAAAGGTCATTTTAAACTGTAATATTTACATCTTATTCAAAGCAGCTGCCAACTGATAGTGGCTTGGCCTTTCTAATGTTAACCTGAACACTAATGAAAACATATCAGCAATCAGTGCTTTGTGCGAGAGGTGGAGCCAAATTCGAATATGGTATTCAGAAAAGTATACCTAGTGGGTGTTTACAAATATTTATTTCATACAAATATTTTTTAAGATATTTGTTTTCGGGAAGGAAAAAAAAAACATGTAAAATAACAGGATGCAGGTTGGGACTCATAACGTAGCAAGTTTAAATTGTTGTCTGTCTCTGTGTCATGAATGCATAACTAGCTGCAGATCTGTCTGCCTGGTGGAGCTGAGCTGTGGCTCACTGGTCAGTGCAGATGTTCATGGTCTGGGAAACTGGACTTCAAGACCTAGTATGGGAGCCCATTTTGTAAAAATGTTTATTGAAGGGCACTTCAATACTTCAACACTTTAATATCCTAAAACTAATGTAGTAAAAACAAAAACCTTATTTTTTTCTTTTATTCAAATACAAATACAAATAATTTTGCTGCCTCAACAAATACAGATACTACAAATACTGGCCTCTCTGCACATCCTTACTGTGCTCACCTATTGATCAAGTTTCTGACAGTGCAAGCAGTCTTTCAGGTTTTATATTTTACCCATACATTCTTCAACCAGCAAATTCTCTGGATTTTTAACAGCTTTTTTTGGTTGCATTTAGCAACTCCGTGCTGCATCTTTTGAAGTAGCTTGAAGACTGAAGGCTAACTTCAACAGAAAGTACCTGGCAGTACTATTTACAGTCAGGTAGAGTATACAGGAATGACTGCAGTAGAATTAGAGCTGGAAGCCTTTGGAGGACTGAAGTCTGTATCGTCTCTTTAAGGGGAAAAGTATTCAAAAGACTTAATCCTTGGAGAAAAATCCTTGAGAGTTTTGAGAAAATGTTGGAGTTACTAGACAGAGCTTAAAACATCCAAGCTTGAAAAATATATAAAAATAATAAAAAAGTGTTGTTTCTCATCACAAACAAAAACTGAAATTGGAGAGAAATATCCATCTGTGCAATTGATGTGGAAACACCTACAGCTCAGTTTTTATTATTTCATCCAATAAATAATGGCTTTTAAAATGATCAGATTAATAATGGTGTCTTTTGTTTGTTTTGCTCCATAATATGTACAATTTCATGATATTACATTTTTACAAGAGTTAGGGTGCCACTTGTGGTGACTGCATCTACATCACCCTTGACCTATATGTAACCTTTAAGTTTTATTTACTTGTTTTAAAAATATTATATGAATATTTAACAAATTGCTAACCCTATGTTTGTTTTTGTGTACATGCTTTGTTCACACTGCTCGTTATATTTTGATTTGATTACTTATTTAAAAATATCAGTAGTCTTATCACCGATATTAGTTCATCGCCCTTTTAGAGAACGCGTCGACAGAAAGATTCATATGCTGCCATGTTGTAACCAGGGCTTAAAGGCGGTAAAAACTTTCCACTGGATTTACAATATTCATCTCACAAAGCCTTCAGCATGAAACTCAGTCGACAGGCGGTGGGCTGCAGACAGTGTGGATAGCGTCACTGCCTGGTTAGAGCCCCTTGTTGCTGACAGCGTGTCCAACACTGTGTGAAAGCCCGCTGTGATGGGGAGGGACACCACTGATGGAAACATGGACGCTATTTTGGCACGAGCTGATCTTCTCTATTCAGAGGATATGGAGCAGACTGCATGGCGGACAGTGTAGAATAAAACGGTTTTGTGAAGACTTTTGGTGTGGAGCGGTGGTTCTCATCCGTGTGCCGTCGAGGCCCTGGAGATTGCAGGGCTTTGTTCCAACCAATTACCTCACCAGAGGATTTCACTGATTAGATCTTCCTCTCTGCCTGAATCTGTGAAATCAGCCAGTGCTGTGTTTGATTGGAACAAAACCCAATGAACTGCTAAATGTCAGAAAATGCTTGCGAAACACTATAAAAGAGTAAAGAATAAAGACAGTGGAGTATGCAGAAGATGGCATAGGATAGAGGAGGTGGTAGAAAGCACAGAAAGAAGCATATGGAGCATAGACAGCACAGTTATTAATTATAAAACAATAGATATTGATTAAAGAGGCAATGATGAAACACCCATAATTTATCTGCAAGGGAGCTGAGAGGGTTACTAATCAGTGACACCAATCCAACAATTATTTGCCAAGTTTGGAAATTTCTACATTTCAAAGTATCATTTTGTGTCATATGTAGACTTTCTTAACTAAAAGAAAAGAAAATTCTTCCAATGGGATGAGATAACCCCATGCAGCTTTCCTTGTTTCAGGAAATATGTTGAAATGAGTCGAGTTAGTTTGACACGCGACAGAGCAATTGGATGTTGGAACCAGAAAATGATGCCTGGTGAAATAATCTCAACTCGTCTGCAGATTTGTCACTTTTTCTTCAATAAATAAGATCTTTAGTCTCCATAATAAACTGACTGAGTGGAGATGTTTTACTGTGCAACACTCAAACTCACTCTCCAGCCCACTACAGTTTCTAGACTCCCTGTTCCTGCTGAGGTACATAAAGGTCATCTATTACTTAATGGACCTTCACTATGAGTCATAAAGCATAAAGTACAGTAAGGAGAATATACTGGAGTCGTGAGTGGAGACCAGAGTAGGATGCAAAGCAGGAATGTACACAGATATTTTGATGGGCAGTTCTGTCCCTATTTCTCACTCTGATGCTGTCTCACTCAACAAGTCCTCCAAACTAAACAAAGTAAACAATAAAGTCTGTGTGTGATTTCCTTCCACTATGAGCGATAGAAGTGTTTTGTCTGGTTCTGGATCTGGTTGGGATGGCGTTGCCTGCGACTCAGCTTGTCAAGTTGTTAGTGGCTGGTTTTAGAACGCAGGGCACATCGCCTGTTTCAACAGCCAATCAGCTCGTAGTGAAGTCAGCTGGTCATGTCAGCAATCTGTTGGCTGGTCGAAATAGGAGAGTTTTGGATGGGGGAAAAGAAAGCCTCGACTCTCTTTTTTCATTTTTTTTTCATGTTGTTGCCGTTTCATCAAGGCTAGAAATGCAATGGTAGCAAGTAAAGCTCACTATTACTATCCTCATTCATATTTTAAGATGATACAAATTATATCCAGCCACAAAAAAAAACCTGATAAGCCACCAGATAGAATGGAAGTACGAAGTTGTTGCTATGGAGACGATATAACATCTTGTCTAGTGGCATTGGTGTAAACTGGCAGGTTTTGCAGACCGCCACATTGCAAGTAGTTGTGAGTTTCAACTCATCTCGTCGTGAATCTTTGGTCTGAACTGGGCTTTACATCACAATGACCAAAAACCAGATGCCAGTGAAACCACCATGTTGTGTCCTCTATGCTAATTACCCCTTTAATGAGAACCACTTACGAAAAATGCATACAGTGCAACTTTAGTCTCAGGCAAACATGCAAACTAACCATAACTGCTGAGTTAATCGCCCACATAATGATAAAGACCACCTTATATTGAGATTATCTATGCACAAAGTCAAAAAGAAAGAAAGTTAGACATGGAAAAGTGCAAAGTTCTTCATCAATTCAGTCACTGAAAGAACAAGTGTCACTTAAAACAATAATGTCATCACTCTTTGAAATGGAGTTGGCAGACTTCCTCTAACAATAATAGCTCTACGAATAATTCTATAATTATAATTTCCTTATTTAGTCCAGAAGGATACTTCAGTAAAAGAGGGCAAGGGGGCAGCAGCATGAGCCAGTATACATAGTAATACAGTGCTCTGCAGGTCTCTGATATGAGGCATGAAGTGCAGCATAATGTAGAGTCATAACAAAGTGGGGAGACTAAAGCAACAAAGCCTTGCAGATCCTCTGACACTGCAGAAATAATTGGCACATTGTGAAGGGCAGATATTTATGCCAGTTTAGCGGCAGACTGTCAGAGATGGATGGTGCTCTGCCTGCTGGTGACAGACTTTGTTAAAGAGATCTCAGAATAGTGACTGCTCAGGTTTTCCCAAACAACAAAGTGCTTGGGTAAATTTGAGAGAAAAACAATTCACTTTAGTGCTACGCCTGTGAAGAAAAGGTTCTGGCCTTCATGCTCCTTGGTGGTGAATTCATCTAAAGACGATCATTCATGCCTTGCTCATCAAATCATGTTTTTCAGTTCATCTCCTTTAATAATACCTTATTCAGCCCTTTGTCAACTGGTTTAGTTAGTTATTTGGCTCTCTCTTATTTAGGTGCTTGAATGAGAAGCCTGAGGCAGGTCATAAACACAATGATTTCACAAAATGAGATCATTACTTTCCACAAAGTCAGATTTCTAAAACATTTCCAAGTATAATCACAATATGTCATTTGAATCTCTGTGTGTTTCAGATCAATGGTGTTAGATCAAGGGTAGTCTGGCGCCACAACATGCCCAACAGCATCAGAATTTCGATGGGATCAGAGTATGGAGCTCTTGGTTGAAAGCAGCCACAATTCGGCTATGCCACTCATTTTAATGATGTGCATATCTTTTTCATGAGCCCAAAGATAATTCATTTAATACTTGTGAACATCGCTGGTTTTCTTGCCAAAGCTAGAGAACCAACAGGACTACAGCTTGAATATGTGGGGAGACAAAACAGTAGCAAATGAAAATAATGAAAAATCTTCTGACTGGAAAAAGATGTTTTTAACTCTTACTATTAAATGTTTTTTGGGTCCTGCGGCATGATGATTATATAGCAAATTACTCATGATCACTGGATTAAGTCCTAATGAGTCAATTATTTTTTTAGAGAAATGCTCATGTCATTAAAGTGTCTAAACATGGTTACACATCTGTGTGTTAGCACGTGATTGTGTTGTGCTTGTGTCCTATTAAATGTATTTTGGAAGTTACATTAATTAGAGACAGAATAATTTTGTAAAATAGCTTTAAAATGGCTAAGGAAATGTATTATTTTAGACATGATAACGTTTATATATCATGGTTTGGTGTGTTTAGTTCAGATCTACATCAAAAACATTTTTCTCTCCATATTTCTCCCTGTAGCCTCTCAGGATGTCAAACCAGATGCTGTTCTGTAAATGGGTAATAACTGGAGCAATGACTTTACAGAGGCTCTCTGGCCAGAACATGATGCCATATGGAGCTAATGTGGATTTGATGTACTCAAGTCTGTGAGTTTGAATGAGGATTCTGACATGACTGTAATGCATGTGACATAAGTGGGGGACACGGATGCTCTTAACCTGACTATTGATTGATTTTTGGCGCTCTTGGTTGGTTAAGGCCTGCATGAGAACTGACACAGGTGTAAGTAAACAGCATGTTTTTTAGTATTGGCACCAGTATCAAAAATTGCCTGAACATTTCCTGTGATACTATTCTTTATCTTGACCTGGCTGAAGATGTGGATGAAGTGAGTTTGTGCAGTGTGACCTCTGCTATCAATTAACCCACAACCAGTCTTCCTCCAGTCTGAGAGTTATTGCCAGCGAAGGGATGGAGTTCACACGGGCTCTGCACTAATAGTCACTGCTGGTGAAAAACTGAAAGTTTGTGCTTTGCTTCATGTACTAGTGTACGAGTGTTGATGAATATGAACAGCGGAGGTCAGCGAGAGGCCACCAGTCACTGAGGTTCGGAGAGAAGTGAGACAGTGAAACAAGGTAAAAGATCGTTGAGGATGAGACATTATCCTGAAAAGGTAAAGCTACGCCAGCTGCTGTCTATGGTTGGCTAACTGCTTATGTTTCTCGCTCTGTCAGTGAAGGGTATTATTAAAACATAAGTAAATTCTAATGTGATCTCAAGTGTACTGGCTGCATTTGGCATCTGCCTGTGAATGTTTTACAAATGCAGGTTACCTCTGCCTCATCATTACTAGATGTCGTTTCTGGGAAGGTAGCTTATGCAAATGGGTGTACAAGTGTTGTGGCAGGAAAATGAACAGTGAAAAGAGAAGGACAAGCAGGAATAACAATAGTCTTTGAAGCTGGAAATGTTCATACAGTTGCTTTATGAAAAAATACACTAAAGCTATCTGTGAAGATTTTCCAATGCTGTGTGATCATACAAATGTTGTTCCTGAGTGCTGATTCTAACTTAACTGCATTCGGAAGTGCTTGTAGAGCACAGGCTGGGATTAATTGATGGGTGACCTGAAGCAGAATCAGTCTTCCTCGTTCTGTTCTTTGGTCAGGTTACCTTGACCAAGAAGTACTTGCATACAAGGAAACCTTTATTTGGTATTTCATCAAGGGAAAAATTATGAATTTCTGTGTTACCTGGCAACTTTTCTTGAAAATCCCAAAAACAGATAAAATGGACTGATAATGTATTTTTCATGATTTTTTTTTTCATTATTTCTTTCTTGCTTTATTTTTTTTTTCTCATGTTTATTTGTAATTCTAAACAGTCTACTGTGTGTTGTCTGCTTTTCTCTGTCTGGCAGCATTGTTTTTGTGGTGGGATGGGGGTAAGTAAAAACATAAAATGTTTATTTCATGTTATTCTGTTTGCTTGTGTGTTTATAAAAAAGATAAATTTGGACTTGAGAAAAGTCACACTAAAATGTGTGAACTAAATTTGCTTTAATTAATGGAGCTGTCAAAAGGTTTTCATTTTTGAATAAATGCTCAAAATATTTGGCCATTTTTGCCTTTATTAGACAATCATGGTGAAATTGCAAAGAGGAAACAAGGGAAGAGAGATGGGTATGACATGCGACAAAGCTCCCCAGCTAGAACCGATGGTTTTCAGAATTCAAATGTTTGTGAGAAAAAAATAAAAATGTGCTGATAATTTCAGTGTGAGATTTACAGAATATGAATGTCTGAATGTTTTGGGTGACAGCAGTGCCACCATTACTGAAGTGTGCCAGCATCCCAACTGAGCATGTGAGCATGGAGCAGCAGGGTGTGTGTAAACTGCAGATGGGTGTTGTTAAAGTTACACATCCAACAACTTTAGCTAAATGAAGAGCACTGCATGTTCTAAACATTCATTGGAAGATCATCTGTTTTGCACTAGTTATAATGTACCAAGTGCCAATCCACTGGTGTTATTTCTATTTTTTTGTCTGTATTAACAGCGGCTTGTTAAACATATTAATATCCACTAACAAGACAACAATCGCTCAAGTAAAAGCAGCAGCAGTGTACAATCGTTGTGCCTGATAAAGTTTGCTGTGTTAACACAGAACATCACAATACCCAGGAGCAGCTTAGATTCTCCTAGTCTCTCTGCTCTGGCCTAAACACTGATGTACTGACGGCAGCTGGCAGATTTCCCAGAACATATCACCCAGCCGCCCCCTTATTGGAGAGCCCAATATAAATATCTGTCCATCTCCAGTGGCTAATCAAATGCCAAGATAATGCAAATAACAAGAGAGGGTCAAAACTCAAACCTGTACCCTTCTCACAGATTTAATGAGTTTTGTGTTTGTTTGTTTCACCTTCTTACATGAGCAGTTGCTCAGCCATAAACAAAGCTGCACTCCAACATTAGTCTGTTTTTCTCCTATACACCAATATTGAAGTGATCTGCTCTCTTGCATTTGGAAAAAAAAAAAAAAAAGAATCAATTGTATTTGTTAGATATTTTGACACTTTAACAAATCTAAAATTAATTTTAGCAAATTTTATCATACCAAGTTTCTCCTAATTATCTATAAACTGATGTAAATTTATTTCACACATTGAAAAACAATAAAGTGATTATAAATGTGTAAACATCGACAGTCGTGAGTATTTTTCTGCGCATTGACAACCCCTTTAGACTGAGTAGACACAATTTGCTCAATAGTTTATGATCTACTTTCTTTCATACCTCACACTTTCCCTGTTACCTCACACACACACACACACACACACACACACACACACACACTCAACTGTAAAGTACTTTGTGATGGACCTGTTAAAAGCACTTTAGACTACTGTAGCACTTTAGAAATAAATTTGACTTGACTTGACCTTTTGTGACTATTAAACTAATTACACTTATAAAGCTGAGCAATCTGATAATCTGTCTCTTCTTTGTCCTATGCTTCTTTTGTGTGATTTTTATGTGACGTTGACAGAGCTAGTAGGGTGCTGTGAGTGCATGAAACATGTCTGGTTTGAATTTTACTGACTTATCTACTTATGGCTAATGTAGCAAGGAGATTCTCATATTACTCCTACTTATACCTGTCTAGACCCTTCCCAGCCACTTTTACCTGGCTGGTCACGGCCACATTTTGTCACTTCTTCCTTTCTGCTTAGCTGTCACTTTCCATCTTCACGACGCCATTCAACTGGCAGATAGGGGGTTTGAATTTCTATTTGAAGTATGTGTAGTGCGCTATCCTACTTTGTGTTAAACTACCAGTTGTATATTTGAATTTATAGTACCAATGCAAATGCCAAGTACACATAACCCCAGCAGTGAGCATCCAGAGTTGTGGAAAACAGGGTAGATCCCACCTGTAGAGGTAGACGCTGTTATTTTTGTATTGATCTTTACCAAAAATGACAAGTTTCTTTACGATATAGGTGTCCAGTGAGGGGGCATTTGAGCTGTGCCATATTTGGCAGGTGTGACCATAGTAGAGGTAAGATTAAACAATTTAGTATCTACTCTATTGAGGGCCACCCCAGGAAATTTGATTTTTTTTTTAATAACTTTTCTTTTCTTTATTTTTAGGGTAGTTTGCTACTATTTTGTCTACAGCTTGTTTTGCCCTTTGTTTTTTTTTTGTTTTTTTTGCTTAATTCTATCTTCTTCTATTTTGTGTCTTATGGTTTAGCATATTTTTAACTAATTTTTGGCATCGTTTATTTCTTTTTTGTGAGACAAACCCACCGTGCCCTTTCGATCCTTTTAAATGTACTAATGCCGTCTCTGCACTCCCTCATTTAGTGTTGGTATCCGGGCTGTACTGTTGGAGTGATGGCCGTTTGGTTAGCGGTGCACCTGCGTGCAGATAAGTATTGCACGACACTTAGAGGTGTTTGCTTGCAGTGATAGTGTATGTGTGTGTGTGTGTGTGTGTGTGTGTGTGTGTGTGGTGGTGTGTATAGCAAAATAGAATTGTATAAAGGCTGGTCCTGCAACAGCCAGCCTGTCTTGTTAATTGTATCCTTTTTTTTGTAGTGTGAGGAACCAGCATGGCGTTTTAGGATCTCCGTATTGTGCTATTTTAAATCTGAATACCTGCTTTGACCATTATAAAGTGGTCCTCCAGTTTTACTGCAACAGTCTTACTCTTTTTAAATACATTTTTATACAAATGCACTTGAAGCCTTGTTTCTGTCTAATTTTCTTGACAACATTATCTGTGTGTTGACCTGTATACAGAGGCTAGTCTTGGGTGGACCCAGTTTAAGGTGTGGTTAGTAGTGCCTTACCTTCCAGTTGGGCAGGTCACACTAAGGAGTTAACAAGTTCATTCTTTATCACATTGTCCTGATATTCTATATTCATCATAATTACAGGGGGTAGGCAAAGTGAAAGTTCCTGGAAATAACTCTGAAATAACTCAATTACAAAAGGTGAATTACATTAAATTCAATGCCAATTAGCAGCATTTTTCAGCTGTGAAAGAAGTCTGAAAATCTGCTCTTTGATATGCAATTTTCAAAGCCACATGAGATAACAAACGGATCTCCAAAGAGACTAAATCACCTGTGATCAAAACTGCAGGTGCATCAATCCAAAAAACCACAAAACTATTTAATATGTCAAGGAAACCATGACAGAAAATCACAGCAACATATGCTACACAAAGCAAACTGCAATGACAAAGAATAACAGCAGGGTAGATAAATTATGTAGGGGGTTGAAAAATACAGTTTAACTCCATATCAAACATGTATGAACCATCTTTGTAGTTTTCATGAGCTATTTACATACGTTATTTGATGATTCCATTTAGTTCACGAGGGAGTTTTTTGAAGGCTTGTGACTGTTAAACCTGTAAAGCTGGAAAATCTGATCTTAGTCCTCTTTCTGTTTCTCTCTTATCCCAAACACAGATTCTGAAGGTTCAGGATAAATCTGGCAAAAAATCACTGTTACTTATATTGTCAAAAAAATCCACTGAAAAAACCAAAACCATCAGTGATTTGATTCTATATAGTATGATATTGTTTATTAGTTACTGTATAGTTTATTCTCCTTTGCCATAGAGCTCCTTGTTAAATAAACTATTAAAAAACATTAATGAGCCACACCATGGCCACTGGGTGACATGTTCATTGCCATGAACACGGCCATTATAGTGTATTTTGAGTTGATCCCACATACTACATCTAAATAAATACATGCTCGCCAATCTGAGGCTTAAAAGAGTCCCAAATAAATGCACTATTTACTCATGTTTGAGTAACATTTGCTACAAACTGCAGTGACCATCTGTAGTAGGAAATTATTTAGTTTTTATTGAGGAAGTAAGTATATATTCATGACTTGTTTTGTAAGTCTTCAGTAGTAACAAATGGACTTGGGGCTGAGAGCCACAAAATATTGAAAAACTGAAAATGATTCAGCAACTATTTTGGCAATCAAAAATTAAGATGTCACATCAGACATTCATCAAGCACTAATGTGAAACATTTTTCTGATTCCAGCTTCTTCAATGTGATGATCAGCTGCTTTTTGGACTGCTCAGACAAAACAATACAACTTTACCAACATCACCTTAGGCTTTGGGAAATTAAACTGGGCATGTTTTGTTTTTTTTTGTTTGTTTTTTTTTAGCATTTTTTTTAGCATTTTTTTCTCCATTAATCAGTTAAAAAAACATTAGCTGATTTTGTCTTTTCATGTGATTTGTCGACAGACATAGGGATGATATTTTGAAATAAAAATCTTCTATGCTAAAAATCACTAATATCAAGATGTAATTTAATTCAACACGCCTTAATTGCCATTGGAATAAAGTTTGTAAACTCTACAAAACAACTAATCTCAAGACTCCCTCCTGAATGAAGTGACTTGTCAGGATGTTTATTTTTAGGAGCAGAGGTGGTGGTTTCAGTGTTTGAGGGCTGCTAATGGTATTTGCTGATGCCCCACATTAGCCTCAGGCTCAGCCAATCCAAGGAAGAAAAAAAGTCAGCTCCCATTTGCTTACTTAACTAGTTTCTGAATACAGGGTGGCATTCTTATGCTAAAACTAGAGTGGGTCAATTATGCAGTCAGTCCGATATTCAGGCCAGACAACAGTGCAGTAAAGTCTATTTTTTTCTCTCCTTTTTCGTAATGTATAGTGCAGCCACATCTGGCTGTCTGCTGACATCCCTTTGAACTGCCGTCCTGTGGGGTTGCTCACTATAAAAAGGGTCTACAATATCCAACTCCTAGCACCATTTTGGCCCACGTTAGAGCTTCAAAAGCTTCAAAGCACACAAGTGACTTCTGACCTTGCCGAGCATGATCCTCTGATGCGTGACAGGCTGGGTGGAGGAAGTGCCGTACCGCTGGGATGACATCTAAACATGTCAGGTCTGGCAGAGGTGTGGGACCGTGCACGGGGGATGTGTGATGAGACTGCAAAGTTGCTGCATGTGCTGTTTGGGAAGCCTAATTACCCACAGGAAAGTACAACGCACTAACAACTGGTCTTGAGCCCCAAAGACAGATTCTGACATTTCTGAAAAGGTGAAGTTAATTACTATAGGAGACTATATTCCTGGGGACAAGAGGAAATTGTTTGTGTCAAAAAGTGCTTTCAAACTTGAATATGAAGGTTACTTGTGTTAAACCTGATGTTACTGACCGCTGACTATGAATTCGAAATAACAACTTAATCATTAAATATTCTTCCAAATAATTGCTGCGCTGAGCATCATGTAGAGAAGAAATTTTGGAAGCAACAATTGATTTACTTAAATTTTAGTTGATAAATTGATTGAAGACAAAATTATCAACAATTGTGATAATAGACTAATCTTAAGTCATTTGTCCAGCAAAAATGCGTGAAAGTGACAAATGTGACAAATTTCTTTGTTTTATATAATTGAAAATTAAATTTTTCTAAGTTTGGACTGTTTGCAATTTTCCACAATGTTTTGACATTTTGTAGACTAAATTATGAATCAATTATTTGAAATAATTGATTATAAAGAAAATAATCATGAGTTGCAGCCCTAGTGTGCCAGAATAAAGACGATGAAATATGAAAGGCAAAAAATGTCTTCCTGAGTGGATGGAGGGGTGCATGAACATTTGGTTCTGCTTCCAAACCAGGAAACAAGGTGAATATAGATGGTATCACCATTACTTCCCTTGCAGAGGTTCTATCATTGCATTAAAGGATATAAACTATTAAGAACTAACAGGCTAAATTATTAAGAGCTCCATTTGCATCATCGCTTGAATAAAAGCAGAAACTGACATCATGACTTATACATACAAGTTTTGCGCGCAGAGTCTTCCACAAATAGCGAAGAGATGTCCTCGTCGACACCAGCATCATTTTTGGCGATGCAGGTATAGGCGCCGGTGTCCTCAAAGTGCACATTGCTGATGTGCACCTCGCTTCCATTAGCTTTGAGGAACAACAGAGGGAACAGACACAAAGACAGTTTGCCTTCCAGAAAGAGATAAAAGATGACTTCTGTGCTACCATCCTCTGCTACCATTACTCTGTTACATAACCATTCTCTAACATGTTGGGAAGGAGGCTGAGAGGTTTGTTTCAGGGAGAAATCAAAAAGGTAGGAGTTCAAAGTAAGAATGTGGCACAGGTCTGCCACATGCTGTGTTTTTGTGAGCACTGGGACAATTTCTGGTTTAGCGTTTTTGTGTACAAAAACTCCTACTATTTATTGTGAGAACTAGAAGGAACTTGAAAATGTTTACTTCACAATATTTTATGCTATGGCTTGACAAGTAATGAGATCTACAGAAGTTAAACAAACCAAACAGCCAACAGCCAATTATCTTTAACTGGTCATACTGTAATTCAACAGGATGCAAACATATCAGAAGCAAACCGACATGAGAAAGGAAATACATGCACTGATGTTAGAAAAAAATCATTGTCATATTTGTTGTAATCCAGGTGAATCTTTTAATATTGATAAGAATTTTAGGTCATAATCCATAGCCCTATTTTTACATATAAAATGATGAAAAAAGTAAATGAACAGACGGGTGACAAATTAAAGTAAAAACCAACATAAAGTGTCTTAGTCAGGTTGTTGACGCCAGAACAGCTTGAATGTGCCTTGGCATTGATTCTACAAGACTCTGAACTCTACTGGAGGGATGAACATCATTCTTCAAAAAGATATTCCCTCATTTGGTGTTTTGATGATGGTGGTGGAGAGCCCTGTCTAACACAGTCCAAAATCTCCCATAGATGTTCAATTGAGTTGAGATGTGGTGACTGCAAAGGCCATAGCATATGATTCACATCATTTTCATGCTCATCAAACCATTCAGAGACCCCCCGTGCCCCATGGATGGGGGCATTGTCATCCTGGAAGAGATCACTCCCATCAGGATAGAAATATTTCATCACTCAGAACTACTGTAAATTGAGTTTGCAGTGACCCTTTCCTCTAAGCGTACAAGTGGACCCAAACCAGCAAAATGCCCCCCACAGCATAACAGAGCCGCCATATCCCCTCACTGTAGGGGTCAAGCATTCAGACCTGTTTTGGTTTTTCCTTTAATTTGTCACCCATCTGTATTATTATCAGCTGTAGCAGTATTAGTAAATATTTGTAAAGGTAATATAAATATAAATGTCATAAAACATAGTTAAATTAACTCTAACTGCAACAGTAGCAGCAATTGTAGTAAGAGTAGTTGTAGCTGAGAAGAGAATGAAGAATGAAGGTTATGACATTGTAAGTTCTAAAAACGCAGGTGTAGCCGTCTACTGGATTCTATGGGTAATACTCTCCTCCAATCACATGCGGACAATCGCCTTCTGAAATTTGCATGTACATAGACAGCCAATCAGAAAGCATCTACTGATTCCATGTGTCTCACACAGTATGAAACGCAGCACCTTGCTGCAGTTCCCATCCACTTCAGTGGCAGGGTCCATAGGTAGAGGGGATTTGCCTGTGCTTACAGAACTAGGGTAACAATATCGTAACCTTAGTTTTATCTCACACAGTTTCCACCCTCTACTGGACTGTATGGGTACAATAGATGAAGCCTGATGAATGTTCACCCTGCTGCAACATGTCATTGGACTGCTTCATTGAGCCTGATCAGCTATAAGTTAGTCGCCAAAGTAGGGGGCCCAACCCAGACCAGTTAACATGGACATGAGGTGGGTGAAAATATGGCCTAACCTGGCAGGGGTCATAGGTCATACACCAGAGTGGGGGGTGCTGCCTGCCTGTAGGCTAGGGAGATGCACTCACACAGCCAACAAGCTAGGAGCTTCTTGGATAGGGCTTTACCAGCTACTCTATCTCCATAGCACACGAACAGCTGTTCAGTGCACTGGAAGGGGGCATGTGTTCAACATAATTGCAGAATTGCACATTCTGGGCATAAGACGTGCCATTTTGGCTCCCTGGCATCCCCATAGGATGGAGGACAAAATGCATCTAGCTGAATAGTTCTCAACCTAAATGAACTCCTTATGTTCTTAGAAACAAAGGAGGGGTTTGGCCTGAGAGAAGCACCACTGTGGTCACCACAAAGCAGACGTCAGGGAACACCATTCACTCACTCTCTTAGCCGAGATCAGTGCAAGCAGCAAAGCTGTCTTGAATGACAACGCCTTCAGAGAGGAGCACACCAGAGGCTCAGAGGGATCACTAACTAAGGCCTCGAGCACCAAGGGCAGTTCCCATTGAGACAAGGAGGGGAAAGAGGAGGAAAGGCATAAAGCAGCCTCCTTGGCCATCGAGCATGTGCAAACCTGTCCACCCCCAAGGGCCCCCAATAATGCAGGTCCTCTTGCACTGATGCAATTGAGAATGTTCACCCAGCAGTGCTTGAGCCTCTTGGGATCCAAGTGCAGGCTGGTGAACCACTGTTACAGGTGATGCATATACAGGAACCCCATTGGAACAACTGGATGGCCTGCCGCCACGAGCCCCAATACCTGCATGACAATCAAAACTGCTTGTACTTGTAGGCTATCCCCTGGAAGGTGAAATGCAGGAACTTCCTGTATTTTGGTGCCAAGATGGGTCTGAAACCTCCTGTCTTCTTGGGAACCAGGAAGTACACGGAGTAAAACCCCCTCTGTCTGTCATGAGTGGGAAAAATCAAGACAGCCTGTTTCAGTAAGAGGTCCTGGATCTCCTGAGCCGGATGCGTTTCTTTTTCACCACATCGTGCCTAAAATAGCGCTCATGGATGAGCTCAACCTTGATCTTTTTTTGGGTAGCACAGCCTGCAGCTGAATGAGGCCACCTGCCGTCTGCTTCTCTGACAGAGGGAAGAGAGGCAGACTATTAAAACATTTTCAACAAATTGCACACACAGCGAACATGAACATGAATAGTGGTGGGAGGGGGGGCGGGGGGGCTGTTGAACATAGCCCTTGCCGATATGACTCTCCCTTCCGCTGACAGTCATTTCAGCACCACTGACTTTCCTCATGCATATACTAGCTTCTGTGGGGGGTCTGTCAGCGCTCTTCACTCCAGCATAGGCCCACCATTGTGGGGGGTCGGTGCTGCAGTGTCTCAGGCAAGGTGGTCTGGGAGGTGGCTGAAGCAGCAAGCGCTGATGGTGCTCTGCCCTGCCTGCACACTCTCCTCTTTGCTGTGGCATTGCAGCAATGCACCTCATCTCCTCTTTTGCTAGAAGAAGGTGTGAGTGGCAGATGATAGCTAAGCTGCACCTTCTCCTCTTTCAGCTTCTTGAAGCACTGAGCAAAAGATGAAATGTACCCGAAAAGCCTGTCTGGAACTATGGGAGCTCCCAGGAGTTCTTCTCTGTAGAGTGGTGGGTCCCGACCCCACATAACATGAGCCCACTGTGCCAGTAACAACACCCAGAATCAGGTTATTAATCTGGCCGTTGGTGTCATCCTGTTCTGCTGGGGGGGTGGGGGTCTTGCTACTAGTGGCTCCCTTCAGGCACTTTGACACACTGCCAAATGTCTGGGAGAAGATGTCCAGGAAAAATGTCTCTTCAGTCGTCATTGAAGAGAAGAGGATGTGAACTGCAGTGAGGAGCTGCCTTTTATACTGTGTGGGACACACAGAATCAGTAGGCCCGGCTACGTACATGCAAATTTCAGTGGGTGATTGTGTGTGTGTGATTGAAGGAGAGTATTACCCATAGAGTCCAGTAGAGGGCGGGGCCTATGTGAGATAGGACAGTTGTAAAAAATAATAATAGCAGTAGTACTATTGGAGGAAAAATGTACAAGTGTAAATGCAATGAACAGTAAACTCTGACTCTTTTTTACCTTGAAGGGTGAGCTGTTTGGACAGCTTGGTTGTGATGTCCATGCCGTTCTTCAGCCAGGCCAGCTGGGGGCTGGGGATTCCCTCAGCATGGCAGCGCAGGCTGGCAGTGACGCCTGGCTCCCTCGCTTGGCTCTCTGGGTACACTCGGATAACAGGAGGGACTGGAACATGGTGAAAAAGAGGAGGAGACTGTTGAGATGGAGAACTGAATAAAAGCAGACCACTGTTGTTTACATAAATACCACTTGATAAGATAACTTTATTGTATCTCACAAAGCAACCAAAATTCTTTTTTTTACAAGGCTACTCAACAAAAAAAATAATGCACATTTAAAAACACATTTACACACACACACACACACACACACAGAATAGGACTCAAACTACAACTGACAAGAACAGTGTTAAACAGGTAGTATTTTTGGGGGATGAGAGGGATCCTGATTGATCAGAGTGGTTTTCCTGATCACTAACCAGGTGTACAGCTCAGATAGGGGAGTTTGGGGTGAACCAATTATTTTGCCGGCCTGATTAGTTATGTGGGAGAGCTCTGTTTTGTGTTTGGTGGTGAGGGCGTTGCACGAGGATGAAATGTTGAAGGTAAATATATCTCTATATGAAGCAAGGAATATCTGTCTCACTGTCTGTCTGTCTGTCTGTATGTTGGTCATTTGCATATCTTGAAAACTGAGCGGAAATATGTACAGCTTGACTCTACCATTGCAACCCACATTGTGGTGGGATTACATCCAAAGTGATAATGACCTGAAAAAGTTTAAGAGACTTAAGCTGTACTATTGAACTGTGTACGTTGACTGTGAATGAAACATGTACGTTCAAGACTTACTGCAGGATGTCTTAGACACGTTTTGAACAGGCACTGCAGTTCATCTAACTAAAAAGCAAAAAATCTCTGTCTATCTGTCTATCTGTCTGTCTGTATGTATGTATGTATGTTTGCATATCTCGAGAACTGTTCACCCGATCAACTTCACACTCGGCAGGTGTATTCCTGGGGACCCAAGAACATGCAGTGTCAAAAGCAGTTTGGACACATGACACATTATATATTAATAATCTTTGAACAAACAAGTGAACAGTGAGCTGCTCAGCTCCGTGTCTGAGAGCAGTGGGGGCTGTTTGATTAAACACCGTCACATCATAACGGGGCGGGGTTTCTGGGCTCTGACTTGATGAGCGAGACAAAGGTACACACCCTGCTCAGTTAAACTGTCCAAGAGAGAAGAATGAGCATACATAGGAGAAAAAACCAGAGGTGGAGGCAATAAAACTAGCCAATAGGAGCGCAGAAACATTTTGATTGGCAGCAGAATCAACCAGTGGAAGGCCATAAACCGATACGGTTCAAGCTCTGTTTAGTCTCAGTGGTGAAGTTTCTGTTTGGATTTAAACTGTTTAATTCATTCATTCATTATTGTTTTAATAGATAGGTTTGTCAGTTGATACATACATATGCGGTTCTCGAGAAATAATAATCAATTGGCCCATTCTGAACAGATACATTTTGAATGGGCAGTACACTAGTAGATTCAATTAGTGTCCTGTAAACCAGGGTTAAAATGTCCTTGCTGACATTAAAAGTCCGAAGGCAGGACTGAGGCAACCTTATTGAACGAGAAGTTTTAGAGAAGAGGCCAAGTCCTGTGAACTTGTGGTCTGGCATTAGCATACACTATCAATAGGATCAAGTATATTGCAGCATTGCTTTTAGATAAGGTTAACGTGCTCTGTGAAGCTAAACAAATCAGATAGATAAATAAGGGAGAGAACCTCTGTTCGGACGTTATCGATTTGGCTTTGTAGTCATTGATTTTATGTAACCTTTTGTCAGCAAGGAGATGAGAGGATAGAAGAAGAGAAAACAAAAACGTTTTAAGAGAGAAAAGACACAGACTAAATGTCGCTCCCTTTGGCAAACTGTTCCAAAAGCTGACTTTACACATTTCTTCACATTGTGCCACTGTCATGCTGGAGTTTCACTTCTTTACCCTACCCTGAAGCAAAAACAAACAAAAACACTCCTACATACTGTACTTCCAAGAACCATAAATCAACATAAATCAATAACACACACAAATACATTAATAATATGTATTTATGCATTGGCTGAGAATATGCCACAGTTTTGCTCTACACCCAGGGGCTAATTTGTTAGTCTTGCTCCACAAAACATGGAAAATATCAAAAGAATGAATTTGAATAATCCTTAAAAGGAAAGACACCTTCTGTCAAAAGCATAACAATGATAAAACCTTTCAAAAGGATAGTAACCTCTGTGAAGAGACTGACCTACGGAGATGGTGACTGAAACTCAGCCAGTGACAATGAAGTGTTTACAGGGGTACCATAAAAAGCAGCATGATTCATTCCACAACAGCTTGTCACATATAAGGATGTCAACTTGGCAGTGTTTTAAGTGAGAAGGAGTGAGGAGGTGAGGAGAGCTGGCTCTGTGATTGGAGCAGAGCTGGATTCCCTTATGTCAGTTACAGAGAGAAGGACCTTAAATAAACTTTTGTCCATCATGGACAATGCACACCACCCTCTGCATAGAACATTCACTGGGCAGAGGAGTATGTTCAGTGACAGACTGCTGTCTCAGTCCTGCTCAACAGACAGGAAGTCTTTTGTCCCCCAGGCCATATGGCTGTTCAACTCCTCCCAGCAATGGTGGGGCGAAATTGACTATTAGGCGTGATGTTGCCTCTCCGTTGCTACCCATGCTCACCTGCTGCTAGACTGTTGGTTACTGGCTATGAGTCTTACACACAATTTCTATTTATATTTGTTCACATATTTATCTCCAATTTGTATTTTATATCAGTTACAGTAATTATTATTCTTGCACTGTTAATCACCTTGCATTTGCACATATGCTATCATAGTGATCTATCTATCTATGTATGGACATCAAAACTCTCTATCCTGCCATCTTGTTTGAGCAATCGCTCATAGCCTCTGTGGCCCAAATCAGTGTCCTCTTTACTGAAACAGACTTCAGAGACATGAGTGCAGGATGGAAGCGAGAGTCTTGGCAGAAACAGAGTAGGCAGACGTGCTGTAGAGACCATTTCCTGTGGGCACTGGGTTAGAGGAAGTCTTTACTCAGCCAGGTGAGTGGAGGATTGAAGATTGCTGCCATGGCCATCTGGTAACCACGGCACTCCCGGGCATTGGAGCTCACGTCAACCTGACTGCCAAAACGCCATCCACAGTGGGCCACCAAGGACTCTTATGGCATCCAGGTTACTTTACCAATCACAGTCACAGAGACACTCCAGTTACACCAGTGCCCCTCAACAGTAACAAGGTTGACTGAATAGAACCCATGGAGACAATTATTCTGTACAATCATCTGAGTGAAGATTATTATTCACGTCTATGTCCTCACACATGCTCATACAAGCGTACAAAATCTCTGGTCTCATTTCTTGGAAGGTGCATCTCATGTTGTTTCTCTGGTTTTATTATCCTATCCTCCTCTTTATGTTTTTTTTCATGTTTTTACAGCAAATCACTTTGTGACAGTCTTGTTTGTTGAAATTGCTCTGTGAATAAAGACCATTTAAATAGGATACGTCAATGCAAAGTGGCATTTATCCATCAATCTGCCTGAATGCACATTGAAATAAAATCAATGCTGTAAATATTTCTGTAGGAATATACTTTTAGAGCAACATGCAAATTTTATGATTTGTACATCTTGTGTTCTCACAGAAAAAGAGACTTTGTTGCCTTCATAAAATGTGACTCAGCACACTATTATTAAGAAGTTCCTACAGCGATTTTGATTCAGTTTTGTTACATGTTCTGTTTATTGTTCCATTTCACTGTGTGTGTTCATCTGCATGCTAACATCTCAGTTATGATGAGGTTTTTGGAATATCCTGGTCATGTTTTGTGCATGTAGAATAAACATTATAGCTTGGCTGGAGAAATCTTATCTCGGTTTTAAGAAATAGGATACTAGTTGGAGCACTCTGATAAAAGCCGAGATACCGTGGTATGTAAGCACCTTATCCAGATTTCTAATATGTTCTCTGCCATGCTCAAAGGTGAGTCCTCAACATATGTTACAAAGTAGCTGTAGTAGTAGCACACAGTTTTTCAAGGTCATCTTGGAGAACTTGCCACAGTTCTTCTGTGGATTTAGGCTGTTTCATTATATTCTGTCTCATCATGTTATCCCAAATCAGGGCTCTGTGGGGCCCATATAATCTGTTGAGGGACCCCTCGCACTTCATATCACTAAAGATAGATCTTTGGCTGTATTTTTGGGGTTGTTGTCATACTGTAGAATGAATTTGGGACCGATCAGATACCTCCATGATGGTATTGCATTATGGATAAGAATCTAAAAAATCTAAAGTGCCTAAAACTTTTGCACAGTATATACATCCAGCAAAGTGGTGCAAAATCCATGCAGTTAAAAACCAGACTGATCTTGAACTGTTGAGGTAACTCAGTTGAATGACAGATTTGCTGTATGTGGAAGAGACAAATCTACACTTATGTAGACTATCAGAAACCTGAATAGTAGACAGAGAGTTGAACAGAGTTTGTCACATTCCACGTATGATCAAAACCAAGAGACTAGACTGCCTGTTATGAGAAGGTAAGAAATGCCCTGTATGGAACAAATTATCCTGGCATTTCAGATATATTATTATTTTTATCATTGTATTTTTTTATGAGCAGAGGCATTACATGAAGATGACATTACATACTGTATATCAGATGAAACTCAAATGAAACTCTAATGAAGAACAGCATGTAAGTGCATAAAATAGACAATCTACATATTGAACATATTGCAAAGTAGGGATATAATATTGAATCTCAGGATGTGTGTGGCAGTGGGGCCATTGCACACATGCCATGTACCTTCGTTGCTGACTTACAACCACAACAACCTATTAATCAACAGCCGTAGTGCAATTACAGTATGAATCGACCAGCTTCCCTTGAACACTTCAGTAATAAAACTTCTCAGGCAATCTCACAAAGTTGTGTTAATTAGTGTGTTGGAATTAAAACTAAGGATGCAACCACAAGCCTCTCTATTTTAGAAAAAACAGTATTGCTGCCACAGCAGTCAGTAATCGTCAAATTCAGGTTGGTTTGTCAGGGACAGACACTTCACTTGAGCAAAAGCCTCAGTACCCACACACAGTACAGTCACTGCTCTATACTTGGTAGTCTCGGCCCAAATCTAAGAGGATGTTTTTCCAGAAACTACAAATGAAAAAAGTGGGGTCATCTTATGTTCAAGGACATATATGTCAGTTTGTATTTAAAAGTTTTACTCTGTAGTGGAGAATATAGATGAATCATGTGAGAGAAAACATTATCAGGATGTTACTCTAATAGCTGCTTCCCAAAGGTTTGGTAATGGTTTAATACACTAATCCATCAGTTTATATTGATCCTGTTTGAAACGGTAAAATAAAATTAGAAATGTACAATATGTAGTGCACAATATGTCAGGTTTAATAATAAATTTACAAATGTGTTTATTTTATTTTTATTAATTGACTTTATTTATACATTGTATGTGATTTCAATTATTCTAAATATGCTTTATCTTCCTACATTCATGTATCCAGAAACAGGTGCTACAAAGGGGATTGGAAGAGACTTCTTATGATCAGGGTGGTCTTTTTTGTGGGCCAATGCAGCGTATAGAAATATCTTTTGAGGCTAGAGAGAGAAAATGTGTAGCATGAAATACAGCTCACATCTCATCTTATACACCTGTTTGAGTAAATTGCTTGTGTGATTTGAGAAGATGGAACTGGTTGGTATTTTCTGCTAAAGATCTCGGTCTATGATCCTATCAGAGCTGGTAACACCACCACAGGAGTCACATAGGTTACAGTAAAAGTGTAGGTGCAGCGTTTAGGGGTGTAATTACAGAGCAACCCTAATCAGTGATGAGAATGGGTTTAGAGGTTGGCTCAGGCTCAGCAGAAGTTGCAGTTAAGCCCTCTGTAGGCTCCATGGATCTAATTCAACCTAACATCTGTGATGGGAGGGGCCCGCTCCCTGCCAAAACTTTAATAACCCAGCCTAGTTTCCTCAACCCTCCAAGTGCAGGTATTCACCCTAGTTCAGCACAGAATAATTATATAACTATGTTAGTAAACATAAAAACATTGATAAAATATTTTTTTATGAAAATACTGAGTGAGCAGAGGGGTACCTGCATGGATTTTTCAAAAGATGCATTATATCTGAAAGTTTGGATTTGGGGATCGTATAGCACAAAATGACAAATGTGGGTGTTGCGTAGCTTTTGGATCCAGACTTCTGAATCACCACCTAATTTTCGGAGCTACTCAACAATTCAAAGAGGTCTGTGGTTTTGCCTATTGGTGGCCGTTTCCAACAGTTAGAGAAACAAATGACAGAGTAGAGAAAAAGGGAGGGAGGGACTATATGGGGACATCATCTTCTTAGTTAGCTACCGAGCGAGGTCCATGAAAAATAGGGGTAGAAAAATGGCAAAAAGCATGAACAAGATGGATGCAGCTGTAAAGTTTGTTATAAGTCAACTTACAGAAATAAGAACTCTTAAGACTACATATTCATTTGACCACTGTCCACTGCTCCTAGCAACCTAAGGTTTTGTGTCAATGGATCAGTCATTGCTACTGATTAATTAGGGCAAAACAAAACAATATATTCCCCTTCTACCCCCTCATTCAGGCCATTTGTGACCTCTGAAACCTTGACTTTGTTGTGATTGTAAATAGATTAGCGTTCAAATGGATTTTGAAATGAAAAGATTGTATTTTTAAAGCGAAAAAATGTGAACTTACAGAATTCAGCCTTCCATAACTACTGTTTAAAAACAGAGCACATCACTTCTCACCTCAGTCTTAAGTCAGAAAAGCTAATGAAAAAACACAGTTTGTATTGTATTATATATTTTCTGTCAGGTAATCCGCTCTGAATATCTAGCATACCTACCGCTGTTGTTAAAATGTGACTGCTGTCTATCAGTTACAGGCCACCGCTGTTACTCAAGGGGATCGGAGGGTTGGGGGGGCTGTGTCAGACATTTGTTTAGTAGGAGCCATGTTTTATCAATGTTGCTGCAGTTCCCACTGGTTTCCAATAGAGCTCAATAAAGGTCATTCCTTGGTTAAAGGCCCATTATTTGAGAAAAATCTCATGTCAGTGAGTTCTTTTGACTGTGAATGTGGCAGAGAAAGTACATCCTGCCCTGCTGTGGACGTCTGTTAATGTTCACTGCAATTCTAACTGGTCACTGATAGAGGTCAATAAAGTGTCATAAATTATTTAATTTCATCCTAAAGTAGCATGAAAGGATGAAAATGTGGCAAGCCAATGGTGAAAATCTATTTAATCAGCAGACAGTTTGAAAAAAGGGGAAGGCTGGGTGGGCTTTGAATGAGTGCAAATTAAAATGTTGCATTAAAAAAATGAAAGATATACTTTATTATATTATTATATTTATTATATTATTATTATACTTTATTTACAAATTCAGCTGATATTATCAGGAGAATTGGGATAATTGTTGTTAGTTTAGGATAAGCACTGTTTGCTACTGACAGCAATTAACTACACAGTAAGTGGTTTTTACATGAATAAAATTAATGCAGTAAACAATTAAACTAAAATAAATACAATTATAAATACACATACATACTGTATAATACATTATATCTAAAATGATTGATATTGATACGATGATATACATATGTGAAACCAGGAGATTCACTGATATTTAGAACATATACGTGTAGAGCTACTTCAAAAAACACAGGTGTATTTTCAATTTCAAGCTTTCAGTTTTACTTTAAAATAATCATCAGGAGCTGGCAGAGGTGTCAGGAAACAAGAGCTAATAAATGCACCGTTTGATAGCTCAGTTGCATAAATTAGGCTGATGATGTCAACAGCTTAAACTGTAGGATTAAACCTCACCACATATCCAACCCTAATGCTCTCAACTTAGTGTAAAAAAGTTTCTTTTAAACCACGTAACAAGTTCAAATGTATAACTTACATAAACTTCCTGATGAATTGAAATTCGACATGGAGCAAGGTTGGAGAACACTCCAATGGGTCTAATAAAGCGTTCATCTACCGACAGAAAACAAAAATAATGACGGTAATAATAATAAATATCAGTCAATACTGTAAATTTCTAGTTCTTAAAGAAGCATATAAACTCTCCTTGAACAGTACTTTAACAGCTTCTGAGGAACTGAAGTTGTTTATTTGATGTTGAGAGCATTGGGGGTTGAAATGTGTCAATCTTATAAACTATTTAGACCTGTGATCTCATCAACTGAGCAACAGAGCTTGGACACCTGGTATTTATCAGCTGTCGTTTTCCTTACGCCTCTACCAGGTGTGAATGATGATTTTACAGAAAGCTTCAACCTTCAAATATGCCTATATTTTGAGCAACTCTCAATGAGAAAGAAAGTCAAAAACCTTTGGTAGGATCAACTATTTTGCTTGGTGATATCAATAAATGTTCTGTCTTCTCTCTCATTAATTCTGCACCTTTCTCCAGATCCCCAAATGCCTTATAAAAAGGCACAAAGGAACCATGAAGCTCTCCATTTCCTGACTAAAAAGAAGAAGTGTGTACTCCGCCATTTTACAATACCTAACTTACATACTCCACCAGTGTGCATTTGTAAACTCAATTCCTGCATGCAAATCACCCTTTCCTTTGCGTGAACCGTAGTGAAAATGAAAGGAGCAAGCGGGTCGGTGGGATTTTTCAACTCAAAACTGGATTCATACAAGATGTGAGAGTAGTTGCATTCTGATGTGTTTCTGAGAGTGTCAGGAGAGCCACTGCCAGGAGAATGCGACACAGCAGGGCTGACAGCTCCATCATAAAGCTCCCCAGCCAGTCGTCAATCACTCAGCGAGGCTCCCGTCGGTCATGGTGCTCTAGAAGATGAGCAAGCGTGCAGACACGCACATACACACAAGAACACAGAAACATACAAACACCATGGCAAGAGACCATTTCGCCGTCACACTACTGGGAGATTTCCAACTAAGCCTGGCAGACTTGTTACAACTCTTCAATCAAATCGAGCTTGTGGCTGTTGCTAAAAAACATTGCGGTCACAACTCTTCAGTTGTGAGAACTGACCAGGCACCTGTGAACAACACACACACTCACACTCATGATCCTGTGCCCTCTTTATCACATGTGCAAAAACCCTCACTCATACACAAATCATGACAAATATGCACACACACAAGTTTCCTCTCTCAGATATGATTTCTCTCTCACCTGAGCTACATGCCTCCTGTGGAGATGTGAGACTAATAGCACAGACAACAGTTTTGTCCAGGGCCTGAATCCAATGCATTACATGTACACAGCTTAGATGGTGAAAAAGTACTTTTCAAGGTTAAACAGAAGTAAATAAAGTAAAACTGCTGGAGCGAAAAAGATCTGGGACAGAAATTAACAAGCATAATGGATCTCCAGGGATTACCGCTATTCCTTGTTTGTATGGTCTTTCTTTTCTACCTCAAAAGAGTGTCATCTTTTGTGTGTATGGGGTTTGGCTTTTCTTCCTTTTATTGTGTGTGTGTGTGTTTTTATTTGATTTATTATTCATTAATGTAATTAAAATGAAGGAAATTTATGCCATGGAGGATCTGTTGCCTAAGAAAATAGAGAGCAATGAAAAAGAAACAGCATTGTACACAATGTTATGAAATATTCATTATTTCTACGGGAGCCACTGTGACAGAATTTAGTGTTTAAATAACTGAAGTTATGATTATATTAATACTTTTTCAAGTATCTATCAATTTTAAAGGGTGATAGGGTGGTACAAGATATCAAAATATTAGACATGGTAGGATTTCTGATTTCTGCATTTGTATTGAATTGGGGAGGTCTATATACATATATATATAACTTGGTAAACAGTTTGAATGCAGCAACAACTGTTTTGATTGATGTTCCACCAAGTGTTGAGCACTTGAAAGCCCCACTCTTGTCTTCAAATGAATGTCCAACACATATGGCCACAGGTCAGATTATGATTAATTGAGCACTGGCTGAAGCCGCTCTGTACCAGGAACACGTATGAACGACCCTATGTTTAAGATGGTTTTCATTACAGACAGACCATGTCTGCACTAAAAAGAAAACAACACAATACTCAAGTTTGGATCATGATTATTTCTTTCCTGGTTTCTTCATCGTCACCCAAGCTCCCCTAACTAAAACTAAAACTATATGACATCCCAAAGTGGCACAGTCTCTTCGACCCCAACCAGACATCCCAACTCTGCAAGTCCATTTACTCTAAACTACTATTATGTGACCTGGCAAAGCAACAGTTAGTGCATTAGTCCTCACAACATGCAGTCACATGTAAGCAATCCTCTTGATCTCTCCAGAGAAAAACTCCAACACAGCAGTATTCAGCCTTGTGAGCTGAATGTCCACCCCTGATCAAGGATTCTGGTCCCAGAACTGCTGCTGTGCATCAACGTGAGCCCAATTTAGCTCCACCTCTAGCTCGGTTCCCTTTCCCTCTACAGACATGACATTCAAGGCCACAAGAGCCAGTTTTGCTACCAGAGATCAGTACACCAAGGCCGTCACCTACACCTAACCTTGCAGGTGGTGGGTCTGTGTGGCAGTGGTCCCGCGTTACTTCTTCAGGTTGATTCCAACAAGACCCCATGGGTATATCGCCCCAAATAGCTCCTTCCAGGATCAATAATAACCTCATAATGTGATGGCCACTCTCAGGGAGGCTTAATCAAATTATTCTCAGATACAGTATAGTCAAAGAGCAGTAATGAAATGACAATGACAAAGAACTGTGCATGTATAGTGAGTCTATGATGTATGTGTTATGTATCACTAATAACTGCAAACTGTTTGAAGTTACCTTTTGAAAAACAGTGCCGCCAGGCTGAAGTAAGCACAATATTACGACTCATATTTTTCTATTTTACCCATCAGAAATACTTAGATTTTAAATTATGTTTTCAAATTGAATGCAGCTTTTCAGGGTGGAAAATTAAATTTATTTTTCCAGCAGCAGAGTTGGTTTGTGTATTTGACAATTCAACCAAGACTTTCATTAATTTACCCCAAACAACTATTTATTTTCTGCTAAAGTGGCTGGGAGAGTGGACAAACTTTGCAGCCACAGTACAAATTAGATGCAACTTTATTGATTCCTGTGGGTGAAGTAGGGTCACTGCAACAAAGCGCAGGCTATAGATGAAAAACAGAGCAGAGACAACATAGTGAAGATAAATAATCACAACAAAATGAAGATCTTGTAGATACTGACTGACTGTCAGTAAAAGCAATACATAAAATGCATGTGTAAAAACCATGGAAAGTCTGTCTGTGTGCAGAAAGAGGGGATCAAGGCCAAACTCTTCCACACACACACACGCACATACTGTCGCTGACAAAACAGAGACATCTCTGCTCTCTGACTGCTTCACAGGGAAATGAAAACGTTCCCCCAAAAGTAATTCCAGCCTAAATTTCATCTGTTCCTCTGAATAAAACTCAAAATACTGTATACATATCTCTTGTGGCTGCAGAGTGATGGACAGCGTCCTGAATCAAGTTTCTCAGAATTACCCCCTTTTTCAGCTGTTTCTTAATTGAGTTATAGAGGATCTCAGTGGCCATGACAGGGTTATAGCAGGTCCATGGAGACTTAACCCAGACTAAGAATGTGAAATTCATAGTCTGCAGTAAAAAGGTCATCTGGAAGTTTCAGTAACAATTACAACCAAGAGTCACCAGTCTCACAAGCTTCACTCTGTTTTCATAAACAGAATATGTGGTATAATAAGACCAGCAGGCTTTGGGCACAATAAGTACTATATAGCATTGCAATTAACCTCAGAGTAATCTTTTCTTAGAAACATGATAATGAAGTAACTGTCTGTCAAATGTAATGAAGATGTTGAGCTTTCTACGTTGACACATTGTGTTTTATTCACATTCAGCTCATTAGGACCAGTAAGGGAGAAAATAAGTTCATTCACACAAGCTCAACCACTACACCTTTGCCCTCTTCATACTGTCTCTGTTTTGCATTCACACGGTGGGTTCATCATGCTGAAAGTTATTCCAAACCAATTAGGAAGAAGTAAAACTCTTCAACTCAATCGGTATCGATGCAGACTTAAGGTACAGTCACAATGGCCTGATCAGTTGAATTAAAAATGGAATGCTATCAGCACCCAAAAGGGATGTGATGGCATGGGACAGACAAGGGTTATAAATTAATATTACGTAAAAACTATACTCTAAACAATGTGTGAGCATGATGCTGCAATTTGTAGTATGGTAGGATTATAAAAAATGCACATGCGGTAAGATGGGGCCAAATTAAGTTCTATCTGGCTACTTGTCAAAATTTTCTATCATGTTACTATGCAATTCATTTATGTACGGGCAGATAAAAAGAAACTGTACGACACATCATGTGCTATTTTGCGCAGTAGGTGACGACTGCTTCACACAACTTACCCATTTATTTGCGGTGCCTCAACTAATAAGGATTGTCCTCCATAACTATTCAGAGACACTGTTTTGAAGTATGACTGTGGAGGAACCCTTTTGGAAAGGCCCATTATGTCCTAGGAGTATTATATGTACTTAAACTAATAACTCAGAATATTTTCCAGTAAGTGTATTTCCACTTTTCTAGTCTGTATTGTTGATTTTCTGCATTGCATTGATTTTTTTTTTCTGTTTCATATTGTTACCAGCAACTATGATTAATTTGGAGCAAACAGAATCAAAGTGGGTACTTAGCTTGAGCCATCAGACAAAGAAAACAATGCAGAAACTCCCACTTTAGTAAACAGAAACAGCACAGCACACACTGTGACTGAAAATGATAAGTGTGTATGGGCAAAAAATATGTGTCACTAGAAACTAAATTTGAATCATTTATATTTGAATTTTAAAAAACTGAATTTGAATCACACAATTTGAAATTGAATTTATTAGTTTGGAAATGAATGCCACCTAACTTAAATTTGAATGTAATATTATGAAATTGAATTAATTTGCTCTGAAACTGTGATGTACTGTTTATTATATCTTTAAACAAACCTGTGAATTGAGGCTTTGGTCACGCTTTGACATGCTGAAAACTGATGGCGTTCAGCTGGGAGTATCATGTCCAGAGAACTGAAGGGAAGTTTTGCGCAATTTCAGAACTTAACTGATCCATAAACAATTCACTCAGGCCAAAATGTTACCATGGCAACAGATCAGGCGCAAAACTCAAGCAAAGTATTTTTTCTCCAAAACGGCAAGATATAAAACTGCAGTTCTTACATAAATTAGAGAAAACACATCAGGCTCTCGAAATTTCTAGCTCTTAGTGGTTGTTGATATCGTTGAGAGAAAATAGTCGTTACAGTATATGAAAAAGAGTTCTGCAAATCTGCACTCGATTGCTCTTCCGCACTGACCGGATTTGTGTCTCAGTGAACTGAGTTTACATTGAATGTGGAAGTAGGCCTATATAGAGAGTTGAATTTTCAGTGAGGATCAAATACAGTTACAGAGCAAATGAATTCAATTTCATAATATTACATTCGGTTTCAAGATGATTAGAGTTCAGTTCAAAACCAATAAATTCAACTTCAAATATTGCTATTCAGATTCAGTTTTTCAATGCAATTATTCAAGTTGAGCAATTCAAATTCAAATATAATTGATTCAAATTCAGTTTCTGAACATATTTCTGTCCAAAAGTGTAATGCAGGAAAAAAAAAAAAGAAAAAACAGCAAGGATCGCTTACAACCACAGATGTTACCAAAATGTTTTGGATTACCACTTGAATGATTCTCTACAATCCGAGGTGGTTTGAAAAAATCCTTTTGAAGAATGACAAGAGACTATGATGATCACTTTGCCAGCAAAACAACAGTCTTTACAAATAAATCTTTACAACAAGAGCCAAAGAGAGTCTAAATCTCCAATCTGCTAGCCATAGTGTCTGATAGATTGAGATGAGACATACACCAATACTGTACTCAAGAAAGATAGTTTTCAGGATGGGAATAGACTGTGATAGTTAAGCACCTATCACAGCGCCTGGTACTGTGCAGCAGATGAGAGTTGAGGATTAAATCGTTTAAACAAAAGTGGGTTACGCGTATGTGCCAGCCTCTTACCATTCACTTGGAGAGTGTGGGTCTGAAACAGTTTCTCGTAACCATCGGCATGACAGGTATAGTTGCCCATGTGGGTCGTGGTCACCTTGGTGATGTACAACGAGCCATCATCTCCAAAGTCCTACCAGAGGGAGAGAGGCAGAGAGAGAGAGACTTTAATAACTCAGAGAAACTACTGATGCTCTTGCAGCAGCAGTGCAGCAGTACGGATTTGAAGACATGTGGAGCTGGAAATGAACTGTTTCGATGAAAATGCAACAAGCCTGCGGTGTGCAGATGAGGAGATAAATATGTTTCATGTTTTGTAAGCAGAGGAAATGAAAAATATAACAACCATCCAAAAAGGCATATTGTGGAGCAAACGTCCGTCAATCTGAGTCAAGAGTTGAAGCCATTTGGTGCCACAGAAAACAACTCAGGAAAATAACTGTCAGAGTCAGAATTAAGAAGAATTGTTTTCTGGTTCACGTTGTTTTTCTGAACAGAGGGAAGTGATCTGATGGAAAGGGACTAAGGCTATAATTGATTAGTGTAGAAATTACACAGTGTTGTTAAATATAATGCCGTATGTGCATAGTCCATCAGAATAACTTCTGCTCATTTCAAATGTCATGCTGAGTCATTGTCCCTGTCAGGACCAAAATGCATGTTCTTATCCTTTATTTAACATGCACACCACACAAATACACAAAACATGTTGCACTTTAATTTCTGAAGCAAAACAAATGCTGTATTTAAACCAAAAGCTGTCCATGATGTGAACTTGTGTGGAACCAACTGAAACATGATTAATTCATGCTGTGTTGTGATTATTAAGCCGGTAAACACAAAAAAATAGTGCCAGACAAGGATAAGAAAGCAAACAGAAGACTAAATTATTCAAGCTGTAGCACAGATAGAAGCCCCCAAAGCTAATGAGCCCATTGATGTTGTGCTGGTGTGATGAATCCGTCTCACAAAGAGCGAATGTCTGCCACCTTGTTAAGACCATGCTGCAATAAAAAGCTATCTTGACAAGTCATTGTACTGAGTCTTCTGCATTATATAGTCTTAAAGTAATATTATGTTCTTAAAAAGTGAAGAAACTGCATGAAAAGAGGGGATATTTATAGTTTCAGATGAAATTGAACTTATTTTTCTTTTCTAGGCTTATATTTATCAAGCAGCTAAGATATATTTTTGGACTATTCATCAAATTTCTTTTGACTCAAAAATACTAAATTCAAGACTGTGGAAGGTCTCTTATGACCTCTTAATGAGTAGCCTTCGGGGTCTTAAATGGCTGCAGGGTTGAGACAGGTGAGCATGCACCATATGAGACATGTTTTGGGATTTAAATTCATGATGAATAAGTTGTTCTCTGAAGCAATATGTGTAATTCAGAATAGTGTAGTTTACAGAATAAGGCAGAATTTATTTTGTTTGCAATCATCTACACTTGTCATTTTAGTTTTCAAGTCCCCTTATTATCTGTTTTATCTTGTCTACCAGGCTGCTCCAGTTAGTTTGCTTCTCTTTTTGTTTTCATTTTAGTTAATTTTCTATTATTCTTCTATTATTTATCCTTATTTGTAGATGTATATGTCATAAATATATTAGATTGTTGTCAATTCCAAGTGTTAGATGAAAATTTCATGTCCATTGCTACAGGAGATATTGAACATTTCACTTTAAAAATGCACTACTTCACTAAATTAAAATCATATATGCTTTTGTTGAATAACATATCACTGAGAAAATCTACAAGAAAAAAAACAATGGTGTATATTCAGGTTAGATGGTTGCGGCTGATTCTTTCTCTGAGAGTACATGCGATCAATGTATATGATTCACATGAGAGTTACTCTTCAAGGTTACTCCTACACTTTGCTGTAATTAGGAGAGAGAGGCTTCATGCGTGTCTCATTCTTCACCTATAGCAAATATTTTTTTTAACCTTCACTTGGCTCTTTGGAGCATTCTTTAATGTAAGTTTGATAGATACGAGCCCTCGTATAGTTATCTTTCTCATCTCATGTTACACTTACTTATCTAATAAAATTCAAAGCAGATAAAACTATATTGTAAAATCTATGTTAAAATTATTTTCTTCATGTGAGGAAAAAAAAGACTAAAATCTAGATTGAATTATGAGATAATTTTACTTCATTAATTAAATAAAGTGATTATGCTACAAATCTTCAGGGACCGTTTAGAAACAAAAGAACTGCTTTGACTCACAATAATAGGTTTCACCACTTTTTGATGCTCAGCAGCTTGTCAGAAATGAACGTGCTCAGGCACTCAGCCTTCATTAGAGCTTTCTTCAGTGCCCACTAACTTGATGAAGGCCAAGTGCCAAAACGTGTTCAGTCCTGATTGCTGCCATGCATTAAAAAATCATTCAGATGTCATTCAGTGGTGTGAACTTTTGCTCCTAAGAATGTCTGTGAGTCTGCCCCCGTGCTCCTTGTTTCTTATAACTCAACACAGCGTTCTTTCATTAAAAAAACAACAAAAACCCTCAGCCCTAATTATTTACCAGTCCTCTTTTTTTAAGTTCATAACATGAATGGTGCCTTTTCTCATTAAATAGCTTTTGACATTTCGATCACATCTTTGCTGGCTGTTTACATCTTGGCATTCAGCTTCCCCTTAAATGTCTACAGACAAGCGAGGAGAGTCAGCCATCGTGTTTACAGGCATACAGTGTGTTTATCAGTTCGTCCCGGTGTGCTCCGATCTAACCTACGAGCTCGGTAACGGCTCGGGCTGAGTGAAGCATCAGAGCTTCACAATATGAGGGGAAATCGATGGTGCGTTTTGGCCCCTTGGGCTGAGAGCATATTGTGTCACCTTCTTAAATGAAAAATGAATGGGGGGAGAAATGAAACTCAGAGGGGTGGAACGAGCCACAGCGGAGGCTGTCGACATGATTCCTCCACCTCACCTCACCACCCTCACCTCAGCTATCAGCAGCACCCAGCACCCAGCTCTCTGCAGACAAAGCAGGCCAGGGTATGTCTAACTCAGTGGGAAGGGAGACAAGGGCAGGTGGAGGTGGATTTACAAATAGGCCATAGCCCTCAAGAAACTATAATTAATAAAGCTGTCACTGCCAGGTCACCTCTGAAAGGACACTAAAGAGCCACCTCATTGGATGGCAAACCTCAGGTAGTGATGAGGCGTTTCAGAAAATGGCCTTTGAAGAAGTTTCAAGACTAGCCTTATGAAACTTTGTAAGAGGAACACAATAGGTTGAGTGCAAATAACCCTGAGGTGTGTTTTGAAATGTGAGAAACATGTTTCCTCACTATGAAATTATATTGAGGCAAAAAACAAAAAAAAAGAACAAACAAAAAAAAATAAAAATAGGGGTAGTTTGACACTAAAAGAGGCAGTTTGCCCAAATGACAAAAACATTTTTGTCATTTACCTAAAGTGGTATCCATGCAGTTTCAGTTTTATGTGCTAATGTTGAGAGATTTCTGCTATTGAAAAGTAATGGAGTTAAATTAATTTTGTTTGTGGTGCGCTGAAAAATGTTTTAAAAAATGTTTCAACAGCATGTGTTTTTCCAGAGACAATGTCCCTCATTACTCCACAGACCTCACTGTTTCTAACTAACTAAAGAAAGTTGTTGATTGTGTGTTTCAGATTATCTAGCATAACAGGGACATCGATTATTATGTGAGCATCACACAAAATATCACTCATTTGTTGTTTTTGGGTGGAGGCGGAAGTCTCAGAGATTATATCTCAAAACCTGGATGCATAAAACCAAGACCATTTGCAGATAGGGGCTAGATACCACTGCAGGTAGGTGAGAAAATATGTTTTTGTCTGTATTTGTATTATTTGAGTCAAACAACCCTTTAAAAGTCAGATTTTACAGAGAGTTTAAAAACTGATGGGCGTGAATATTTGCTTCCAACTCTCACAATCAAATTTCAATCCTCCATTCATGCAAATCATTTTTATATCTCCATGTAAAATTTTAACTACCTATTAACAAACAAACTAAACCTGATATTTGCCTCAATCAGATTACTTCTTTTATAATGTTGAATTTATTTGATGTCTTCAACCTTTCATCTGCATTTCATGATTTGGTGTTTGATTATAATGTCATGCATCTATTTGCAAGAAGGTCACTAGCTTTGTGGGCTTTTTGTGAATGGTACAAAAACAAGAGTGAAGCAATGTCAGTTTGTTGAGACAACAAAAAAACACCCTACCTGGGACGGGATCTGTTGGGGGAAAAAACAGAAGTGAAACATTCAGAGGTTGAGTTCAATCACAGCATTGAAGTATAAGAAGCGGTTTGTAGAGCAGACAGGTGAAACCACAACTGTTATACATCATAAACTCTGTTGTTTCTATTGTTGTATGATGTTATGTGTATGTCTAATATCAGGATAGTATCAGAAGAGCATAGGAAGAAAAGTGTAGATAAGTAAATGTGTGTGGTTCTGGGCTGCCAGAACAAATGATTAATTCAACAAAGAACCCATCTTGATAGAAATTGGAGATATGAAACAGACTACTATGATTCAGTAAGATTCATGTGTTATCTGCCATATAATCCTGCTCAATTTGATTTATTCATGCTTCGGAAACAGCACAGGAAGAACACGTATCGGGTCACATGAGGTGGCACAAACTGACCAACGCCTGATGTAGATATTATAAATAATCACTTCCATTTAACGTTACATATGGAACATTTTCATTACATAAAGATAATGGGAAACCCACCAGCATACGGCACTGAGCATTTTAAGAGATAAAAAATTCTATGGACACCAATAGACAAGATAAGGAAAAAGAAGAAGGATTTAGCTCAGATTGTGAAGCTTCCTGCATTATAACTATTCATAGCGAGGCAGCAGTCTCTGTCTTCAAAACACGTTTTATATTTCTAAAAGTTACATCTGTTTTTCTTGATTGAATTCAAACATTTTTTGTGCTAAATGTGATATATTTTTAAAGTGACCTGACAAGTTGACTAGTCCAACCAAGACATATTACTCCAAAAAGTTGCTCATGAATACTTTATACATACTTATTCACAATCTAATCCCAAAAATACAGATTTACACACTCTACATGAACTACAAAATATGAAATACATTTTCCACCTTCCTAACAATTTCCAGGGTCACCATCCCCAGACAAAACATAAATTATACACACAAACACATGCACAGTACACGACTGTGTCTTTAGCTCGGCCACTCAGGGAGGATTGAAATACTGACAGCCTTAGATGATGATGCAATAGCCAGCAACTGTCAACTTCATGGAATTACAGTAAGCTGCTTTGTCAAAATTCAGAGAGGCTCAATGAACTCCAGGATACAAGCGTATGACTGGGATTAATATGTGATTCACTAAGTCTGAATGTCGACAAAAAAATTCTAAAATAACGACGTTCTAAACTGGGAAGGCCTGCGAGATTACACTGCATAAACCTCCCATGTGTACTCATAGGAATATCACTCTAATTAAGGCTGGCAGTGGATGCTCACAAATATTAACAGCAAGCAATTAGAAATTGTCTGCAAGGCAAATTAGAATGGGTCTGTGCATGCCAGGTGCAGACAAAATCCATTCTCTTCTCTGGATGGAACAACAGTGATTGACTGGAAGTCTGAGAGCCAAAAATAAATCTGGATTAAGCCTGCGTTGGTGTGCCGCTCATGTTCCATCGGTAGTTTCTCTTGGTGCTGTGTGGTTTGCACAGTTTTCTGATGAGCCACAAGAGACTTTTAGCGCTGATGCTGATTCATTTGCTGGTGGTGTTCGATGTTAGTGGAGCTGCTCTGGAGGTAATCTGTGCACTTGACAGAGGCTGAAACTCAGGCTTTCTTAGGCACCAACAAAAAAATCTAACAAAATCTGACAATTGCAGACCCCAAGGGCCAAAGTACAGCCAGAGCTCTTAGTATAAAGAGACAGATTAGTCCCTGTAGTTGTTTAATCAGTCTATTCTCCTTTCTGCTGTCTCTTAACAAGGGATAATGAAGACAGTATAATTCCAAAAGCAAAAAAGTAGAAAAAAAGACATTTTTAAAAAATTCTGATGCAAAGTTATTGCAATATCCAACAATTTTAAAGGATAATCGGTCATTTCAAGGCCTTGGTCTATCTGCTGTCATTATTCCAGTCATTGATGAACTTCAGATAAACCTTTTTTGCTAAAATATATAGATATACTGCACAGAACATAGCAGCAGAGGCTTTTATCCCATAGCTGACATTTGAATTGAAAATACACCTGTGCAAGATCTGATATTAATCACTGGGGAAATTGATGACTGTGTGTGAAGTGCAGACAAAGACCACCCCTGGTCGGGACACTGAACTCTGCTATGTGTCTCCAGGCAATATCAGGAGATGAAACAAAAACTAGTTCTATTGAATCTGCAAAAAAAAAAAGAAACAGTTCTACGAAAAAAAATAAATGAAAGATAGATCAAAGCCTGCGCTGACCTTACAAGACCTCACACCGGTCTTTTTTTTCTCTCATAAATCCTCCAAAAGATATTCAGAGCTGTTGAAAGAAACAATCTGACTTGACATTTCTTTTTTTGTTACAGCCAGAGCTTGCAAATATCCTTTTGGCCATGAATTGCTTAAAAACAGTCATAATATATTATGACTATATATAGAAAATAATTAAAGAAGGCAAATGGTGGAAAAACTTCTCTGATATGCGTGGCCTGAAAATCACCCCGTGGCTTGGCACCACTCTCTATGGAAATCACACATCACCAACAACCAGAACCAGCGCACTAGTTTAGAGCCAGTTGATGGTGCCAAGGATGACTGGCGACAGCTGGGCGCCTCTTACTCATTTTAAGGGTCATCAACATTTAATGTTACATTAGTGGCTTCACTGGGTCTCCCTTTATCTACTGCGACAGTGTTGACTTAATTATGCACAACAGTATCACACTCATCTTGGTTAGCCCTGACACATGGAGAGGGAAAGGGTAAGGCGAGGGAAGTCTGCCTTTTCTGTAACTCGTCACATAAGTATCCTTCCTCCTTTTGATGTGGATGAAAGTGACACAGAGGGCTTTCTGGGGCCGTCCATGCAGATTAACACACACACACACACACAGAAACACACATACGTACACACAGTCTTTCACCGAGTTGTAAAAGTAGGTCCTTCCTCAAGGGCTGAACCCCTTTGGTATCCCCCTTCATCTTCTTTCTTTGTCTGAAATCCCTGTCCCTCCCAGCAGTCTCTAAACACAGACACCAGGAACACAAACTGACATCCTGGATTACTGTCAGACCTACAATACAAAGCCAGCGCCAACAGCCAAATAAAATGTGCTGACAATCTGAGCTACTGCCAAAAAACTAAGTTGAAATATGATGAGAAAGAAATACGGGATGAAATTATCTGAAATTTACAGCTCTTGCAAAAAAGGCGACGGCTCTGAAACAGTCGTTAAAAATTGATGATGCTTCACAACAATAATTAGACCTGTTGACTGCATGGGTTAGAGGCATTCAACTATAAATATCTTCATCTATCCATCTATCCATCTATCGTTCTATGTGTCTACTTCTCTACCATCTAATCCTACCTAGCTATCCATGTACTGCATCTATCTCATTATCCACCTAGAAACAATACACTTACATTGATGTCCTCCAGGTTCAAGGAGTTCAGATATTGATGGTTCCTCTTCCACAATATCGGAGGCCTCCGCTCCCCTGTGATTGCACAAGTCAACACGGCACTCTGCCCAACTGTTACTGTGGTGACGCTTACTTTCTCGTCATCTGGAAGGGTGAGCAGGTACACATCTGTAGACGAGAGGAAAAAAATGACACAATGTCAGACAGGATGTCTTAAAGAGATGACTCAATTTAAGTTTTGAGAGATAAGTAAAATTCATGTGTTTAAGTGACTACACTTCCAGTTCTTCATAAAACTTTTAATTTGAGTGAGGGAAGAAATCAAGCAAATCCACCTATACTGCATGTCTGAAATTTGACTGACTTCTCTTTCTTGTAAAAGCTCATAATTCAGAAGTATAAACCCACTGAGATACTTCACACTGTATGGATTCATGTTTTGCTCACATTTTTTCTCTTAATGAAGCCTGAAAAACAAGAATACGACATACAGACAGTGTCTCAATTAGCTGTTGTTGTGCTATAGAAGCAGATGTACTTTTTTTTTTTAGTTAAAGATGTACTGAGGCAGCACAATTATTGCAATTAGCAGAGTAATGGGAAGGAATTAAATGTAATGTTCTGTAAGTACTTTATGTGATGAATCCATAATGGAAGTTCGACTTTCTCTATCGGTCTCTCTGATGACCCTTTGTCCACCAACATGTACGTCTTTTTTAGCTAATAGAACAAAACAGACACTTCTGGGAGGCACCAGTGCTGCTGGTCTGCTGACTGTTGAAATCTCATCTGAAGCACGCTGTTTTGGAACTAGAAGTTGGAATATTTTTAACATGCTCAGAGTTCTCAGTGATCTGAGAGTTTAAAACAAGCCCAGCTCTCCACGTTCTTGTAAAAGCCCAAGAGTGCATCATTTCTGATGAAAGTAACAGGGAAAAAAAAAAAAAAAAAAAAGCCTGTGCTGTCAGGAGAGGTTCCCCATGGAAACATAGCCCTTCACCTCGACCAGAGTTAGTGCTTTGCTCGATTCAGTATTCATGAAAAATCCAAAGTTTTGAAACATGTTTTTGGTGATAATGAGATGTGGCTCTACTCTGTGCTGATAATTTTACCTAATACAGAGAGCTAATATATTGCCATTGTGGTTCAGTGAAAGGTCATCATGGCTGTGGTTGGTTAATACCTTTTGTGTGTCTAGTATTTTGATGAGACAATGAGTACAATGTACACTCATCCATTCTTTCTCTTCTTATGTAACGTGGCCTGTGAGAGAATGCTTTTTAATCTTTCTCTTGGGTAATGAGCAACAGAGCAAAAGGAAACAGAGACTCAATTTGTTCTGCTCCTAAGGGCATGAAATACAAAACCTAATGAAAGAGCAGGTCCAGCAGACAGTGTTCACTTGCCACAACCCAGAGAAGAAGGATGAGAGCACCTTCAATTACAGCATGACTCCAGTGGCCCTGTATCAATGGCTTCTGAATACTTTTTTTAACCTACTCACTCATTTGCTGTGTTTGGTCCATTGTTGTGTCTTTGAACTGTGAACTTGGCTAACCCATCCCGATCCAGGCCAATCAGACTAGAGCCATGAGACAACTCATACTTCTTTTTCAGTGGGAAGCTCAGAGTTAAGACTTCTAATCTCTCATTTGGCCCCATGAAACCCTGATCAAGCCCGGGCAAATCACTGCCAGGATTACATCGAAATTAGAGGATTAATAACAGCCGTTTCTTCTCAGTGGTGTATATCTCTAAGTTTAGATGATTATACTGTTAGCTGAGAGTTCATTCAATTTTGTGGTAATTTGCGAGGCTGTAGTTTGTGCTGTTGTTGTGTAAAATCAAAATGTATCTGTTTATTTAATTTATATATTTTTTAAATTACTATTTGCAGCACAAACACTGTAGTTCAGCTATTTTTTGTTCTTTGACTTGGGGAGAATTTTGACACATAATAAGCAGCTCATTGCATTTTCTAATTTTTGCATTTCACATTTTTCTCTTCACTTTCTATTAACAGAGACATTATTATCAACTGCGATTATCAAGTTGCTCTTCCAGCAGGAAAAAAAAAAAACAACTTCTGGCAGCATGGCAACCTAAAATACAAGTGAAAATAACACTTTGTTAAGCTTCTGTGAAAAATCTGCAAACTACATTTTACTGTAGCTGTTTCTGTTACACTCTGCTTACTGTTTTGTACAAACATTACAGTATAATGTAATTCAATGCAACACCATAAATGCTGACTGAAAAAAAAGAAAACAGAGTTGATCCAACACTTCTGTGACAGATTTGACAAAAATTGAACATTATCAGCTCTATGAAGCCAACATGTATTACCAGGCTATTGCATCAGATTGCATCATATTTTACAGGTGTTCAGGTGTTCCCCCTCCACCTCCTCTGTCCCCCTCTTTCTTTCTCTCTCTCAACCCAACCGGTCATGCAGATGGCCGCCCACCAAGAGCTGGGTTCTGCTTGAGGTTTCTACCTGTTAAAGGGGAGTTTTTCCTTACCGCCAAGTGTTTGCTCATGAGGGAATTGTTGGGTCTCTGTAAATTAAAGAGTACAGTCTAGACCCGCTCTATGTGAAAAGTGCCCTGAGATGACTTTTGTTGTGGTTTGGCTCTATATAAATAAAAATTGATTGATTGATTGATTGATTACCTGTAGTTACAGTAATCCATTCATTTTGACATGCAGAACAATAATTCTAGCACTTGAGTTCTGCCCAGAATGTTTTTGCTGTGCACCACTTAGCTGTAGCATCCTCATGGGTGTATGCTCGTATTAAAATATGCACCGTTATCCCCTTATTTAAATGATATTGCTTCTCCTCTGCCCCCTCCCTTCTCTGTGATGTTAACAGGCACCAGGAATTTATCAACCCTTGTTTTTTCCTTTATTTGTTTGTGTCGCCCATGGCCTCAGCCACTATCGGAGACCCGGCTTTTAATTGACTACTGGCCACTATTAGAGGAAATACAGTATATGTATGTGAACACTGGATTTTTAGCCATTTTAAAATCTATTGACAATAACTTCTGTGTTTGGATCATACACTTGTTTATTTTGTTTTTAACTGTAGCACTTTGAGATTGGTATTTTGAAAAGTGTGTAATAGATAAAATGTTTATCATTATGCATGACCAATCATCTTTCACACACTCACACGCACACACAAACACACACACACACGTGCACACAGTACATGAGAAAGAAGGTTCAAACATTCATTAGCGAGCCAATCCCTCTTTCATTTCGAAAAAGCAAACATGAACATCATTCATTAGTCAGTCTCTTTCATTGGTCGATGATGAAATGGCTTGTGATGGCCAGCACAGAGGGATATTCCCCTTGTCATGAACATAACCCATCACTTGTATTGAGAAAATGGAAGGGCTTAAATGGTACATGAAGTGCAATAACTAACTTCATGAAGCAAATGAAATGCTTCCCCTGCGGAAACCATAATGTGACAAATAATTTGACGGGACCTGTTTGATCAGTTAAGAGCTGTTTGTATGTAATAAAGACATGACAACAGCAGTCAAAAGAGATGATATGAGAGGAATCATGGCCAGAGAGAAAAGACTGGATAGAAATTTAAAATGCTGGGGAACAAAAACTTCATGGATTTACTGAGCCTAATTAAAAGTAAATTTTATCCAGTGAGACTACAGAGAAGCAACTTTAATTCTAGTCAAAGTTCAGCAGAACTTAACTGTGTTCAAAGATTCTCTCAAACAAAATGGTTGCTTCAGAGCTTACAGATACTGGACTGCTGTCTTTAGTTATGATTTTTTATGTAAAATCACACTCGTCCTTACTGCCTCAACAAAGTGGATGTACAGCAGAGAAGAACGACCTAATGCCTTAACTTGGACATTGTAAAGTCATTCAGCTTGTCAAATGTTAAATTCTGGTGGACATTTTTTATCTAGCAGAATGAAAAAAAATGTAACTTTAAAGCTACAGAACAAACTTTCCTAAACAGAGGTGTTCTTTCCAGACAAAGCCGAACTAAACAGCATTAGACCTGTCGACTCCGTTGCCTCTTTGGTATAAGATATCACTGTGACAAGTGTGCCGTGAAGAAGGTAAACTATTTCTACTACTTTTGGTTACTTGTTCTCTCAGTAATTGCTGAGATCTTGGAAAGTGGTGACATTGCGAAAAATAGGCTCAATGTGGCAACAAACAGACTATCAGGTTGTACAAGTTGTAAACAAACCAATAGTTTTGCCAGTTCAGCTACTACTTTATTTTGGGAGAGAGACTGCTGACCCAGTTTAGCTACCAGCAAGGCTAACCATAACCCTGACCAAAGGTGAATGCGCTCATAATGTCAGTAATAATCCCTCATTTCACAGGAAAACTCTGTAAGCTTCTATGGATGTTTACAACAGACATCATGGGAAGTAATTTTACCGTTCACCTTCAGTACAGTATCATGTTTGTTGGTATTGTTGTTGGAAAGTAAAATACATTAAAACTTCCCTGATGCAGAAAGTGAAGAATTAAGGAAAGTGGATCTTCAGTCACGCATGGCTAATCCATGATTCTCCTCCTCCTCTGACACTGATTCTCACTATAGCCAGCAGATCAACACACCATGCAGCCACTTGGCACTCTTCGTGGTGTTGAGGTGGTGGTGGGTGGATACGCTGACAAAAATCTCCTTCAATAATGTCCTCCCTAACCATTCAATTACAGCCCCCTTGTATCTTAATGCTTTTGGAATTCGCTGCAAGCAACAAACTCGATTTGCTGTTGATCCCCGGAGGGATAGAAATGTGTGAAGTTATAGGGAGAATTTAAAGAAGAAAGTGGGCAGACAGGCTCCATCATAGGTTTAGCTCTTGGAAGGAGGTAAGAGTGGAAGGAAGCAAAGGCTAGTGTCCGACCTGAATGAGAAAGTCCTCAGAGAGATGGGAGTCTAGGCTGTTGGAGCAGACTCAAACATTTTCAGTCCAGCACCTCCTCTGTGAGAGATTTATTAGAGGAGGAAGTGGCCTTGGCTCCTCTTTTTGGTCTGATTTGAGGCCTGAGGGACTCAGCCTCCTGAGAAGGATCAACCTTTACCGTCCAACCTGTAATTAGTGATTAACAGTGAGGTCCGGACTTTTGATTTACTCTGCTTTGCTCCTAGAATGGGATGTTGGTCAGTGCCATGGCCAGAGGTAAATCACCTATTGCACTGGAGGCAACAAGCTTGTCAGGGAAAATAGCCTGGGCCTCCAGGAACGTTGCAAGAGGCCAGCTGCATGAAGACAAATTGCACCAAGGTTGCTTAGCCAACCCCCTTACTCCATCCTCTATCATGCTCTGTCGCTCTTTCTCAAACACATGCTAGCTGGCTCTGTCTCTCTTCACAAATTCTCTCATTTCTCTCTAACACACTCCCTTCTCTCTCCCTCTCAATGATGTTCAATATTACTAAGGCTGAATGGTTGTGTACCCCCAATTGCTTTGAGTTTGACATTTTGAAGTGCAGATAAAAGTATTCTCCCTGATGCTGAGTATTCATAGCCCATACGCAAAGACTCAAAGGGGAAAAACAGCCCAAAAACAGAATACATACTCATGTGAACATTCTCTGATCTTGGATGGTTGAGTTGATTTGTGCAAACTCTGTTCCAAAACAAGAAGAATGGGGTTTCTGTTTTGTACACCACAGATGAGTGACTTGGTGGACTTAAATCTTTGACAGAGACAGAAAATAGCTGAAACACATCTACTGCCTTTGTTTTCCCAGGGAAAATACTTATTTTGGCTTTTAATGTTGAATTGCATCCACTAGTCCCACTACTAAACAAAGCCAGTCCCTGTACAATAAGAAAACAATAACAAAACACTCATCAGGTGATTTTCTAGTGTACTCATAAAGACTTGACACACATGTTGACAGGGGAGAGATCACTATTCCAGGTTGTATTTCCTCTCAAATTTTTAACAAAGATACAACTCAGTTTAGAAGAGCAGGAAATATAACCTGGTGGTGATGTTGAGAGGAAATGCAAAAGGAACCGTGTTTAAAGTAACCATGATGATTGTTTTGTATACAGAGGAGTAGTGAAGTAGTCCACAAACTGAAGATTACAAGCTCCAAGTCGAAAGAAAAGCAGGTTTTATAGACAAAAATGACAGCTTTGCCTATAATTGATATGATCAAATGCTACAAAAAAACTACAGTATGTCGATAAAAACACACAATTTTCCTAAAATAGGCCTAAAGGATATATAGTATATAATAGGTGACACATTTATTATTTATCATTATTATATAAACCAATAAAAGGATCTTGAAATTCATTCTGAAGCAGACAGTTCAGAGACTATAAAATTGGTGTAATGTGTGCTCTCTTTCTGGTCTTCGTCAACACACATGCAGCTGAGTTCTGAAGCAATTGTAGTTGCAATATATATTCTTCTTAGGGAGACCATAAAGCATAGCATTACAATAGTCAATGCTGCAGGTAATAAAAGCGTGCGGTAGTGCCTCTGTACTGGCTTGAGAGAGAAGCGGTTGCACTCTGGAAATGTTTTTCCAATGATAAAATGCATTCTTAGTTATATTTCTAATGTGGGGTTCAAAACTGAGATCTGACTCAAAGATGACTCCTAAGTTTTTTTACCTGTTGACAGGGCTTTAATGCCAGTGCTTGTAGTTTCACATGGAGTTTCTCTCTCAGAGCTTCAGTACTGATGACCAAGACTTGGCTGGCTGAGCTGTAAAAAATTCTCTGCCATCCATAATTTGACAGCTAAAATACAGTTAAAAAGGGCATCGATTGGCCCTGGGTCGTCAGGAGACACAGCAATGTAAAGCTGTGTTGCTGTGCTGTTATTTCACGTGGATGTTTGCCGTGCAAAGACCTTGAAGGTTGAGATGTTGCTTGTTAAACTTTTGGGAGCTTGAAATATTTAGAATGTGGTCTACCTCACAGCTTTCTTTGTATACAGTACCAGTCAAAGGTTTGGACACAGCTTCCCCAGACTTTTGACTGGTACTGTATATTCACCGTCTTTGTTTTGTATACAGACCACTATAAATGCATGCTATGTTAGCCTGCTTTGGATTGTCTACTTTTTTATCTACATTAATTTTTCTTGGCATTATTAATATCTTTACAGGCCTGTTAAATGAAAGGATGGGAGCTGCACTGAAATCTTGACTGTGATGATAATAATGAATAATACACTTTTCTAAAAATAAAGTGCTTTACATGAATAAGTCTACAGCTATGCTAGCAGCTGTACATATTTGAGAGCTTTGAATAAAAAACACAGAAAAAAAAACTATATAGTAAAAAATCTGCCTTTTTTGTGAGATGTCTTCATAAGAACAGATGGTTAGTTATATTAAATCCAACCAGCACTTTTCTTATTTATTTTGTGTTTCATTGCTTGTGAAAAACAAACTAAAAACTAAGAAAACAAGACAGGAAAATAATAAACAGATGTAAATGTTGGAGGCTTGTTATGTCAACATCACAGCCTTGTAATTAAGATCTTCTGAGCATCTTTGAAGGTAATAACTTTAGTCAAAATCATCAAGAGACCATCATACTCTACATCTACAGAAGTGGATGTATCAATGTAAATAATTCCATGTTTGTTTACATGGGAAAGTCTGCAGCTCATGGTTAGGTCTAAGAACTTTGGCATCATTTTGAGGGTGGAACTACCTTTGATGTGGATTCTGAGCTTTTCCACTTGAGAAAAGTGGAAATGAGATTTATTTTATAATTCTGCAAACAGTCCCAAACCAAGAAAAATACCCTGGGCATGGCTACAGTGACCAGCCTTTGAATATCTATTCAGCATCTACAGTCTCATCCTTCTGCATATAATACACCTGAAGATATGATTGTGTTTTTACTGCTACAACTCGCTTAAAAATGCAGAAATTACAGGTATTAGGTAAAGGGCAAGAAGATAATTATTACCCCTTCCTCTCTCCTCCCACAAACATTATAAACATCAGGATGGCTGTAAAACATTAACGAATGGCCTTAGTGAATGTATTACCTCTGGTTGATCAGCCTCAAGTCTGTTTCCAGAGCAGCTGTTGGGAGAGATCCTGAGGGATGATGCAGCATTAGTATGCAGAGCCTAAGAGGAGTTCTAATTGGACTAATTTTTTCACAGCTACCTTGTGGAAAACAACTAATGAAAAATTCCCCTATCTTACTGCAATAAGTAAATTATAGTGCACTTAAGCTAAAGAATAATAGAGGCTGTGATTGCATGGATTCCTCATGTTCATCCATCATATCATGACATCATGAGCACGCTGGTCATGTGGTGAAAATGGCACAGCAACGCCTCTTTCACCTCAGGCAGCTGAAGAAGTTTGACAGGGGTTTAAGATTCTACAGGATTTTTGCAGAGGAACCACTGAAAGCATCCTCACTGGATGTATCACCGCCTGGTGTGGTAACTGCACCACACTCCACCACAAAGCACTGCAGAGGTTTTTGCGGTCAAGCCCAGGACATCAGCAGATGTGAGCTTTTCTCCATCCAGGATATATAACAGGCGGTGTGCCAGGAAGGCCTGTAGAATTATTAAAGACCCCATCACCCCAACCATGGGCTGTTTCAGCTGATACCGTCTGGCAAACAGTAAAGCAGCCTCAAGGCCCAGACCAGCAGGCTTTTTCCACCACGCCACCAGGCTTATGATCAATTTTCACTAACGCCCTGCAGCCTGCTTGATGTCACACATGCATACACACATATTTGTACATACACACAATATATACATATAGATATTTATTCATATATTATAGATAGGACACATGCACACCACACTTTAAATACATACATACACTCCTATGTTTCATACTCTTCTTGTTGTTTATACTCTTATCTATTACTATTGCTTTTACTATTTTAAATGTTTCTTTTTTTCCCCTACGGCATTGTCGAGGAGCTGAAACCTAAGATTTTTACTCTCTTATACTTGTGTAATGAGATGTAACGATGAAGAACTTGAAACTTTCACCCACATAAGCCTGCATGGCTTTATACTATATTCTGAGTAGCATCAAAAACATTATGTATGTGTCTTTGTTAGGATAGTGTTAGGGTAGTATATTTGTTGCATTCATCAATCAGCTGTACCTGTTTTAAACTCAGAGAGAGTTACAGTAAATAACTCTACCAGTTTTACACCAGCATCAGCATCACAGCATACTTGAATAGCTGCATAACTGCAAACGGTGCATGCCAACACCTTCAACTGGATGACGGGAGATGTTAAATGTTGAGAGAAGAGGATGAATGCAGCAATCTGTTTACACCGAAATGCTAAACAATCCTGGCAGCCAGAAAAGCACTGAACCTCTCTCAGGCAGAGGGCACAAAAAAACATTCTGAGAGACGTTTTCTCCTCACCGGGAATTTAAACCAGACACATCAATGGTGCATGAATGCTACTGAAGCATTCATTCATTTCATCCACAAAGACTCCACCCTCTGTAACAGCATCACTGTCCTCAGAATGAGTTGCCTTATCAGTAGCTCAGAGAGGACAGTGGCCAGACAAACTGAGATGCAGTTTCAGAGATGCAATGGACAAAGATAGCTTTAAAGTAAGTGCAGACGAAAACTACCTATTTTAATGTTTTAAAATATATATTTTCAATTATGTATATTTTCAAAATAGTTATTTAATAATTACATTTATTTTATTCCCTCTGCCCATCTTGCCTCTATATGTCCATAGTGAAACCGCAGGGCTGATACTGAAGCAAGGGTGCTTGATTGATCATTAAATATATGGTTAAAATGTTTAGAACATATAGAAAGTGATATTGGGATTTGTGTGATTTGAATTATATAGATTACACTTGACAAAGCGCAGCACAGTGAAAAAAAAATCCCCAGATTTTTTAAAAAATGCAGGGGGCCAAGTAGTGACGCATGTCTCTCAAAGTTGATGTGGATTGTTATATTTGGAAAGGCTGCCAGTGTTTTTTCATTATTTAATCTTCTGTCACCCTTTTTTAATTCCGGTGTTTATATTTGTATTATTCATCTTGTTCTTTGATATGCAACACTCAAACAAATGGTGTTGCTGCTCCTAAAAATGAGAAAAACACATCAGTTCCTATGTGAATGAAGATTTTTCCAGAGACTATGAGACACTGGTGATCAAAGCAGTTTAACATAGTATAATCCATACTTTTTATTGTTAATTTTTCTGTGCAGAATTGCAAAGTTATCCAGTTTATCCGGCATAAATGAGGGTCTTACAGTTAGCTGAACCCAGTCAACAGGAAATGCTCAGCTGTCTCATGACCTTGATAAAATGATACAGTAATAATGGAATAATCTATTTAATTCCAAACAAAAACATAAAAAGCTCTGTGTGTTTTTAGTAGGTAAGTAATGTAAGAAATATACACTGGCTCCAATATTTGTCATCAACTCATATAGGAAAGAAAAATCCCCCTCATGAGAAAAAAAAGAAACAAGAAAATCTTGAGAAAAGTGTCCCCTCTACTTCAGTTGAGGATCACTTCAATTTAAAAAAAAAAAAAAAAAAAAAAAGTAATTCAACTTCTTTTAAATCTCTCTAATACATTCTAGAGATACAACAATCACATGTTGGAAAATGAGCCATGAATTATGAAACCATTTTAACACCATGTCTCACAGCCAGTGAATGAGATGCTCAGCAGGGGTTTTGACAAGTAAAAGCCTGAGTATCCATTAATTGAAGCTACACCATGGGTACTGAATAACAGCAAACTTGTCTTAATGGAAAAGGAGCATTCCTTTGAATTAGAGAGTGTGAGTCAACTCATTTTCAAGCGTAGAAAACTTTCTGCAAAAGCAGGGATTACACCAGACTTGGAAGCACACAGGATTAGAGCTTTCTTACAGTAAAACAAAATGCTCTCAAACAGACAATGAGAAGGAAGACAAAAAAATATTGAAAAAAGAAATTAAAAAAAGCAATGAATGTAAAAAAACAAGAGGAAAATTACAACTGGACAGGCATGTTCCCCCCAAATAGGAAATACAAAAAGGGCTGATATATTACACAGGCGCACTGCTTGGTTAAACAAACGTTAAAAAGTCTTAACTATAGTGGCTACATGATAGGGATTGGTCTTGTTTTGAAATCATGTAGAAACTATGATAAATGCTCATTTTCTTTACTTTGGTATCTTAACAAAGCAACGTGCCTGGAATTTTTGGGGAATTAATTCCCTTTCTTGTGCACAGTACTTGCCTACCCCTACAACAGGAGCACCTGCTTTGTGTTGCATTGCTGTCAAATCCAAGTATCACTCCCTCCCTTGTTTTGTATGCGTCGATATATTAGATTGCTTAGATGCACAATATTGGCAAGTGAACATCTTAATCCCTAAACCTAGCCATAAGCAGCAGGTTACCATGACAATATTTCAATCACCTTAACCTAGTAATTTTGATTACCTAAACTTTGTTGGTTGACCATCCATGCCCTTTTTACTTGAAGTGCCCAGGTGCCCTTTAAAAAAACAGATAAAACCACAGTCTACTTTTTGCAATAAAGTCACAGCCTAAGTGCCCAAACGGGCCAAATGTCATTGTGGTTAGTGCCACTTTGTTGTGATCTCAGGGTAAGATTAACCCTAAATGTAACTCTATGTTTGGTAGAAATGCCTCTTTGTTATCCCAGCCCCTTAGAGAGTCTACGTACTCAACTGGGAGCAGTAGTTGTGAAAACTTCATATAGGACATTTTGGAATGCACAGATAAACAATCTATTTTGTCAAAGTTACCAGAGCTCAGCCATATATTTGTCACCACAGGTAAATATGTGAATTAAATATTAAACATGATTGAGAGTCAATATTTTTAATGTATTTTATATAATATAATACTAAATGTTCAGTAGGTTTGTCCCTGATCCAAACATATAGTACATACGGATGTTGTCCATCTTTAACTCATACAACTGTGATGACCACATCAGCATTACAATATGATGGATCACATTACAGTCTCTCTTAGTTTACCACTAGTCCCTTGGGAATCTAACGGGAACTCCAAGTCTTCCAGCTTCAGCAGAAATCAAAGAGCTGTACTGTATCTCCTGGCTGTGTGTTCTGTCAGGAGGTGTCAGGGTTCAGATCGATATCTTGGCAACCAAGAAACAACAAGCAGGGGTGAGATATGTCCTACAGTGTAGCACAAATAGCATTACCAGTCTACTTGATAGATAGGTACAATTAAGGTCATTACTGTGAATCAGCTGCATAATGTGTACTGTAAAGATAAACTTTACATCTAAAACACTGTACAGTTGACAGTAGACTTGGGATACAAGTTTAGACGAAAAATGTAGTTATACTACACAAAGTAGGAATAATGCTGTTTCTTCTATTGAGGAATAAGGTATAAGGCCTTTTGCATGTTTTAAAAAGCAAGGTGCAGTGCAAAGCTGTGCATGGACCTAAGAGGAGGGTTTTTTTGGGAGGCAGGGATGAGATCCAAGCCAACACATTAACCAAAGGGATCATTCAGACAGAGGATTCCTTCCAAGCACTTGCACATTCATTTCCATTCTTGTCTGTGAAACAGCATGTCTTGACACTTGGAGAATGCATTTAGTCGGTGTATCCAAACTAATAATCTCAAAGAGTCACTCAGTGAGTGCGCATGCATCAGTGTTCAGTTGTGTCAGCGGGATCTCTGTTGTTGCTATTTTTGGATTTTACTCTTTTTGTGTGACTTTGAGGTTTATATCCTGCTGTTAGTTTCTTTTAAGTATAGTTTCAAGCACTTCAATTATTTCAATGGTCGGAGGATCCAAACTCCTGATTTTTACTTGGACTACCACAGCACCCTAGTCCTGGTCTGTGGTAGTCCCCTGATACCAATTTAAGCGAGATGAAAAGTTAATGGACTCCCTAGCAGTGGCAGCAGCTAATGTGGCTGATCTGGAGACCACCATTCCCTGGACAGGTCTTGCCACCGATGCCAATATGCCTGTCCCCCAGTTCAGTTTGACCACAGACACTGCATCTGATCCTTGACTAATTTCTGGGGTAAAATCGTCCTCCACTCCCCACAATCCAGAGCCTCGGTCTGTTGTTGTCAAAAGGAGTAAGAAGAAGACCAAACACCTGTCATTTGTCTCTGATCCAACACCAACTGCTTCTGTAGGTGATCCGTATATCTCAGCTGCCTTCCCCAGTCCAAAAACACAGACTGGCTTAGCCTTGGGGCCAGTCCAAGGGTCCCTGTCAGAGCAGCTCCTCACCAATGGGAATCTGGGAGTATTGCTGGCAAGCAAAACCTTGGGCGCAGCTGAGAGCATATCCTACACAAGCCAGCAGCCCATCACATTGAGCTAGTGAATAAATTCAACATCCTGGACTTTCCACATTTGGTCACAGTGCCCATGGAGCCTGGCTCTGCAGCAAGGCACCGGTCGGAGCCCCCCATGGCCTCTCTGCCACCCGCTGGGTTCATCACAGGTGGCCTCCCGCCCTGTCCTCCTGGTCTTCTGGGGGAATCATTGTCATTAGGCTCTGTTCAAAACCATTGCTGTGTCAAATCAGAATACACTCTCAGCAGCATATAGGCAACGACCTCACCTGAGCAGGGCTGAGCTGTGCTTCACTGGCTCACCTCGTGGCCCGCCACCACTTCAAATTTGCTCAGGGCCTACTGTACCAGAGAGACCTCCAGATCCTCTGGCTCCTTCTTTCCTAGTGGTCAGCAATTCCATCATCAGGACTGTCAGAAGAAAGTTTGCACAGACACACTACTTCCCTGGCGCGGTACGGTATGTGACTTTACGGAGAGGATTCCATCAATTCTGGCCAGCTGTCCTTCTGAACAGAGCCTCGTCCTAAATATTGGCTGCAACAACATCCCCAAGCAGACATCCAAAGTGCTCAAAAAGGACTTCATCAGGCTCTTCAACACCCTGAAGGACTGTGATAGGTCGATTTTTATCTCTGGCCCCATTCCACCCAATGGCAGAGGAGTCAGCCATTTTAGCCGGACCCTAAGTCACAACTCCTGGCTACTGTCAGCCTGCCCAACTTTTAAAATGTTATTTATGGATAAGCCCCCGTCCTTTTATAGTACTGGTGGGATTCATCCGAGTGCTCTGGGAGCATGTTGTTTAGCTAATAACACATTTTACTCAGTGCAAAATGTTTTTACTAACTAACTCAGTCTAACCCCGGAACATAAACACACCCTAAACTCTGTATGTGTTGAATCCTTACTATTGAGTACCACTATTGCCCCCTGCTGTCATGGAGTGAAAGTCATAGACACTTCCCCCAGGACATACATCAAGGGAAAGCCTATTGGACAACCCATGTTGAATACAAGGGAAGTAAAACCAGCAACAAAAACACAAGGGCATGAATATGATGTAATCCTTATCAAAACATTAGATCAAGCCAAAGTTATCTGAGATCCAAGATTAAACCCAAAGGTCTGTTAGGGGGTCATATCAATATTAGAAGTGTGTCCTCAAAAAAGGAACAGATTTTAGCAGATTCCAATTTTGATTTATGTTTATCAGAAACCTGGTTGAAATAAACATTACCACAAAGGACTTATGTGATACTGAGGTATAATATTTTGAGGAAAGATAGAAATGAAAAAAGGAAGGGGGTCTACTGTTGTACATAAAAAAACAGTTTCATTATTATCAAATTGACCTCCAATTCTGATGTAAGTCAGATCCAGAATGTCTTATAGTAATGATTACTTTATCTCCACAGATGTCTTTTGTAGTTGTGGGAATTTATCGACCGCCATCTTATGATGGAAGTTTTTATGGTGACTTTAAATCTATGCTCTAGGAACTGAATGACTTGGTAAAGAGGAAAAGAGGTGATTTTATTTTTAGGGGATTATAACTTAAACTGGGCTGACAAGAAAATTAAGAAAATCTAAAGGAAGTGTATTGATTTTAATCAAATGATAAATGGACCCATAAGAATCACCAGTATAACAAAATCACAGATTGACTTCTGCAATAAACCAGAAAGGATAATAAAATAATTTTATGTCATTTCAGGGATCACTGATCACAATCTAATACTCATTGGTCATAAAGTGACTACAAATATATTCCTTTTTAAGTAAAGTAAAAATAAGAACTAACCTAAACTGGATACTAAGTTGAGGCAGTTGGATTGGAGTTCTATATACAGTATCAATAAATGAAACAAAGGGATTATCCTCTAAAAACAGATATAAAGTAGGTCTTAATACTGATATGCTTATTTTTAAAAATCTTAGCAATAAAATTTTAACTGAACTCAGGAAGTACAAAGCAAACTTTTTTTTATTAATCTTATATTGCAAACTAAAGGAAATAGTCATTTGCTTTGGAAACATATTAATACCCTGACTGGAATGGAAAAGAGTCGTCCTCAGCATCTTGAACTGAGAATTAATAATGAAGTAACACAATTTTCAAAAGTAATTGCAACATCCTTCAATGACTTGTTGAAAAAAAAAATCGGTTGAAGCCCTGGTAACAACATTTGGAATAAGAGACACTGTGATTATACCACCAGATTCTTTATATCCTGTCCTCTCTTTGACTTAAGTTAGTGAACAGTACGTCATGAAAATAATAACAAATTCATAGAGCTCGAGAACTCCAGATGTCTATGGGACTGATATTTGTTTGATTAAAAGAAATTCAGCAACTTTATGCACTCCTATTACTAAGCTGGTTAACCAGTCGATAAAGGAATCATTTTTCCCTCACTGTCTAAAAGTTGCAGTGATTACCCCAGTATTTAAGGATGGTGTTCATCCCAGTTGAATAACGGTAGGCCTATCAGTGTCATGCCCATCTAATCTAAAGTCTTGAGGAAGGTGGTGGATTTTCAACTACTAGAGCATCTGAATTCTTATCATCATTGTTGTATCTTTTGGTCCACTGGTGGGTTGGGTGAAATTGGGAAAAGTATGTATATGTTGATAAATTGATGATTAAAGTGATAATACAAGTGTTTTATTTTAAAATATTAATACTGGCTTGTAACATTGAAGAAAGTATTTGATGCATCACCAAAGCAGAATGGATGAATATTACTAAATATAAAAGGCAGAGTGGTGATGGCTGTAAATCTCAGATACACAGCATAGCACATAGTAAACTCTAATCTAATGCAATATTTATAGTGCTGCTATACTGACTAACTAAGACACATCATAACTACTGTATTCATTACACCAAATCTCATACTGGTTTTAGGTAGACCATATAGGTTAAGTTCTGTATGGTATATGTAGTGTACTTTACAACAAACTTTTGCATATACTTGAGTTGAGTACATACAAAGTCACTGTTGTGTCAATAATACTGTAGGTTTCCTCATATACTTTGTCACAAAAGGGTGACAATGCTACAGATTTCTGTCTTGATACTGCATAAAGTTATTGTTAATATCTGACAGTCAATGCCACAGCGTATTGTGACACTTTCCAACCAAAAGTTAGTGACACTTTATGATAGATGACACCTTATCTGTTTACCCATGATGCACTGGGCCATCATTCACCAAATTATTCAACAATGACAACGGGCTGACTATCAGTAGCGTGGCAGACATCATTCATATCTGTAACATGATCTAATTAAAAGACATCACTTCTGCCAGACAGTTTCCTTACTGCTAGCTGAAGCAAATTGATTCTCAACCCCCTTCTAGTCTATGCAAAGGAGGAATGAATAATGCATGGACATTAAAGCCTTATCTTCTGTCCTGACAAACAATGTTGCCACACTTTGAATATTCCACAAAGGTGTGCAAAGGGTCCTTATTAGCAGAGTAAGGTATCAGACAGGTGCCATTTTCATGGGGAGCCACTCTATATTTACTGCTGTTCGTTTCCAAGCTGCACCATAATTCTGGACACACTGGATCAATGGATTTGCTTTATGATGACACTCAGTTTACGACAGCGCTTAAGGTATTTGCATAGATTTTTATAGCTGCCACTCAGAGATTATGTCGGCAATGAACTGAAAAACTATAACTATAACGCACTGCATTTTTGCCTCAGGCACTTTGACCAGGGTCTATAAGGCCAAATCATTCCCTGGATCTCTGTCCACGTTGGTCCATTGCACTGCTGGTTTCTTGGATACATCTGCAATTTATTTGTCATTGATATAGATGTTCAAGGCTATGACAGAAGTCATTATTGAAGATGTCTTACTGCATTATGTCAACAGCTGTACACTCAGCTGTACAAATTTTAAAAAAGATGTAATAAAATATATCTGATGTACTTGTGTTTTTTAGTCAATCCAATATACAACATAATAAACAGTAATGTTTTTTTTCCAATTAACATTTATTTCTTGATGGAAATCTTGCAGATGATGTTAGATAGATGATTGTGGGCATCGGGATTAGTTACATTATCATTGCAAAACTTTGATTGGGTGGTTGTGGAGGTGATTTTTCAACGAGAGAATCCTATGCATTCTATGTTGGTGAGCATCTACTTTCCTGAGTTAGGTGGTGTGTATCTTTAGGGAACTGACCTTCAGCTTACTCAGATTCTTTGTAAGGGAAGCAAATGCAGGTATGAACATTGAATTAAATTGTTACAAACAGTTCAATGGGCCACTTCTCAAAGACTACACCCAGAGTTTATCAGTCAGTTTTGACTCTGATGAAGACACAGAGCACGTGGAAACATTAGTTGTTTGCACCTTAATAAATTGCTAGAGCGAATTGTGTGCTCCAGTATCTTCTTTAGGTGCAGTCTTTGAGAAGTGGCCCATTGAACTGTTTGTGACAATTTGTCCTATTGTGAGAGCACCGACCTCAGCCTGTGGAAGGGCTGAAACACAAGAGATTCCTTCAATTCATTGAATTTAACGGCTTGCTAATGTAAAAGAGCCGCTAGTACTGCTGAGTCTATTGAGAATTGACACTTGACACTTTGTAGCTCTGTGCAGTTTTAACCGTTCTTTGATCATTTTTGTTGTTAGCATATTTGGCCCAGATGTATAATCTACCTGCATTTTTCTTTGGACCACACTAGTAGTAATAATGTTTTGACAAATCCAGATCTCTACATTTTTTAATGCTTAGCTCTTTTACACCATGACTGTGTTATCTCCCTGGGTTAGATGAATATAATTCTATTGAAATTAGGTGAATTTAAATATTCAATACAGTTGTTAGTCTCATGAGAAGGTGAATTTGTGACCTTATCAGCCTTTCTTTCTCAGCTGCCTCATGGGCGTACCAGGGGCCTATTCCTTGAAGCACCAAAGCATTTAGCAAAGTGAAGGAGGTCTAACAATGAATAAAGTAAAGAAGACATTATCTGAGAACTACAATGACCTCTAAATATATAAAATAGTAATCTAAATTCAGTATCTGGTGAACAGAGGTGAAATGGCTTCAAGCACTCCAGCAGTGTGCATGAAAATCTTGAGTCAAGCTATGTTGTTGACAAAGACATACCAAGCGTATTATTGCTTGACTGAATCCTAGAATCCTCACTCAAAAGAGTTCGTTAAACTTTACAAAATGTCTTATGCATTCGCAATATCGTTTATATATTAGGCCAGCTATCCATTGTTGCTAAATAACAACATTAAGTGTTGTATAACGATAAAGAATGGGGTATAAAATGTGTGAGAAAGTAAGACAGGTCAAAAGAAACTCTGCCTCAGAGGGGGAGATTTAGTCACATGAAATATCCTATTTCTCTGTGAGGAGTTAAGCTGGAAGCATGCAAAAAAGATCTGAAAACTGAAGAGGAAGTAGTTTTAGTTAGAGCAACTCAATTCTTCAAGGAAACCCAGCTCCCCTCAGATCGGCTGGAGCTTGTTTCTTTTTGTAATTTGCCAGAAGGGGTTTGCACCCACACATTCACGTACTGTACGATGTGGAGAATAGTAGACAAGATGAGACTCCTTAACTTTGCCAATTGCTCTCATGACTTTTTTTGCCTGTTCAAATTAAATGCTTCAGATACAAAGGGATGATGAGATGAGTGTTGATTATGAATTCTCTCCTGCTGCTAAATGTGTCAAGCCAGCCAAATGTCAGAGGATATTCTGTCAGAGGATATTGAGCTGACTGAAAATGTCAGACAGGGAGGAATCACCAAAGAGAGCATGAGGAGGAAACTAGTGCACATGTGTTGGTGTTACACAGATACAGCAGAGCACCTGTCATCATTATGTTGCCTAATGAGGGAGGTTTGGTTTGAACTACTGTATCACAGTAGTTGTGACCTGGTTCCTTTGGCACAAACTCCATTTTGAACTCCTTTATTGACCTATCCCCGTGGAACAAACATTTGAAGACCGATAACACAATTGGCAACAATCTGGAGTTCTCTGTGAGTAAACCTTTGGCAAGATATCAAACAATATTCAAGAGATGCAACAGACTGACAGTTTAAAAAGGAACAAGTAAACTACTTTCAAGATATCAAAGCAAAATGCAATCTAAACTTAATTAAATAACCTTTTCTTTTATGTAGCCCACAAGGTTCATACATTTTAAAACAGATGGCTTACATTTTAAGCTAATAAAAGAAAAACAAGGGGGAAGCATGAATAAAATAAAATGAAATTAATGAAAATGAATTATGTTATGAGCTTGAACAGATTTCAGTTGTTTCTATGATTTCAAGTTACCCTTTATGCTGCAGGTTGATCACAATTATTGCATCACTGTCCAAGTAAATTATGCTCAATTGGTGAAAAATTGTGTGGACACCTTTGTCACAATGTTAATGGGCTAAGATAATATGAACAATCCAGAAGTATTTAAAATATATTGATTGCAACTTGGTGGATGAGAGATTCAGTTCTGCCACATCTGATCCATGTTTTTACAGATAAATGGAAAATGTGGGACAGAAAATATCATATGCTGCCTAAGTTTTCATTCTTTTTCAGAGACAATGTTAAGCCTTTTTTTTTTACTTGGAATGAGTGTTTCAAGTTACACAAAAGACGTTTGACAACAAAATTTTGAACTTACCGAAAGCTGTGTAAAACTCCTCTTTTGTCAGGTGCTCATCATCATTGACATCATTGTACTTCAGCAGATCGAACAACGTGCACTCAGAGATGTCCTTGGAAAGACCCTCTTGCTTGATGACCTTCAATGAGAAAGCAATCATGTACAGTTGTACAGGGTGGGCATTGCTCTTACTGTAGGTGTAACTCTATTTACTTTTCATATGTAAATGATTGTTTTTAAGTTGAGGGTTTGCATAAGGCTTATTGCTGTGGACATTATTGTGGACAGACTTGAAAACATGATACCTCTTCACAGTGACCTCTTTTTCATGGCACCCCTTCATGCCCACCCACACAATCCACATTAACATGCAACCTTTTCAGCTATACATTGACACCATGAATATCTTTTATAAGACTTCAGGTTACCTAAGTAACAAAGTAAATAACATACATGAAAAATATGACATACTGTATATGAACTAACATCAATATCAAGTGAAATAATATAGATCTGTTGTCAATCACTCAGAAAAAAGGGAGTCCCCAGTTGCTGTGCACATTTGCAGATTAATATTGAACTCAAATAAATAATGAACAAAAATTAAGGAGGTTAATTAGTTAAATGTATTCATTTTGATCAAAAGTATGCCTGTAATGTCACCAGTCTTAGCTACAGCATAAGTGCATATTTAACGGGGTTTTTAATATGGTGATTTCAACGTTTACAGTTTATTTCTCCTATTTTGATATGTTTAAAAGTGTCATTTAACAATATAGTTGATGTGAATGTTGCCTCTGTTTTGTAGTGAAAAAAAAAAAACATTAAACCTTGGGTTCTTTAACTGACCCCACTTTGGGAACCACCTGTCTATGCTCATAATGTTTGCAGTGTAGTGTCTGGGTCCTGATAAAGAAAGCTTTTGTTGAAATGTTGCTAACAAATTGTAAAAAGTACATGGATGTGATCTTTTCTTCATCTTTTCTTTTCATCTGAAATGGATTGGAATAAAAGTATAAAGCAGCAGTGAATAAAAATACTCAAGTGCAAATTGCCCAAAGTTCTTAAGTACATGAGTATACTCCCAGCAACCTATTATTTATAGTCTGCTTTGAAAGGATATAAATGGATATAAATCTTTGTAATCAGTAAATGTTACATTCTCTATTTAAGCTCTTTGTTGACTGTCAAAGGCGATGAAACTAACACAGAACTAGCTGTCAGTTTATCCTAGCATAAACTGAGACTCACTGAGGTTTTGTCACAATAGACGGTGAAAGGGCCCCAAACACTGTGCAGGTTTTATCATCATCCTGCTAAAACATGATCCTGTTCAACACCCTCTACATGGCCGTGGCAGTACAACATCCATCATACTAGATCGACTGTCAAAATGCTGATCACAAGGGACAGCTTTATACATCATGCCTCGTCCATCGGATCAGTGCACTTCCCTTCCCAGATGACTTAGCTAAAATTTAGGAGTCACCTGTAATAGCATATTTTTAGCCTAACCCAGATACACTATAAGTAAAGACTAAGAATGATGTTCACCAACAGACGCGGCTTGTGTCCTTCTTTAATTATTTTATCTCATCATTTATAGTTGTGCATCTAAATCAAGCCAAAACTAACCTTACAAGAATTAAATATGTGCTCACTTTAATTGCTATACATTTTTCACAAAAGAAAAGGAATTGAAACTCAAAAATATTCTTGATTCTCTGGTATTTCCTTCTGGCTTGCTTTGACTCGACGTAACGTAGGTGGCTTTTGAAAGATTTTTAAGTGGTGTTTGAGTTACAGGCCTTGATGCTTCAACCATATTACTTAAATAATTCATGACATGGCCTTACTTCTCACACACATAACTTTGATTGCTGTGGATTCCTCAGATTTTTGCTGTCACTTCTTAGTAATGTCTGACCATTCAACCGTATTAAAAGAGGGCCAATGACATGCTCACTGGCTTTCAGCAGACCCCGTGAGCTAAATGAACTGAGACACATCATTGATGAGATGACCAGCTGTAATGTTTATTGCGAATGCAGCTTCTGCATGTTTGAAATCGAAGCTTAATTTACAGAGCCGATGGAACATTGGCTGGTTAGTCAGATAGAACACCTATCTTATAATTAGCAGTATTTACTACTTCATAACATTATAGACTAATTTCTATAATTATGCAGGACCTATTATGTGCCACCATGGCTACATGTAAACATATGTATATGACATAACCGTATTGTGCAGTGGCCTATTTGCAGAGGGCATTGGCAAGGTCACACCTGCATGTCCTTCACTAGCAGAACACCACTGTTCCCATGCAGTTCCTACAAAATCACATGCTTTGGATCAGGCAGTCTGCAAGACCATCATAGACATGTCTCATGCTTTTTCTTCCATATTCTTTGCCTTGACCATTACACAGTTTACGAATTAGTTTGCCTAACATCTTAGATATATTTATGTTATGTTTGTCTCCTTAGTCATCTTCATTTGTTTTCCTACAATCAAATTAAGGTACTGTATTATCCCTGTGTGTAACTTCTAAACACAGATTTGCCAAAATCTCATGCATTGATAAGTGAGATGCTGAAAAGTTTACTGTAAAGCAGTATAGTATTGTTCGTCTTTCATTTTCAAAGATGTGCACGCTCATTATCAGCTATTTCGGTCTTGATGAGGGCTTGATTTGTTCTGATGTCATAAGTGTGAGCATTAGGAGCAATAAGGAAAATACAAATCTTTTCTGTAATATTTCCAGATATGGATACTTCTGTGGAGGGACAAAAAGAGCAATCTTCTTAAAAGCTAAGACCTTGAAATTTGTTTTAATTGCAATGTTAAAAGTTCTTGAAATACCTTTAATGTGCAAAATAAGACAAAAAAAAAAAACAAAAAAAAACTTTTAACACAGGTCTCTGCTTGCAACAAAATGATATAACCTTTGCATGGCAAAATCACAGTTGGAAAACAGTCAAACCAGTTATATCTTTATATCCATGTTTTGTTGCATTTTTCCAAGTCAGACTTGCAATACTGGTAGACAGGACAGCTAGGGTGGACAAGGGTGGAACAAGGTCCATGGTTGACAGTTCACTATCCTCTCTCTTTTTGGGGAAATGGTATAATTTCACACATTCTGTCAATGGTCAAATGATAGATACAAGCAATGCATGAAGAGATGAGTTTTGATTTGCCATTTCAAAAGGGCACGCAAGACTAAAAGGGCAGGGACAATTGCTCCCTGTGCCCCTTCTGGTGCACACTAGCAAGTCAAGCAAGCTAGGGTGAGGAATTTCTATCCTAGAATTTCAAATTAGATCAGAGAATGCTCCAATTATAAAGGGCGCTTTAGGGCAGGGGTTTGACAGCCATGGTTTTGTACTTTGAACTGCTGATAAGAGTGCGATTTGATTGTGCAGTGCTCCTTTTGAGGGTTTGTTCACACCAAAATTTCATTTGTTTATATCTTGTCTTCTTTCACATTCATCTTTTGTCAATAAGGAAAAAACTCTGCAATCCTAGCTCATGCGACTGAGGTTAAGAAAACATGTAGATTGCCCTGACAATGCAATCAAAGCATATCTGAACCTTTATGTATTGTGTATAATATTTGAAACAAACATCCTTTGGAAGGAAAGGGAAACTGTATTTTCTGAGCTATTAATTACTCTGAAATTACATTCTGAAATGCAGCTGAGAGAATGTCTAATACACTGATATAAAAACTCATTAAAGACCCAATCTATAATTACATTCAGGCGCCTTTATGTTGATACACTGTCAAGCCACAACTGACTTTGTTTATTAAGTGATTTATCAGATTGATTAAGCTATTTTGCTCTGATATTTATCATTGAGTTATTTATTATGCTGTGACTTTGACATGAGGGAAAAGTATACAGAAACTCGAAAGTTTTCTCAATATTTTGAGGCTGTAAATATTTTGAGGATGTAAATATATGTATATAGTGACAGAAAACTTGATATTATAATCTTGTTTTTGTAGATCAGATGAATAGACAGATAAAAAGACAAAACACCGAAAACAAGTGTTCTCACAAAGACCATGAATGTATGCATGTATGCAAAAAAGACCTTTGAATTCAGTTGAAAACCTCGTGAGGGACACCTGCAGTCCACTGATATTATTCCTGACTATTCCTACTCCTCTTTACTCTGAGATTCTGTGTTGTATAGCTGACGCTGTATGAAATCTGCCAACATTCCCATATGTTTGAATGATAAAAACAGGAAGAAGGCTAAAAGCAGCCCTTGAGGAGCCGCCTGAAAAGAGCTTCTCCATTTGGATTTTACTTATTACTGACTAGCTTGTGTCATTCAAACACCTAAGTAGAGGTGGAGTGGTACAGCTTGGCCTGGAATAGAATAAATGGCATCACCAATAGGATTGAAAATCTGTCCAGAGAACTATTCAGTAGATAAAAAGGGCATATTCAAATTCACATTCAGGGCATACTGACAATATTATTCCATAAAACACAGCGCAACATGGTTTGTTGACTATGCATTTCACTCACTAAGCATTGATTTCTCCCATGCTGGCACAGGGCACCATGTAAATGTAAAAACATGTAAAAATATGTAAATAATATGAAAATATGGCGAAAATTTCATGATTTTCAGGAGTTATTTCGATGTGTTGAACTCAAAATATTAAAAAAAAAACATCAAATCAATCTAATGAGACCTCCCTATGAGGGAAAAGAGCACTGACAAAGCTAACCAAGGTGACCCCTGTACAGATGGGATATCCTATTTGATCAGCAAGAAACTGACCTTAGAACAGCAACTGGCTCTGTGGTTCTGAAAACCACCGGAGGTTGCTTACCCTTTCAATTATTCAAATACTTTCTATATTAAATCAGTCCTCAGGTACTGGGAGACTTTATTTGTTATGCACAGAATACCTTCCTTCCTCTTGGCAGCCACAAAAAAGCTCTTTTTTTTACAACCATCCCTCTTGGCAGTGCCGGTCAAAGGCTGCAGCCTCCCATGAGCACCAGGCTCCTTTGACCCATATTGCTTTTCAAAAGATTTACCTAGGGCCACACACAACAGCTACCAGAGGGAAGGGTAAGAGGAGTAAAATGGATACAATTACGGCAGACATCAAAGCAGCTGGTTTAAACACCTGAGCACATGGTTTCATTTGTAGTCTCCTTTTAGATGGATATTTAAATAAAATGAATCTACAGTTTTAACAGTTTTGGAGAGGTTTTGTGGAGTGTCTTGACAAAGGAAAGTGTCATAACAAATACTAGTAGGTTTTGGTAACACTGTATTTAAGTAAAGTCCTAATATTTTTCCAAAATGCTTCCTGGAAGGAGTCATGTAATTTGGGACTAATTATAGCTAAAATACTTGCAGTGCTCAGTTAGTAGACTTTCAACTAATGAGTTTTAATTTAATGACAAGCTAGTGTAACCTTTAGTCAGTGCACGGTGAACAGTTTCAAAATAATAAATTAATAATAACAGTTTCAAATAATAAATTAATGATGAATTTTGAATTTGCTTTGGTTGAAAGGAAGCAGTCCTTTTTAAGGAAATTGATCAAGACTCAACCCAACACAACTAACTAAAATGTCTGCCTCAGATTTGTCTGAATTTTACTTCGGACAAATTAATCATACCTCTGACCAGAAAATTTTAGAAAACATTCATAAAGAACAGATTGATGAACTAAAGCATTACTCAGATTTATTGGGGCGGACATCAATATTTATTAATAAATAAAAACTAATTCTAGCTCAGTGTGATCAAGACAAATTATTGTTACTGATTAAGTAAAGTAAAAATGGATTGTTTTTGGATGTTTGTCCTCACCTGTGAAAGTTCGCTGGCATCTATTTGACCATTGTTATCTGCATCAAAACGTTTGAACATCATATCAACCAGTTGCTTCCTGGCAGCCATGTTGTCCTCGTGGGCCCCGTGGATGGTAGACCTCATATATCTTTTATCATGCAGATCCAGAATCTTGGTCTTCAGGCGACGATAGTCACTCAATCTACAGTCATCGTCTGGGAAACAAATGAAAAAACAGAAGGAGAACAGTTATGAAAAAGACGAGAATACTTGTGTTTAACTTGCAACATCACAGTGCTCAACAGCCCTCCTGTAAGAGCTGAAAGGACAGTATGCTTTTGCCTTGTTTGAATTACAAAAAAATATCTAAATGTTAACAGGATGTCTAAAAAAAGGTATTTCATTAATACCTAAAAGCCTCGCGGGTGATGAAACCAGGACATGATTAAAAGCATTGGACTTATGATTTCTAAAACTGGATGCAATGTTTGAAATCTCAGCCAATTAGTACCTGTGAAAACAAAAAATCCCCCTGAAGACTCACATTATTAAACAATAAGCAGCTGTTTATATTCAGCAAAACCCAAATCTCTACATGTCTATGATTGTCTGCATCACAATAACAAATACTAAGGATTATTTTCCCAAGGGGACCACAAACAGTGACAGTCGGGCCGCATTGCACCGCCACAAACTAAGAAAGCAGCAGCCCCCCTCAACACAAAGAAACTGACGAACAAATCCATCACACATGTGTCAAGAGCTAACCCTGACAGCAACAGAAAACATGATGGTGTTGTATTTACAATCCACCATCAAAGGCTCTAGATCAAAGAAGTCAACTACATGAAAGGTTCAGCAGAGTAGAGTCGAGGCAAAGAGAAAATAATGACTAGAACTAGCGGTTGACACATGTCATATCAACTTCTCATTGTTAGATCTGGAAGTGTTTCTCCT